>NC_090939.1:427489355-427792385 GCF_040938575.1 Ambystoma mexicanum | reverse complement strand
GTTTCAGGTACTCCACACACCGCACAATCCCTTGATTCACGCTTCCCTATTCGAAATAGACAGTCGTTCAGCCCCACATGACCTATCTTCAACCGATTCAACATCACCTCCTCCCCCCTCCTCCATTCTGAACTCTCTGCATCCACCTTCACCGACACTTTCCCACGAACACCGAACATCCACCTGCCCTTCACCCCATTCACCCATCTCTCCTGCCATTTATTCAGGACCCGTCTCATCATCACAGCCTTCACCTCATCCACACTCAAAGGCAACCTCACATCAATCGCTCCCCTTCTCATACCCTCACCCGCCGCCAGATCCACCAACTCATTTCCCAAAATGCCACTGTGACTTGGAACCCACGCCAACTCCAAATCCATACCTCCACGCACACACCGATCAATCTTCATCCTAATGTCCAAAATCACATCCTTCCTATCACCATCCCCTGCCGCAATCGCCTGTACCCCACTCAATGAATCTGAGAACACCACCACTTTCTCATACCTCAACTCATATACCCTGTCAATCACCAATGCAATCGCCACCAACTCAGCCGTACAAATAGACACATCATTCGTCAGTCGTCCTATTTTATACTCCCCAATGTTTTCTATATAATACGCCATTCCCACTCTCCCAGACACAGGATCCTTTGAACCATCCGTAAACACCTTGTATCCTTCCTTTCTTGCCACATACTCCTGACCCAAAGCTTTAATCTCACCCCGCATACCTCTCTTCTTCGATACCACATTCGCCAACTCCAAACACACTTTTGGAGATCTCATCATCCACCTCGGCCTTCTCTCCAAATCCGTATCTGTCACAATCATCAAATCCCCCACACCCCACTGCACTCCCTTCTCCCACATGTGAAACCCAAAAGTGCCCCCCTTCTTCCTCCACCGATCCCTGTAATAGTCAAACCTCCAGTTATACTTCAAAAATTCACGCACCGGATGAGCCACACTCTTCGCACTACACTTCACCCACCATCTCATATTTAACGCAACCCTCCTCAATCCCAATGGCATCTCTCCCACAAGCACCTGAACCGCATTCACTGGGGAGGACCTCATCACACCCGAACACACTCTCAATGCCCTCGCCTGCACTCTATCTAACCGCAGCTTCTGACTCGACGTATAACCCACTGACACCTGACACCCAAAATCCATCACACTCAAAATCAACCCCTTATATAGCATTCGTAAACACTTCTGTTGCGCACCCCATTCTTTCCCAGTCACCGCCCTCAACAAATTCAGCCTACGTTTACACCTATCCACCACACCATCCACTTGCACATTCCAATTCAACTTTCTATCCAGAATCACCCCTAAATGAGAATCAGTGATCTGCTTCCCACTGTCTCCCCCGTGGTTGGTTGTAGATCCCGTTCTGCCAATTGCCCACCTGTGCATTCCCCTGTCAGCTCCCTGCTCCTTTTTTCTCTGCTTCCCTTACTGTGTTCTTCCACCTTTGATTGAAAATTACTCCATTGTTTCCCGAAGCTAGTTCCATGCTCAATAAATAACCTAATAACCTAAGAGCAATAAAGGACAGGTTCAAGAGCAAAAGGTTTGGGGGTCCATATAACTATGGGAGGAAAGTTTCCAAAAGAGAAATCTTTCCTAACACATATACAAAGGAATTTTACCTATAATTGAGAAATTACTACAGAAGGACAACTTATTCTATTTCAATGTTAAAGAGAAATGGCACATTTGGTGACAAAAAAGGGAGGCTCAGACGATAAAGAAAGACAGTATTGGAAACTTCTGTTATGATAGTTATTCTCACATTGCAAAAGCAAAATTGATGAGTGAGTTAAAATGGCAAAGGGGCAATCCTGACAATATCATCCAATGAAAAACAAAAAACAGGACAAAAGAAGAAATTGGGAATCCTAGATCACAGCCCCAACATAGAAGCATCAACAATACTTCTGGTGGCTAATTGCTGAGTACATAATTATACAATAAGAGTTCTTGTGAGATTGTGATTGAAATCATGGAACATGCATTGTACAAGCATTGCACTGACTTCTTTAACTCTACTGCTACCGCACTATATATGGACGTGGCATTCTAGAAGCCACTGGCCTAGAGGGATATGACACTCTGATCCCTTTATCACTCATCTCTCCAATTAGATAATATCCAACAATATTTAGGACCGTGCATACCTTTTGAAACACAGGTTATCCGGAATAACAAAACCAAAGAAGAGTGTATCTAACACAAGAGAAAAGCTATGACCCATGTTATTTGTCAACCAATAGATCTTTGAACACAGAGATGAAATGTGAATAATGTTCGTTAAACCAGCAATACAACTAGAATATGTGTTTATTTAACCTTTACACAGATCCAAAGGGTAGCTAACTCAGAGTGGATTCAAAATTTGAATTGTTTTCCAATACAAAGAATACAAGAAAAAGGCCATCAAGCTAAAGTAAATTGTAAACAAAGGTACTACTTGAAACTGTGATTTATGTGAAAGCATTGTATTTTGTCAAGATTGAAATAGATGATTTCAATCATATGGTTTATTTTTATTTTTTTCCTGTAACAGTCCCTGAAGAAGGTTGAATATAGACCGAAATGCATTGGACAAAAAACAATTATTGCAACAGGCCTATCACAAGATAGTCTTTACCAATAAAGACAACTATTACTAAATTCATACAAAGTTTGGGAGTGTCTTTGAACAATGAACATGAATATGAAATCTAAATTGGAGAATAACAAATAATTAATTGTGGAATACCACACAGTTCCTTCCAATCGACCGGTATAACCAACCCAGTCATAGTTTGTCACTAGAGGAATATTTAACCACTTCTGTTCCCACTTTGTAGCTTAGTAGCAGGAAGTATGTTAGTGCAAAAATGGGAAAGGGCCACAAAGAGATAGGCTTCTTATAGATCACTAATCGTATGCTTCAGCAACCATCTACAGAACGGGGGATAAATCAATTCTGGTCAAGTACAGAACAATTGCCCCAATTAATTTCTTTAGCAAAGATCTATGGAATGGTTTGATTTGCCAGACTGGATGATTGTCGTCCAGAGAAAAATATCATCAAAGAGGTACACATGGTTTTAGACGGGAGGACTTTTGATATGACCTGATATGATATGGCATTTATAACGTGCCTATACACACGTGTTTCAAGGTGCAATGAGGCAAGAGAGGGGAAACAGAGGGAGGGCAAAAACAACAATCTTACTAGGCCAAGCGACAGGGAAATCGCACAAGTACAGGGGAGAGGGGAGAGGGGATAGGAGAAGTGTAAGGGGGGGATGGGCATGTGCCAGACACGGGATCACAAACAAGTAGTGCAGCCAACAGGTGCCAAGTGCAGGTATTAAAGTGCAGACAGTAGGTGTCGATAACTGCAGGTAAGGGGACTGTAAGGTTGCAGATACAGACCACAAGTACAGGGATGCCAGAAGGCAGTTCAGAAGTGCAAATGGGTGAGCAGGGACCTGGGCCCAAATTCAGATGGTAGCCAGGTTACCAGTGCAGTATCAAAGAACAGATCAGCAGGGGAGAGGAAGAGAGAAGGCAGAAGTAAAAAGGAAGGTCTTGAGGTGCTTCCGTACCTGAGATGGTTCAGGTCAAGTTTCAGAGAGGTGGGGAGGCTGTTCCGGAGGGAGGCACCAGCCAAAGAAAGAGATCTGTCCCAACTTGTTGCTTGGAGAAGCGACTGAACCTCAGGAGTTGGAGGTGTAGGAGCGAATAGCTCGAGTTGGAAGATATTTCCGAAGAGAGAGTTTGAGGTATTGCGGTCTAAGGCCCCAGAAAGCCTTGTGGCAATGCAGAGGGTGTTGAACTATATCCTTGCTGCCACTGTGAGCCAATGGAGAGAGTTCATGGCTGGAGAGATATGATCCCTGGGCTTGAGGCCAAGGGCAAGTCTTGCAGTCCTGTTCTGGATGAGTTGTAGAGGACAGAGAGTAGAGGCAGGAAGACTTAGAAAGAGACAGTTGCAGTAGTCCAGCCTAGAGAGAACCAGAACTCTGGAGACAGTGAGCTTCTGGAGGAAGGTGAGGAAAGGAAGAATACCTCTGATAGGTGCAGCTGGTAGTTTGACGTCTTAGAGATATCTGAGATGTGAGGAGAGAAGGAGAGTGTTAAGGTTCTTAGCTTCACAGGTGGGAGCAGGAAGTGGGCCCAGAGTGGGCAGCTAGAGAGTAACAGGAAAATAAGGTGCAGGTGTGTTGATGAGGAGGATCTCCGTCTTACTGGCGTTAAGGCAGAGATCTTTAGTGGCACACCATTGTATTTACATTTGCTTTTATTTATATGTACACATTTGAAAACAGACTCTCTTTACATTGTTTTTATTGATTTTAAAGCAGTTTTTGACAGAGTAAATAGATGTTTGCTAAAGGATGTGCTTTCACGATTGTGAGTGACAAAGAATTTAGTTGAAACTATCACGAGTTTGTACAGCAAAAAATCAGCTGTGGTAAGACGGCATATACATAAATTATTTGGCCATCTAAATAATTTGTCAGATGTCCCCAAAACGAAGGGTAGCAATAAGGGTATTCTTTTATTTGTGGATAAGGGTGCTATTGTCTCAAAATCCCCAATGGGTATAAAATAGAGCTTGTTTTTGCATCTAATTTGTGTGCAGATGAAACTTAATGTTAAATCTGTAAAAAGACTGTTCCCATTATTTGCCATCACAGGAGTTGCCGGTATACGCACTGTACGCAGGAGGAGGTGTAACCTTCTGTGATGTAGAGCAGATGCAGGGCAGCAGTGGTGTGGCATTTTCGGCTGTGGGCATGACTGCGTTCATGGAGGAAATGCCAGTGAAGTGGGATGGACCCAGTGTTGTTCCATCTGGCCACCCACCTTTTGTCTTTTAAGCATGGAGATGGATGTGTTGCATCAGCTTGGGGGTTGGAGCAGGCTCTTTCTCCCTGTATGCCCAGACAGATGCGGCTAAATATGTGATCCTAGGGCTTGCTTTTCTACCTGATCCACGCAAACTTGCAGGTATGCCGCATGCCAAATTCTGTATTTTTGTTCCTTGGGTGGCTGTGTATGGCTGCGTGGAGATCGTGGAATTTGTGGTAGGACTGCTGTGTCCTGGCTTGTCAGTGTCCGGGGGCATGATGGGCCGTGGATCTGGTGTACTATGCAGATAGTGGACTGTGTAATGCAATGGCACACAGAGTGGTGGGGAGCTTTGCCTTGTTGGCAGCATTGGTGTTGCTGTGTTTTGGCTCTGAGGGGTGTTGGAATGAGTTGCTGTCCTCCCATTGTCCCGGTCTCCCGCTGCAGCTCCAATTACATTTTCCATTTGTCCCTGGCTGCCTGCTGGTGAACTGTTATGATGGCTGTTTCTATTCAACCATGTTTGTCCTCCTTTGTATTCACTGTTATAGCAAGTATTCTATATTGTTCATACAGTATGACTGGTCCACCTCGACTTTTCTTGTTTCTATGATTTCTTTTGACTTGTTCTTTTTCTTTCCTTCCCTGTTCAGTAATGTTGCTTCTACTAAATCTTTATCGGTCCATCTACCTATCTATGTTGTACAGTGCACAAGTATAAACACTTTTGAAATTGATAAATATACAAATGCAAACAGAACTCATTTGTGAGGTTTACAAAAATATTCTATAGGGATGACAAAGGATCTGTCTTGTGCATCTGCATGTCCCTCACTGCAATTTACCATCAACTACTCCGGCCCTACCTTAACCCAACAGTTCCTGAATGTAAGTTGTCTCTCTTATTGGTGTAGATGATCCACACAACCATGCCTATAGAGCCAGAACTTGGTTATGATGTCAAAGTTATTCCCAACACTGTCATTGTGAAATACTAGGCAGCCCCTGTATGATCACCATTAAAAAGCCTTCAGCTTTGCCCCTGTTTAACTTCACCAACAGTAGTTCCAGCTAAATGTTGCGCCAACATACGCTGCATCCCTCACTGGAGAATTAGGTTCATCTGTCCATCCAAATAGTGATTGTAACTACTTGGAAAAGGGTGATCTCATTGCATCATCCATCAGAGGACAATGTTTGCTTTTCCACTGCCTTGCCATCCTTCACAGTTGCCTGATGTCTACAAGATTTTGATCAACACCATCACCCTATGAAGTCGACTACTTCACTCTTCTGGTGCCACCTTTATCAGCTGGGCACCACCAAATTGGTTCTGGTCTGTCCCTTTCCTTCCCCTTCCCCTTCCCCTTCCCTTCAACTCCTGTGCTGGGTCTGTGTTTTTCATTCCCGACACCTTCCCAGTCAACTATGGACTGTTCTGACCTTCCCCATTCAAAACAACACTTGGTTGTGTCTGGGCTACTACACCAGGTGCTCCACTTCCTTGTCTTTTATGTTATTGTTTGAAGGTACTGCATTCTTATTTAACTGGTCTAATTAGTATATCACTATTACTGTATTGTGGTATTCAATGATTTAATAGAGACATGTTTTTAAATGATTATTAGTTTAATGCATGTTTGGCATTTTAAGATCTGTTACCATTCTATTACTCATAATCTGGTCTGTTATTACATATTTGGTTTCTGTCCAGAATGCAGTGCAGAGACTACCTCTGTTCAGGTTATCAATGATGCTACTCTAAAGGATCCCTGCTTGTTAGTCCTACTTGAACTTTCGGCCGTCTTAGTTATTGCTTACCATGAAGACCGCCTCAACATCCTAACCATGGGTCTCCTTCCCTTTCAACATAGCACCACTCATCCAGATGAGCCTAAGCAGATCCCTGCACTGCATAGCAACCTGCACGGTTCCACAAGGCTCTATCATGCCCCCTGTCTTCTTTAAACTCTACAAAGAACCACTGTTGGAATTAATCATCAAAACAACATTAAGATATACCAATTCACAAAAGACATGCAGCTTTACCTAAAGATACATGCCATCAGTGGCATACATAGATTCAAGCACTGTCTGTCACTTGAGTGGCTACCTGAAGCTCAACTCACTGCTGTTCCATAGACTGTGGCCTCTCATTGAAAGCATGCAATGCCAAGAAGACTCAAATAGTATGGTAATAGCTTTTAGTCCACTGCAAAATCCAACCTTTCACTACTTCCCTGTGTTTCTGAACAATTGCTCAACCACTGGTTTTCTCGTACCTGGACTGTGGCACCCGACTCGCAGTAGTCTCAGGTGGCACCTGATCTGCCATGGCTTTGGCATGCTTGATCACAGGAATACGGGAATTCAAGAACCACAACACTCCCATCCTCAAGGAATGTCACCAGCTAACCCTTCAAGTACACATCATGTTAAAAAAAGACTGCAGCACTTACAAAGTAGTCACAACCAAAACACCACTCTATCTGTCTATGAAACACATTCTCTATGGTGGCTAATGCACCACAACATTGCAAGACTGAGAGAAGAAAAGAGAACTCCAGAAGGGAAAGTAAATATGAAACAGACATTTTGCTGCTGTCCATCCTGTCTTTGGAGCAATTTACCAATGCAGGTATGATTAACTCCCTCAATTCTGACCTTCAGGATTGTTACTCACCGCCTGCAGGACTGCCCGGGGCTTTGGGAGAATGGAACACCAACTGGACCGGAAACTTCTGTCACTGCTGATTATAGTCCGAAAAAGGACCCCTCAGACTGGACTGCCTCTCTTGAGGCGGCACTTTAAGATAATGAACCCCCTTGACTGTGTCAAGTAGAACAGGCAGATTGGTGTATTACCCAAAAGAGCGGGGAAAACCACACCGCCACACCAAGCTGCAAAATACAAGAAAAGAGGTTAGAGGCAATATTAGAACGTTAAAGGTTGATGGAGATCTAGGAAGTGGTTAAGTACCTGAAAGAGGGTTGGTAGCTAGTGGTTTGAGAGTTCTAAATAGAGGAAAGAAAAGCAGGGCTTAGTGTTGGAAGTTCTAGTTAGCAGAGTAATACTGATAGAAAAGCAAAGAGAAACTCTTACCCCCCTTATGGATTGGAAGATGTCCAAAAAGAGAAACACAACGGAGGTATAAAATAACAAACAGGTAAGGTTAGTAGAGGGTAGCTTCCCAAACGGCACGAGGGTTGCAACTAGGTTTGGGGTGGTGCAAGGAATCAGCAAGGCGTCCAGCTTGCACAATCACAAGTCTGTCTTAATACTCCTTTATAGCAGATCTCAATTGGTGAACAAGACAAATCCAAAAGTAGTTCGCAACTCTCACCGTAGGTAGGCTGAAAATTGGAGGGAATGTCACAGAAGAACTGGATGGAAGAGTGTAACGTAATACACTGACAGCAGAGAGGAGAGCAATGGCAGATCAGGACAAGACGATAGGCAGATCAATAAGCGTTCCAAGGTCGGGCTTCAAGTGGGCTGGCCAGGAGGATAATCCGAAGGCAGGTCAGTAGGCGTTCCAAAGCTCCAGTCAACAGCCGGTGAATCAACTGACAGACGAGGGGCGCGCAAATGGGAAATCAGGTAACAAGTCCGGAGTCAAGCACAGGAAAAGATCCAATTCAGTACACACAAATAACGGCGAGGAAAAGCAAGGCTAATTAGAAGCACTGTATCTTGAGTCACGTGTGTTTTTATGTGATCGAGGAAGCGTCAAGGTCAGCTGATCCTGCGATGCAGCATACTCCTGCGGCGTGGTTTCCCTGACAACTGCCAACGCCTCCAGAACGGGGAAGTAGGGAATGGCAGCCGTCCTCTTCGGGATCGAGAGGGCCGCGAGCTGAGCATAGTGGGACAATGCCCATGTGTAACAGCATCTGCCCCCAAAGAGAGTGGCAACCCCTGGGAAATGTGGAACTCCCGCAAGAGGTCAGGTGAGTGGATGTGTGACAAGGGCTCCCAAGTCCTATCCTCTGGCCCATAGCCCTTCCAATCAACCAAATAATACAAAGAACCCCTGGAGAACTTGACATCCAAGATCCGGGCCACCTCAAACTCCTCTTCCCCGTCTACCATAACAGGTGCGGGATGGACCTGCAGGCGGGTGTCGGACGGGCAGGGTTTCAATAGGGAAACATGAAACACCTGGTGAACCCTCCAGGAGGCTGGTAAAGACAGGCGCAGCGCCACAGGATTGATCATGGCTGATACCCGAAAAGGACCCACAAAACGGGGTAAGAGAGCCCTCTTGCCGGGAATGCATAAATGACGCAAAGACAACCAGACTGACATGCCCGCGGTATAAGTTGGAGCAGAGGTGCGATGGGAATCTGAAATTTCTTGGCCCGTACCTGGGCCCGTAACAAATGTCCCCGCACATCATGATGCAACTGATCCATGTCCCGCACACAAATTAGGGCTGCCGGGCTGTCTATGGGTAACGTGGGATCCAGCGGTAGAGAGCGTGGATGAAAGCCATACAAGGCATAGAAAGGAGAAACCGTAGTTGCAGAATGCATAGAATTATTGTAGGCAAATTCTGCCTGAGGCAGGGCAGCCAACCAAGTACTTTGGTATTGTAAACATAAGCAGCGCAAGTATTGCTCCATAGATGAATTGGTACGTTCTGTGAGACCATCGGTCTGAGGATGGTAGGAGGAGGAGTATCTGCCATCAACAAGCAAAGAAACGGTGAGAGCCCTCCAGAAGTGTGAAGTAAATTGTGATCCTCTGTCGGAGATCAAGATTGAAGGAAGTCTGAATCTTTTGAAGATGTTGGCCACAAACAATTCTGCCAGCGCAGGGGCCGTTGGAAGACCGGAGCATGGAATGAAAACTGCATACTGGGTGAAATAATTGATAACCACTAAGATGGTATCGAAACCTCTTATGGTAGGCAATTCAACAACAAAATCCATGGCAACCATCTGCCAGGGTCTGTATGGAACCGGAAGCGGGTGCAACAACCCCAGAGGTTTGGACCTAGACGATTTACATTGGGCACAAATAGAACAAGAGGCCAGATGGTCAATGACATCACGTGTCATGGAAGGCCACCAGGACCATCTACGCAAGGACTCAATGGTTTTTTGTTGACCAGGATGTGCTGCTACCGCTGAGTCATAAGCCCATTGGAGAGCAAGGGTGCGGGCCCAGCCAGGCGGAACATAGATCAGTCCTTTGAAGTAGGGTAAACCATGAAGGATTTCAAGCTCGTAATCTGTGACAGCCGTTGGGTTGGAATTTACCCATTCTTCCAGTACAGTCCGCAAAGAAGGTTGCACAGCGCAACCACATACCACATTTTCCTGTAGCAAAGGAGTTGGTTCAGGACGGAGCCGGGGAGTCCCCGATGGTAGGCGGGACAAAGCATCTGCCACCACCTGCAGACATGTCGGACGATAAGTAATAACAAATTGAAATTGCGAAAAGAACAAATGCCACCGAGCCTGTCGAGCAGTCAGGCACTTCATTGATTTGAAGGCATATAAACTTCTGTGATCTGAGTAAACTGTGACAGAATGTTTGGCCCCCAATAGATGATGTCACCATTCGACGAAAGCCTCTTTGATAGCCAGAAGTTCCCTTTCGGTAATAGCATAGTTCTGTTCATAGATTGTAAGCTTCCTCGAGAAGTAAGCTACCGGTTGGATATCTCCGGTCTGAGGACAAGCTTGAGATAGAACAGCGCCAATAGCAAAACCCGAAGCATCTGCTTCAACAAAGAATGGCAGCTCCGGATTAGGATGTTGAAGAACAGGGGCGGTAGTAAAAGCCACTTTAAGACTTTCAAATGCCGCCTGGGCCTTTGCAGACCAGACAAAAGGTACTTTGGAACTTGTTAAAGCAGTCAGTGGTGCCACCAGGGAAGAGAAGGAATGGATGAAACACCGATAAAAGTTTGCAAATCCCAGGAAGGATTGCAGTGTCTTGACTGAAGTTGGGACTGGCCATTTCAATACTGCCTTGACCTTAGAGGAACTCATTCGAATTCCCTGGCTAGTGATATGAAACCCAAGAAATTCAACTTCCTGAATGTGAAAAACGCACTTCTCCAGCTTGACAGAGCTGGTTTTCACGGAGACGTTGGAGAACAGTGGAGACGTGTTTAACATGTTCAGTGAAAGATGGAGAATAGATGAGGATATCATCTAAATATATGATGACATATTGATAAAGGATGTCACGGAATACATAGTTCATGAACGCTTGGAACGTTCCCGGGGCGTTGCAGCGACCAAAAGGTATAACAAGATACTTGAACAGGCCAAAACGAGTCTTGAAGGCGGTCTTCCATTCATCTCCATTTCTTATGCGCACCAGGTTGTATGCCCCGCGTAGGTCCAGTTTGGAGAAATAATTAGCTTGACCCAATTCATCTAGTAACACCGAAATCAGAGGCAGAGGATACTGATTCCTTACAGTTACAGCATTGAGAGCCCTGTAATCAATACAGGGCCTAAGGTCCCCTTTTCCTTTAGGTACAAAAAAGAGGGGTGAGGCCGCCGGAGAGGTCGATGGGCGTATAAAACCCACAGTTAAGTCCTTGTCTAGATATTGTTTGAGTACCTGGTCTTCCTTTAGAGGCAATGAGTAGACTCTGCCTGAAGGTATTTTAGCGCCTGGAATCAGCTCAATAGGGCAATCATATATACGATGAGGAGGTAGAGACTCAGCCTTATTCTTGTCAAACACGTTGGCAAAGGAGGAGTACTCCCGAGGTATCAGTGGAGTGTTCTAAATTGATAATGCTCCCACAGAAGGTGAAACAGTCGCCAACAACCGACTGGTATAACTAGAGTCAACCTCATGTGTAGTGAAACATTGATTGTTACAGAATGCGGAAGGGAATTGAATGACACCCAATGCCCAGTCGATATGAGGGTTATGTAACTGTAACCAAGGTATTCCCAAAATGATTCTGTAGGCTGGGGCTTTGTTCACATCGAAAGTTATCACCTCAGAATGACTGTCCTCAGTACTCATATTTAATGGTTCAGTTTGCTGGACTACCATTCCGGAGGCCAATGCTGAACCATCAACAGCACTAGCCGACTCCGTTTGGGGTTTAGCCACTAAGACCACCCCAAAAGATTTGGCGTATTCATGGTCAATATAATTGCCTGTGGCGCCTGAGTCTATGACCACAGAGGCAGAAAAAGACGAACCCAGAACAGCAGAAAAGGTTGTTGACAAGTGAATCAAGGAAGGAGGACTAGCTATGATTGAGTCCAGGGCAGGTTTTCCTGACAAAGGGACTCGTTCTATTGTCGAGACCTGGCATTTCCCGCCTTCTTTTTGGGTTTTTTGGTACAATCAGGTAGGAGGTGGTCTGCCGATCCACAATAAATGCAGAGATTGTTTTTTCTGGGATGTTCTCATTGAGCGGGAGTCAACGGACCCCTGATGGTGCCAATTTGCATGGGTTCCGGGGTGGACTGTGTTGAAGGTAATGATTCTGAGACAACAGGAGGCAGCATAGGTCTCTTTTCACCCTTTTGTTCCGCTCTTCGAGCGTCAATTTGAAGTACCAAATCCAGTAGGTCACTGAAACCTGTAGGGACCACTGGAACAGTAGACAGAGCGTCCTTTAGTTCCTCAGAGAGGCCCTGGTAAAAAAACACTGATTTCTTCTCCTCTGGCCAGTCGGTTTCAGCAACCAACTGATTAAACCGGGCCAAATATTCGAGGAGAGGGGTAGAACCTTGTCTGAGTTTGAGGAGTTTGAGGTCAGAAGCTTGGGTGGTATAGCGGGTATCAAAAACTCTACTCATAGCGGAGAGAAGGGCATGGCAATTATAAAGAACATGGCTATTAGATTCCAGAAGCGGATTAGCCCATGCGGCTACCGTAGCCACCAAATGAGATAACACAAATGCAGCCTTGGTGGTGGATGTAGGGAAAGATGAAGGCCGACAAAGAAAGTGAAGTTTACATTGGTTAACAAAAGTGCAGTAATGCTTAGGGTCCCCGGTAAAGCGCTCAGGCGAGGCAAGAGGAGATGGAGTAGAGACCACTACTGAAGGAGGTTTGTGGGGGGGGGGGACCAGGGAACCCTGAACCGGAAGCATACACACTTGTTGCACCTGCCCCCTGTGAGGCAGATGACATTACCAGGCTTTGTAAGTCATCCACCCTCTGGTGCAGAGAGTCTTGAGCAGAAAGCATATCTGCCCTTAGGTCAGACATCATCTGCATCAGTTGAGCTAGATTTTCCGAAGGTTCCATTTGGTGTCCTTTTCTTTTTGGCTTCTAATTCTGTTACTCACCGCCTGCAGGACTGCCCGGGGCGTTGAGAGAATGGACCACCAACTGGACCGCAAACTTCTGTCACTGCCGAGTATAGTCTGAAAAAGGACCCCTCAGACCGGACTGCCTCTCTTGAGGCGGCTCTTTAATATAATGAACCCCCTTGACTGTGTCAAGTAGAACAGGCAGGTTGGTGTATTACCCAAAAGAGCGGGGAAAACCACACCGCCACACCAAGCTGCAAAATACAAGAAAAGAGGTTAGAGGCAATATTAGAACGTTAAAGGTTGATGGAGATCTAGGAAGTGGGTAAGTACCTGAAAGAGGGTTGGCAGCTAGTGGTTTGAGAGTTTTAAATAGAGGAAAGAAAAGCAGGGCTTAGTGTTGGAAGTTCTAGTTAGGAGAGTAATACTGATAGAAAACCAAAGAGAAACTCTTACCCCCTTATGGATTGGAAGATGTCCAAAAAGAGAAATACAACAGAGGTGTAAAATAACAAACAGGTAAGGTTAGTAAAGGTTAGCTTCCGGAATGGCATAAAGGTCGCAACTAGGTTCGGGTGGTGCAAGGAATCAGCAAGGCGCCCAGCTTGCACAATCACAAGTCTGTCTTAATACTCCTTTATAGCAGATCTCAATTGGTGAACAAGATAAATCCAAAAGTAGTTTGCAACTCTTACCGTAGGTAGGCTGAGGATAAGAATAATATAGATGGAGGTAGTCGTCCAGCCAATAATTGGAGGGAATGTCACAGAAGAACTGGATGGAAGAGTGTAACGTAATACACTGACAACAGAGAGGAGAGCAATGGCAGATCAGGACAAGACGATAGGCAGATCAATAAGCGTTCCAAGGTCGGGCTTCAAGTGGGCTGGCGGGAGGATAATCCGAAGGCAGGTCAGTAAGCGTTTGTTAGGAAAGATTTCTTAATTGTGGGTAATTTTCCTTCCATGTGGCAACCCCTAAACTTTTTGCTGTTGTTTTCACCATGATGTAGACTTTGCCAGAGAAGTGCAGCCTTCTGCCGCACTCCTCTGGGCTTTCGCTCCATTCTTACGGGGAAACTGACATGCCCTTAAAACAGTCAGTACCGGGAAACGCTGTTTTCCGTAGTTTCTTTATCATGTTGAAGCTTTCGTGCAACATGACACAAGAGGGCACTGTAAGCTAAGTTACTGCTCTCTTGGGTCTCTAGTCTTCTACAGGCCCTAGATACTCTTTTTGGATTGTAACTGATGGGTGCAAGTGAATCACGGACGGGAATGGTGGCAGCGATCGTTTCGTGTGTTTCTGAGCTCCTTTTGGCGTTTTAAGCGTGTTTCTCGCGCTTAGCCCAAAATGGTGGCCTGGCTCCCAAAATGGCCAGACCACGAGGCTCCTTTGTCCTGTCCGCTGACCGTCTTGCCCCCTTCACCTTCCCCAGGTCGAGCCGACCCGGGCCTTCCTTATTTGGGCATGTACTTTCCCGCGAACCACAGATGCTTTCGCTGGCTTCTACAGGCCTTGTGTGTGCCTCCAGGATGTGGGCTGGGATGTCTGGTCCCAATACACATCCTGGGTGCCAGAGAGTCTAGTGTGGTGTGAATGCCTGGGACCACTGTGGTCCGTGATAGGTCCACCTATGGTGTGAGTGTTTTATGAGCAGATCTCCCATTGGGTCCCCTCCGTTTTGGCGCGAAGGGAACCGTGGATAAGAGGGGTCTGGAAACGCCACTACCATGTCGATCTCCTGAGTTCTCACGAACAAAGGAATACAGGAGCCAAGTATCCTGCAACCGCGAGGCTGAACTGAGGAATTGCTGGTGACGCGCTGAAGGACTGCTCCTCTGCACTGCTGTTGCTTTGTGAAACCCTTTCTACCTCTGATCGAACCAGAAGGCCTGTACTGGTACTTTGACCCTTGGAATAGCGGGGACAGCTATTCTCGTCATCTTCACCATCTCCTGCACGTAAGCCTTCGGAAGAGTCTCTGGGCCATCCAGCAGACTGACCAGCCTACCCAGGAGTCTTGCACTGTAACCGCCGCCAGGTGTGTTGTATTTCGAGTCCTTGTCACTCTCACACGATTCGTACACTTGGCATTCCCAGGTCTGAAGTGAGTAGTGTACATTTGGCTGAGATACACACGGCCGCTCCGTTGCCCTGCTGTGGTAACAAACTGTGCGGATTAACTTCGTTTGGGACATCTTTAACTCAACTCTGCTGCTGCAGAATCTACAAGACGACGAGACGTCCCCTGCTCCCCTGAACCTGCCAACACTGAAACTGACGCGGAGAAGCCTGGGTCTGCTTGCATCGGGGACCGGTGAGTAGCATAGCTAGGAACGGGTCGCCCTCCTGCAGGAGCCCATAGCTTTTCCCTGCTGTGTCAAACAGCACGCCTTTCTGTACTCGCGCTCCGCTTCTGCCCACAGTGGAGGCTGCGCTTGACTCGCGGAACTCTGTTCTTCATTTGTGCACCAAACTGAACTGCCTGATTCCCTCGAAGAGACTCCCCTTTTTGCCTGTTGGCACCAGCGTGTGCAGGTACTTTTGAGAACAAGGCTCCACTCTTCGTAGGGCTTGGACTTCCTTTTAGTTTGGTGCCTCTGAAGGCGGACTGGGTCTAATCATCATTTCGCACTGCCTGTTTTCCTCCCCTTCTAGGTGGACTACACATTTCGTGCATCTAACGCTTTAGACTCGTTTGTATTTGTATATATATTGTATTGGTTTGGTATGTGTTGGTTTACTAGAGTTTTATTGTGATTTCTCGCTACGGTCATTGTTGTGAAGGCCTTGGAATAATGTGTATTTATTTTTAATATAACACCTGTTTGGAGTAATTTGTAAGTGTCCTTGCTTTGTGTGCTCATTGCGGGCTTTCAGTCACCCTCACCCCTCTTGAGACCTAGTCTTGACCGCCGCGATCGCTACCCTGATTTGTCTGGCTTGTCCAGAGGTTACCCTGTTCCAAGTAATTAGTTGGCCTTCTGAACTTCTGTGCCGCCACGACAGAGTTCAGAAATCCGTCTTAACAGCGTTCCAAAGTCGGGCTTCGAGTGGGTTGGCCGCGAGTATAATCCGAAGGCAGGTCAGTAGGCGTTCCAAAGTTCCAGTCAACAGCCGGTGAATCTATTGACAGACGAGGGGCACACGAAAGGGAAATCAGGTAACAAGTCCGGAGTCAAGCACAGGAAAAGATCAAATTCAGTACACACGAATAACGGCGAGGAAAAGCAACGCTAATTAGAAGCGCCGTATCTTGAGTCATGTGTGTTTTTATGTGATCGAGGAAGCGTGAAGGTCAGCTGATCCTGCAACGCAGCATACTACTGCGGCATGGTTTCCCTGACAACCGCCAACGCCTCCAGAACGGGGAAGCAGGGAATGGCAGCCGTCCTCTTCGGGATCGAGAGCGGCGCGAGCTGAGCATAGCGGGACGGTGCCCATGTGTAACAAGGATGGACCTGAAGACAATTTTCAAAGGACATCTCACCAATTACTAATCACTCCATTCAACCCTACTTCCACTTCTCTGGGGCACACACTCATCTGTTGCCACTAACCCATGCTAGCTCCTCTGCTACCTTCTGAAACCCACTTGTAATCCTCTATGTGCATCTCCATTTCCTCCCACCTATTTTCTCACTGTAAAAATCCTATAAACACATTCATACATTGATTTAATGATTGTGTGTTTTGATGTGTGGCGATGTCCACGTTGCTATACAAAACAGCAACATTGAAGATCCACCAACATTCTGGTGCTTCCAACCTTACCTTCCTCCCCTACACATTTCTTTCCCTCCTTTTTCATGGTTCTAGGGTGCATCTAACTTTCTACCCCTACAGTGATTCAGAATCAACCACTTATCTCCAACCCTATCACTGTTTCTAGATTCCCCTAGCCCCAAATCCCCCGTAACTCGCACCTTGGGATGGCTATGGGATCTCCCTCTACACAACACCTTTCTTCCTACTCCTAGACTGGTTCTGAGCTCCACCCCAACCATTATTAGTCAGCGTTTCTATATATGACATTTCCCCTCTGTATTAGTTCACTGTTATTTCCGAAATGTCTCCTAACATTGCAAATTCACCCAGTACTCGAATTACCTACCCCTGTTATTTTTTGTGCTCGGTACAGAGTTTTGTGTCAACACGCCTTCTGCATTTTCAAGTAGGCACAAATCCAAATACATATCTTGCCTAAAACAATGTACAAAATACAGTTGTTGAAAACATCCGAAACAGCAGACACCGAGGCTGCTAACAACAGGACATTAACAATACTGTAATACTTCAAAATGGACGTGTTTGCCAATTCAGATTTAAACGGAATTTAATCAATTGCATTGGGATACATTTGAGTGTTTCTTTTTTTTTAAGGGCAGGATATGAAGCTATTGTGCATCTGGCAGCCTATCATCACAAAACATATCTGCGAGAGTTACAAAATGATTACTACGAAAACAGAACTGCCCTCTGCTTGTACTGTGAAGATTTAAGAGGCTACTACAGGAAGGTTCCAATCATTTCATAGAGCAAGAAGGTGCCACTTAAAAATCCGTTTTTAATTGTATTACGTTCAATTTGCAGCGAAACGACACATTATCACCTGCACGGGTATTACTTTGTGCAGTAGTTCTATGCAGCCGCATTATCAGTGGAGCATACAGTAGGAGATAGAGGGGCAACCTGGGTCAATATCCCCATAGCTACCGCATATTGATCATGCATTTGATTTAAACTAGACGGAAGACAAATACATTAGAGGACAAGGCAAACGAGAGACAAATGGCCCACTCGCTTGGCAAACTCCTGACTCATTTAGAAAGGCACAGATAATGCACCTCATTTATTCCACATTGCAAGATCAGATAGCGTTGATTATTTAATGTATGTCTCCTCTTGGGACGTGCAAGGCTAATTACATAATTTCTGGCCTGCCACTATTGTCTAGGTAGCTGACCCAGCCGGAACCACATTCCTTTACGAATATTCCCGGATACAAGAGGAAATATGTAATTGCTTGTTTGGCATGACATGCATAGTGCAGCAGAAATGCTTTTAATGTTTTCACTTGCTGCATTCTATTTTAAGAACATTTTTGTGCGAGCATGTGTTAACGGGTGATGATGGTATGCGTGTATACAAATGAACATTGTAACGCACGGAAAATCGGCTAAAAGCGGGCTCGCACTGAGGTTTCGGATCAGGCATGGCCTATGGGTTCCTGTGTTTTCCTTCAGGGGCAGTTCACGTCAAATCCACAGTCCGGTGTGGGAAATTTGGAAAACGTAACGTGCTCTTTTCTGACGGGAGTTTGCACCGACCGATACGTGCAAAAACAACATTTAACACCATCAAGTTCTTGTTCAATTCACGCAACCCACGAATGAATATTTCTGTACCTCATTAAAACAACGTTGTGAGCCAGATAAAAAAAATTAAATGCAAGCATGGCTATGACAACAGTTAGGGCTTTTGTATAGGCATGTTGTTGGCGTAGGTATACCAGATGGACTGGGGTAATAAGTTAGAACTTACACAAACAGACAGGGATCATACAGGACATTGAAAATCTTCCAGACTCACGGCTCCTAAGCCTGTGACGATCGGGCTCTTCCCCAAAAACCAACGAGGAGACACGTTTGGGTAGTTGGGGTGGTTGTGCCTAGACATGGCACCTGTAGAAGTTACTCTTTGATCATCACATGTCAGGTGGCTTGCCAGCCCCTTCCACAGAAACTATTACATTGTTGCAGAGTTACAGGATTACCATTGGTCCTTGCCCTCTGCCATCCATCCCAGGATTTCTGTTCCCTGATTGGCTGGGGCTGATCTCCCCAGGCTTGGGACCCATCTCTATTCCCAGCGCTCAATACACCTTCTGAAGGTGATTAGAAAGACTATGGGCCTCATTACGAGTTTGGCAGTAGCCGTGCTGGAAAAACCGGCAGGCTGCCGCCAAATCCGTATTACCATTCGGCCTCCGTAATTGCTGGAATCACTGCGGCATTACAACCCCGGTGACCTGGTAATTCCGGAGGTGGAATTCTGTAACTCCCCGTTCCCATGGAGTCCCATAGGACTCCATGGGGATGGGGACCATGGAAACACTGGTTCCGTCTATGACAGAGGCGGTGTTTCCATGTCCGCCTGCAGGCGGGTGGTGTTAAACCCGCCAGGTCAGACCTGGCGGGAGTGACATCTCCTGCCTGCAGGGCTCTGAATCAGCCGGTCCGGAAACAACGGTGGCAGTGGTTTTACCGCCACCTTTCTTTCCGGACCGGCAGGGTCGTAATGAGGCCCTGTGTGTTCCTAATGTAACAATCAGTGCTACAAAATTGGCATGTGAGGGTGCCCTCCGTGTTGCAACATTGTTAAAGAATCCATGTTTCATTTCATGTCTGTGTTGCTGAGATCTGCTTTCCTTCCA
The DNA here is from genome assembly GCF_040938575.1 of Ambystoma mexicanum. Lineage (NCBI taxonomy): Eukaryota > Metazoa > Chordata > Amphibia > Caudata > Ambystomatidae > Ambystoma > Ambystoma mexicanum. The sequence continues at coordinate 427,772,831 of NC_090939.1, read as the reverse complement.
CCTCGGGTGAATTAACATTGTCTGGCTCTGCTGCACCACATGGTTGAAGACTGCAAAATCAACCTCCCTGGTTTGCAATTCATGAGGATTTATTCTGCTTTTCTGCAGCTGGATCTTTGTCTCTTAGCTTCGGAATGTGCTGTGTGTCTCTGACCTTGGTTGTGAGCCCCAGCCTGCTGTTCTCTGCAGCCTAATTCTGCTTTTATTCGTCTCTCGTCCTGTGGCTTGTGGCCTCATGTAACCTCATTTTAGTTATACTATGATTTCTATATATCTATAATGTGCTATGTTTCTTATAGGTTAGTAGTATTTGGTATTTCGATGCTTTGTATACGAAACTGTAGTTCCATAGGGTTAGTTGCGATAAGCATCTGCAAGCTTGCTCTGCATTTCTTTGAGTGTGCACGTGTGTGTCCGTGTAAATTTGTGCACGGGTGCAAGTTTCCTTCATGACTAATGTTGCTATGTTGTGGTGTCACTAATGATGTCAGCGCAATCAATGGTTTTCCATTGTTAGTCAATCTGATCCATCAAGACATTTGGATCCATGATCAGGGTTGTGGCACCTGTATCCACAAAGACATTGAGCCTCATTACAACTCCGGCGGTGGCCATGTTGGTAAAACTGGCAGGTTGCCATCGGAGTTGTGTTTTGTTCCGGCGCCACACTTCACGAAAACTCAGGGGGTTTATGACCCCGGTGTTCCTGGATGTTAGGCACCAGAAATATCTAAATCCCATCCCATTTGAGTCCCATAGGACTCAATGGCAATGGGCATGACAGAAGCAACAGCAGAATCAATAATGGTGCTGGTGCTTCCCGGAGAGTCTGCGAGCGGGTGCCATCCCGCCTGCCAGCTCAGACCTGGCAGGTGGGACGGCAGCCACCCGCAGACTCAGAGTGTGCCGGTCCGGTAACAACGGTGTCGGTAGGCTTACTGGCAACGTTTTTACCAGACCGGCATGCTCGTAATGAGGTCCATTGACTGGATAAGGTTTGAATGGCTGTCTAAGAGAATATCTGTGCACATATGTGGATGTCACAAGCCCTCCTGTGGGCTGTCCGAACAGTGAGTTGTTTTGTGCGTTTTTGACTCTCAGGCTGTCATGTTCATGTGGGTGAGGAGGGGCATTCCAGGGACTTCAGTCACCCCTCTGGTCGACTTGTCAACCAAAGCACCATACTTAGTCAATGTTGCTTTTGGTAGCCATATCTTTATTACTCCTCCAAGGTGTCTGTAGAAATGTGCATAGTCATCGAAACTCCATTTCATGTAACTGCAGTCTCCTTCCGGGTTGCACCAAACTCATTTCACCCAGTACTTGTGGTTGTCAAAGGGATCGTCAAATGTTATCATCTCGGTTGGGAACAGTAGGCACTCACTTATCTTTGCCCTTAGGTAATGCCTCTCGTTCACTATCTTGTCCTTTTCTTCTTCAACGGTTTTAATTTCTAACATCTTCATCTCTATAGTTATTTCAGTCGTTTTGCAACATTGTGTAATGTAGATCTTAATCAGACACAGTCCTGCCAGTACTAAAATTAGCGCTCCAAGTAATACTTTTAGTCTTTCCGCCAACCATGTTGGCATCCATGACCATATATATCACTCTCTACCTGTGGCGTTCCCCAGGGGTCTAAATTCTCTCCCTGGCTGTTCAACCAATACCTGGCACCTCTCGCCCACTGCATTGCCACAATCTGCTCCAACTTTCAGTGCTATGTGGGTGACACTCAGCTCGTTTTCAGGCTCCACTCTGCCACCTCTTCTCCTTCTCTCATCTCTGACTGTCTGTCTGCTATGCAGGAGTGGTGTGCCGCAAACAATCTCTGCCTTATTGCCAGTAAGACTGAGATTCTCCTCATTGGCACACCTGCACCCTCCTTTCTTGTCACTCTCTTGCTGGCCTCCCTTTGCCCTCTTCCTGCTCCCACCTCTGAGGCTAAGAATCTCTGGGTCATCTTCAACTCTACACTCTCCTTTTCTCCTGATATCTCTGACATCTCTAAGAAGTCAACTATCAACTGCAGCTCCTCAGAGGTATTCTTCCTTTCCTCTCCTTCCCCCAAAAACTCAATGTCTCCAGAGCTCTGGTTCTCTATAGGCTGGACTAATGCAACAGCCTCTTTCCAAATCTGCATGCTTCTACTCTCTGCCCTCAGCAACTCATCCTGGTACCCTTTTTCTTCTATAACTGTCAACGTGTGTACTGAATCATTTCTACACTGTTCTCTGTCTTGCTGCAAATCGATATGTCAGCGACGTACTGTATAATCGTGCTCTCCATTTGTACGTTGCCTAAGTCCATTTGAAGTACCTTTTTGAATATGCAAGGTGATTCACAGTACCCTTGAGGAAGTCTTGTATTTTTCCTCTTCTTGTTTCTATATAGAAAGGAAGTTAAGTCCTGTGAGTCTGGGTTTAATGGTATAGATAAGAATGCTTCTTCAAATCTATGACTGTGAAGTAAGCATCTTCTGTGGGAATGCTACACAGAATTGTCACTAGGTTCAGAACTAAAGGAAATTCTGCTTCTACAATGTGGTTATGAGGGCGGAAGTCCTATATAATATGTCAGGACCCCATGTTGCGTTTTTGACAGGGTACTGTACACGTTTTTAGCATGGGACAAGGTGGGACTCTTGAGCATGGCACAAGCTTACAGTTCTGTTTCTATATATCAGGGCCTTCTGCATTCAAGTCTCTTCTCATGCAAAGTCTCTTACTAGAGGATCTGATGTGCCAAAATCACAAAACAAATAGTTTCTTCTGATAACCTTCATGTCAGGTGATTATTCTTCACCCTAGGATCTCCCTTAGCTGGGCTCCAATCCTTTTAGTCTTTCAAGGTACTTGCCAATTTAAAAAGAGGCTTACGAAGGGAGATAACGTCTCACTGGGTCATTCTATGATTCTATGGCAAGTGCGTGCTTCACAATATCACAGTTCATATAGCGTTCCTTCAGCCAGGTGAAAACCCCAGTCGGGTTCACTATTTCCACAGTTTACAATTTCTACAATGTGTCAAGGACTTTCAATTGGACAAGGGGTTTGGTTTGACCCTTGTAGGACCACTTTGACACCTCACGCCAACCTTCTTTATGGCCTCTTAGTACTTGTAGTTTCACTATCTTTCAGTTCAATACTGTCCTTGTTCAGGAGACGGTTACCAGCCAGAGACCTTTGAATGACAAATGAGTGCCCACGTGGTGATGGACCACTTTATCTATGGTACCCAGTTCATTGATACAGGACCTCTGTCTCTTAATCTTCTTAATGTTGCCACTGCAATCTTGAGTCTAACATGGTCTGGCCCACTATGAGGTTCTTCCGACCCACCAGCTGTGCTGAACTCTTGCCATTTCTTTTGCCACTGGAGTCAAGTTTGGCGCCACGATGGCAACCGCGTCTGCCCGCCCTGGCTATCAGTGCAGGAGGGTTCCAAGTACTGCTGAGAACCATCACACCATTCGCCAGCTGTGATTCCCGATCATATGTTTCTTTTGTCAGAGGCTTTGCGGGTCTGCATTGAAACTGGCCAGGGCAACTCCCTCCTGAACGTCCTTTCATGTCTCTCCGCCTTTCTCCTCCGTTTGAACTGCTGTCCCAGAATAGCGGCTTCCTTGTGGGTTTGGCCTTGTTCAGAGTGTGCTCTTGTGCTATGCCTTTTATTCCAGTGGGGAAGGGAAAGGGCAGTCAGGTGTGTGTAGTTGTCAGCAATTACCTGACTCTGCCTGACACTTGTGCTGGGCCATGTGAGGTAAACTTCTCTGGTATTAGTCGGTTGTCACTCACAGTGTGAGAAAGTGTTTGTGTTGGAAATGGGGGGAGAGTTTCTAAGTATTCTACTGGGCAGGATGGTGAAAAGGTGCCATAAGGAAGGGGATACCGCATCTCACCCTTCAGTGTCCCACTTCCACTCCCCAAAGACACCCATCCAGGTGATCCTCCCACATTGGTCCACCCCCAGGAATTGGATCCAATAGCAATTGCCATGTCCTGGCCACCTGCATGACACATCCCCAGGGACTAGCGGGTGAGACACCTTCAGGTTTTTCACAATACACAGCCATGTTGCATGGTGATTCTGATGGCACTAGGATGCTCTGCTTCAATAGTGCTGCAATGGTCTCATAGATACCTTCATCTGCCTCTCTCGACAGTGGATACTGCCTAAATCATGGTAAACAGGCTCCTGGCTTCAGCTCTATTTTCACTGACCCTATCCCTTTCAGAAGCCCCACACCATAGGGACTTGTGGTCCATAAGATGCTGGGGACCTTTGCCAAATCTTCCTTGAGAAACATCAGTGGTGCTTTTAGCATTATCGCCATTCTCTGTGGTACCTCTCTGTAATGTATTCTTACCCAATATGTGATGCTCATTTCGAACACCATTTCATGAGCTGATCTGTTGTCTTTTAATAGTTTGTTGTCTGTAACTGTCGTCAACCTGTATCCTTCTGCCACGGCGATCACTGCTTGCCATGGTCGCCCTATGCCTTCTGTCCCATGTGCAGCCATCCAGTCATCCCCTACTATTACTGTCTCTAATTCCAGTAGCACTATCGTCCATTCCTTCTCATATAATGGTATTTCTGGCCTAAATAAGTACTCATTTGGAAAGCGCCACATTTTCCCCTGAATCCCTGGGAGCCAAGCTATTATTATTTCAGTCCCATTCTGAAACAGTTCCTCATCTACTGGCCCCTCCCTCTGTCCCGTCTATCCACAGTAGGCTTGAATGATCTCCCTCAAGTTTAGAAGGTGTACACCTGGTGTGGAACACACTATCCTCTTGTCAGTGTATGAAATGCTCATTATAAGTTTGCTCATGATACCCACCCCCCAGTATGTTTACGGGTATCTTTCAAGAATATAGAAGAGGCAAAGCTAAGTCATGCTCACCTATGGAAAGTGCAATATCTTATGTAAAAGAAACCAATTCCGTCAGCCCAGAGAAGCCTTGAGCATTCATGGCAACACCTGACATTCTATATTTCCCCCCCCGGATGCAGGATCTAGTCGCTCCTATGTCTACAAGAAAGGAAATCATTTTTTTTTACCTATTGTCACCCCTATAAGTGGTTCTTCCACCAGGTTGGATGTAATTTATAGTATGGAACACACCATGTCCATCTGTGGGCTGTCCTATTGAGGGTATATACATTTTGTTTCCCAAGAATGGGTTGCACCCACTACAGTAACACCCCCTAGTTTCCTAATGGGAGTTGTTGTCATGGAGTCTGTGCGTGCCACTGTCCCATCATTTCGTTGTGTGCTGTTCTGCATCTGCAGTATTTGCTGTGTCATCTATAATTGTTGTGTATTGCTCTGCATCTGTGGTATCTGTGGTGCCTGTGAATACTGCTGCATAGGCTCCTGCATTTGTCATCTCTGAATCATGGGCTGGTGTGTGTGGTCTGGGCATATACCTTGCTCCGTTCCCAAGGATATGCTGGCTAGTACTGCATTCCCCCATTCCGTGGCATCCCTCCTCTACTCCTACACACCCTTGAGAAATTTCCTATCTGCCCACACACCCAGAACTGGGGTGGTTCTCTCACTTGCCTCTGATACCCTCCAGGGAAACCTTCTGGACCCTGCTGCATTTGTTGTCCATATCCTTGATACCCTCTTGGAAATCCCCCTTTGCTCTGTTGGATTTGTTGCCTATATCTGCATCCCCTTTGTGGCCACCCTCTACATCGAAAACCCATGCTCTGCATCCCCCACTCCATGAACTCCCCTCTGTTAGGCAGTGGTGCTTACTATGTCTGTGGTGCCCCTTGTCTTCTCGTGCTGGTTAATACTGCCCCTTACATGGTGTATTTACATAGCTTCTTTTGTTCTAACTTTGCCACCTCCTGCTTTGTTTCCTCATGCTTTTTACTCACATTCTCCTACTTAACCTGCAGTAATGTAATATTGTAAGTTGTATTTCTGACCATGGTTTTGCTTCCATTCTTTAGTTGCCATTGCACCTGTTCTGGCAACCCTTGGCATAGTATATGATAGAATAATGCCACTGTTTTATCCCATGGTTCTCACGTTTCAAGGCACCAGAGCTCTTGAATAGCCTGAATATAATGCAGAGGGTCTTCATCTTTCCCCTTTCTGTGTTCCATAATATCACTAATGTCTGATGTGTCTGGGTACTGCTTTCACAGAGCTTACCATACAGCTGCTCAGCAGTTAGTGAATGGTGAACCATTGTGCATTGTGTTCTGGCTTGTTACTCCTGGGTACCCCGCCCCTCGCCATACATAATCAGCGGCCTTTCCGAGGGTCACCACTTGTAAATCTTTAATGTCCCTGACTGCTCATTTCTGTCCTGTCGTCATTCTTTCCATCTCGTATATCCATTTTCCCGCACCTGCAGCCAAAAAGGGTAGCTTACACCTCAGGTTTTCCTTATCTATATGTTTCCACAGAATGTACTGAGGGCGCCCCTCCCTTTTCCAGTAAGGGCATCCCTGACAGCCCTGCCCCCTTCCATTCTTCCGGTGTCCTTAGTGGATGTGAATGCCCCTGCCAGTAACCCCCTCATCCGTGCTGGAAGGTTTCTGAGCCTTTGCACATATGTGGTTAAGTCATCCATGCTATCTAGCGTAGCCCTGGACTGTAGCATTCTCGCGTCCTTATCCCCCCTTATTCCCACTGTCTCTGTCTGCTCCCATGTGAAGCTCTGATCAGTACCTTTCCCTGCCAAACAACAATCTGGTTTCCCTAATCCCTTGTCATCACTCCATACCAAGTCATCCTCTGACTCAGTGTTTCCCAAATCACTGCCAAAATCCTCATGGAAGCTCAGTCTACTCAGTCCCTTTACTCCCTGTGGTTCTCCTTCTAGGTCAATCAGTTCCTGCAGCCCCCCTCACGGAGGACCCTGTGTTGGTTTTTTTCTGGTAGCGCGGGTGCCTTATGATGTTTTGTGCTGCGGTCCTGCTCTGTTTGCCTATCCCTTCCCACGCTATCATCAGGCGTGGCCAGCCTCCATTTTAGTTGTATGTCTCTTCCTGCAATCTCCTCCAGCTCCTTGTATTTGCCCTCTCTTGCGAGCCGCTCTAGTTCCCACTTTCTCCTTTCCCTTCTTACCAAAACTTGTTTTCCTTCTTGTCTTCCTCCCTTTGCCTCTCTATCTCCTCGAGATCCCTCTTTCCCCTCATCTCTCTCTGCTCCCACTCCTTCTCTTCTTCTCTTTGCTTGTCTCTTCACACCCTCTTGCGTTCTTCCTTCTCTTCCTTCTCTCTTCTTTCTACTTCTTCCTTTATCTCTGCCCATTCTCATGCTTCATTGTTCTCCTTGCAGCCAGCTACTTCCTTATTTGCTCCTCCTTTTTCTTCAGCAGTCTTGCCATCCACTTTCAATAGTATTTGCCCTCCTACCCACTCATTTGATGCTATTCCTCCCAGCCCTTCCTTGATGCTCACCTGGGTCTCGCGTTTGCCCCTTTCTACGGTGGAGGTTCAATGTTGGATTTGTTTACCGCTCTGCTGCTTTTATGTGTAGGGCATAATCCCTGTGCTTCTGTTGCAGCCCCTTCGTTCTCATGGTCAGGAGGAGGTGGGGGAGTGGGGGCCGAGGGTGCTGAACCCAGGCTGGCTCATCATCCATTGGCGCCTCGCTACTTCCCCCTCGTCCTCCTGAATCATTTTCCAGAGCTTGATTATTGCCATACGACTGCTCAGCTTTTTCCCCTTTAGGCCTCTTGTATGTGATTGCTGCACATATTTGGAGAAACTCCTGCATTGTGGCCATGGCTTAGTCAATTTACCTCTGTGTTTTCCGTCGGTTCCGTGCTATATTTACAGATCTTGTCTTTATATCACGGAAGTGCCATATATCGTTGCTGTAGGGGCATATCCCCTGCAATTCCCCTGATAGATTGATTTATACACACTTGACCTCAAGTCGAGACTTTCAACACTTTTTTTATTATACAAACACCAAATACTTCTAATTCAATTTTTCTAAAATACCAGTTCTTGTCAATTATCCCAAGCCTCTCTGACACCCAAACAACATTTCAGGCATGCTCTGTGCCCCACCCTCATACAACTCCTCAGGCATGCCCACCAATCTTGCGTTTGCGCCTTCTGCACACTGCCACTGAACAGCTTACTGTCATTTGTAAATTGTGAACACCAAATTCTCTACCTCCTAGTGCTGTCCTAGTCCTATGCACAGGTCCTATGGGTGACGTCACCACTTCACTACATAAGGGAAGGGTACAAATCACTAACAGAGCTCACAACGCTATTGTTCTATCACACAGATATTTTTACGAACCCGACATGTACCCACAGCTGTCTTCTGGCCCCCTAACAGGGTATTCCAACATTTCCAATATTTCTCATGCTCAATCTTTACCTACAGCGTCACCTTGTAGATAAAACGCCTCTGTGAGCATTAACCAGAAGAACACCTTCCCCAGTTTAAGCTTGCTCCCTTTGCGAATCAGGGATACCATCATCCATAACCCGAGCTAAAGCGCCCAATCGCCAGGGAATCCAATATTTACATAACTTTTATCATCCGTCCCTTTAAGTATAGTCTAGGTTATCCGCAAGAAACTTTTACATTAAGACTGAATGCTCTCTAACCACAAATACGACATCTACCTCCGCTCCTTTACCTACTATACTTCATACTACTTGACACTACTAAAAAATACTTAAAAATACTTCAAATATACTCAACAATTCAACAATACTTGTCACCACCCCACAGCTGACATTACCTTATCACCCCCTCATTTGCTGGCTGGCTGAGTCAATACTTACACTGCATGATCCGCTGATGCTGCTCCTCAAAAGCTGCCAAATCACCCTTCTGGTCTCTTGGCTCCTCACAGACTGCTCACGGACTGCGGGCAGGATATTCTCCAAACTGGTGCCAGATGGTCTTTGTAATGGGGATGCACCACCCGTGGGTTGCACTTTCCGTGCGTCGCCTTGCAGCCCTCCAGGCACTGTGATGGAAGAGCTGGATTATGCCAAACAGGCGTAGTCTGATATGCCTCTGCTACCAACTTGGTATAGCAGAGGGACTGGGGGTCACACTACAAGGTGACCTGGGGTCACTGTTCTATCTCCCAGGGCCCAACAAACCCTCTCCCAGTGCACAGACAGAGAACTCATCCAAGGGTAAGTTAGAACTGTCATTTATTACACAAATAGACAGGGATCATACAGGACATTGGAAATCTCCTGAATCCATGGCTCCTAAGCCTGTGTCTGGCCATTTTGTTGGATTTCTATGTCAGAGCATGGGGCTCTTCCCCAAAAACCTATGAGGAGACAGGATTGGGTAGATGGGGTCATTGAGCCTATACACAGCATCTATAAATGTAAGTTTATTGGTCCTCACATGACAGGTGGATTGCCTGCCCCTTGCCTATTGTTGCAGGGTCGCAGGATTACCATTGGCCCTTGCCCATCCACCCCTGGATTTCTGTTCCCTGATTTGCTGCAGCTGATCTCCTCAGGCCTGGGACCCAGCTCTGTTCTCACTTCTCAGTGCTCCTTCTCAGGGTGATGAGAAAGACTATGGGCCTCATTACGAGTCCGGTGGTAGCCATGCTGGAACAACTGGCAGTTTGCCGCCAGACTTGTAGTGAATTACCACTTCCGTGATTGCCAGAATCACCGGGGCATTACAACCCCGATGACCCGGTAATTCTGGATGCGGAATTCCATTAATCAGTGGAAACAAAATTACCGGTGCCAGTGTTTCCATTTCTATCTGCTGGCGGGTGGCGTTACTCCCGCCAGGTCAGACCTGGTAGGAGTAACACCACCCGCCAGCAGTACTTGGAGTTAGCCGGTATGGAAACAACGGTGGCAGTGGGTTTACCACCACCATTTCTTCCGGACCAGCAGGGTCATAATGGAGCCCTATGTGTTCCCAATGGAACAGTCAGTGCTACCACTTTTGCCTGTGAGAGTGCCCACAGTATTGCAACTTTGTTAAGGAATCCATGTTTCATTTCATGCATGTGTTGCTGAGAACTGTTTGTCCTCCCACCGTGGATGAATGGCCATTATTTGGCTTGGCTGCACCACATGGTTGAGGAATGCAAAATCGAGCTCTCTGCAATTTATGAGGAATTATTCTGCTTTTCTGCAGGTGGATCCTTGTCTCTTAAATTTGGAACTGTGTGAGCATGTTCTTTGTGGGCGCACGTGTGTGTCCATGTAACCTCTTGCATGGGTGCTAGTATGCTTCATGACTAACAATACTATGTCGTGGTGTCATTAATGACGTCAGCACAATGGTTTTCCATTGTTAGTCTGTCTGATCCATCAAGGCATTTGGATCCATGGTCAGTGTAGTGGCACCTGTATCCATAAAGAGATTGGGCCTCATTACGACCCAGGCGGTAAGTTACCGCCTGGGTCGTACCCTTACCACCATGGTGTAAACTACGTTTACACCATGGTGGATGGCGGATTTACCGCCCCATTCCAAGGTGAGTGGGGCGGTAAATCCCTGTTTCCCATTTTACCCTTCCCCATTCCCATTTTTGCCCCATAGGGCATAATGGGAGTGGGGAAGGCGCTAATTACGCCACCGTAAATTACGGTGGCGTAATTAGCACCATGGTCCCTTAGCGCCATGGATTTTAACACCTGCAAAAAGCAGGCGTTAAACTCACCATGGGGCAAAGGGACCATCAAATCAGGCGTTAAGGGTCGGCGCTGTTTACGGCGCCGTTAACCCCTTAACGCCTGATTCGTAATGAGGCCCATTGACTGGATAAGTTTCGAACGGCTGTGTAAGAGAATATCTGTTAGCATATGTGGATTTCACTGACCCTCCTGGGGGCTCTCCAAACAGCGAGTTGCTTTGTGCGTTCTTGACTCTTCAGGCTGTCATGTTCATAGGGGTGAGGAAGGGCATTCCAGGGGCCCTCTCTTCAATGGGAAATGCACGTTCCATGTACAGTCATAGTGGTATTTACTGTTCATTGATGGTAGCAGGAGCAAAATTATTCTGTGAATGTTCTGTTTATTATTTTTGTGTAACTGTTTTTTTTTAATAATGTTTACTTACGTTGAATGCACTATTAAAAACCATAAACAAAAAATACTGCAATGACCTTGAAAGAAAAAGCAATATTGCGTCATATAGAGATATATGTGAGCATGACTCCAAAAGCCACCAAAAAGGGGGTGAAGGGATTGTGATAACCCTGACAAGAAGGGACTGTGATCTAGAAGATTTCAATCTGATCTATGAAAGTCTCGTCAAAACAGGTTCACCCCTGTTCCTCCAAAACCATCAAGGACCACATTGACACCCTTGCCCCTGCCCTGGCGGAATTGTGCAACCACTCCTTTGCCACTGGAGTCTTCCCTTCCCCCGTGAAGCACTCCCTTGTGCACCCTCTTCTTAAGAAACCCCCTGCCGATCCCTCTTCCCCGGCTAACTATAACCCAATCTCCATCACTCCCTTCCTGGGAAAGCTCCTGGAGAAACTGGCCATCTCCCAGCTAAATCTCCACACTGAATCTGTTGGTTGTCTTCATGACCATCAGTCTGGCTTCAGAGCTGCCAGAAGCATGGAAACTGCTCTCCTGAACATCCGTGAAGACCTGCTCTCCAACCTTGACTCTAACACCCCCTGTGTCCTCATCTTGCTTGATCTCTCTTCTGCCTTTGACACTGTCAACTATGCCATCCTGCTTAATTGTCTCCGTGTTAACCTAGAGATCACCGGTCAGGCCCTGGAGTGATTGACTTCCTTCCTCTCTGACCGACCCTCCCAGGTCCAACTTGGATCCTTCCTCTCGGCTATCTTCTTCTCTACCTGTGGTGTCCCCCAGGGGTCTAACCTCGCTCCCTGGCTGTTCAACCAATACCTGGCACCACTTGTCCACCGCATTTACGCTCTCTGCTCCAACTTTCAGTGCTATGCAGATGACACTCAGCTCATTTTCAGGCTACCTTCGGCCACCTCTTCTCCATCCCTCATCTCTGACTGTCTATCTTCTATCCAGGAGTGGTGCGCCACCAATGACCTCTGCCTTAATGCCAGTAAGACTGAGATTCTCCCCATCGGCACACCCACTCCCTCCTTCCCTATAGCTCTATGACCGGCCTCTCTTGGCCCAATCCCCGCTCCCACCTGCAAGGCTAAAATCCTTGGGGTCATCTTCGACTCCACACTCTCTTTCTCGCCTCACATCTCTGACGTCTCTAAGAAGTCACACTACCAGCTACACCTCCTCAGAGGTATTCTTCCTTTCCTCTCCTTCCCCCAGAAGGTCACTGTCTCTAGAGCCCTGGTTCTCTCTAAGCTGGACTATTGCAACAGCCTCTTTCTAAATCTGCCTGCTTCCACTCTACGCCCTCTGCAACTCATGCAGAACAGGACTGCAAGACTTGTCCTTGGCCTCAAGCCCAGGGATCGTATCTCTCCAGGACTGAAATCTCTGCACTGGCTCCCGGTGGCTGCGAGGATTAAGTTCAAAACCCTCTGCATCAACCACAAGGCCTTCTGGGGCTGGGGCCTCAATAACTTCAACTCTCTCTTCCTAGATACCTTTCCTCCCAAGCTCTTCGCTCATCCGCCTCCAACTCACTCAGGGTCAGTCGCTTCTCCAAGCAACGAGTTGGTGGCAGCTCTCTCTCTTCGGCTGGGGCCTCCTTCTGGAACAGCCTCCCTGCCTCCCTGAAACTTGAGAAGAACCACCTGCTGTTCCGGAAGCACCTGAAAACCCTCCACTTTGCTTCTGCTTTCTCTCCCCCACTCCCCTGCTAAAGTCCTATCTGTTACTGAAACTGCACTGGTTACCTGGACACCCATCTTATCTCGGGCCTTAGCCTTGCCAGTTGCACGCCTGCACTGCCTCCCTGGCAACCCTTGCACCTGTGGACTGTTTTCTGTATCGCGTAATTCCCCCCACTAGCCCTTATGTTCTGCACTCACCCTGCACTTGCCACCTGCTGGCTGTTTATTTATCTTGTTATTCTTTTATCCCATGCACTGCACTTTCCTCCCTCCCCCTTCCTTTGCACTTGCCCAATCTGAATGACACTTGGCCTAGTAAGATCGTTGTCTGTCTTCCCTCTGTTCCCCCTCCCTTGCCTCGTCGCGCTTTGAAACACTTGTGCATAGGCGCGTTATAAATGCCATATCATATCATATCATATCATATCAAAATGGAAGCATGCCATCTCTCCGATGACATCATAATATCTAAGGACAATGACAACTTTTTGCCTTGACACTATCAACGGGAACCTTTTTCTACTGTGGAAGTGACCCCTTGCAATGTTGTTGTATGAAAGGAAGTGGAACATGGGCTGCCTTACTCATGGACATTGTATGGTGTGCTGGGTTCACTGAAGCACAGCAAGCAGCCATACAAAATACTAGAGTAGGGCCATCAAGAGGTTTATTAATAGCTACTAAAAATTCAAAAATTAAATCAATGAATACAATTTTGATAAACGTTCCTGGTATTTTGGCAGCCTCAATTGAAATGACCAACAATGTCGGGAGCGTACATATACGTCTAGCACATTTTTACTGAAATTCATTTGTAGTAGAATTGGACTTGCATTTGAATGAGATATCTGAAATATTAGGCTCATGGCTGCCACATAATAAACTCAGTGTGATTTTGGCTGGTGATTTGAACTCAGACTGCCTAAATAATTGCAGAAAAGAAAAGAATCAGAACTATTGTAACAGAAAAAAGTGGAGAGCTATGTTTTGAGAGTGGGATTTGAATATTGTCAATGGCAACGTGACAGGAGACTTACGCAATAACTCAACTTGGAAGAGGGAGGGTCAGTCCTCGATTATTGTCTATGTAGTTTTATCACACTCTATATTTCAGATACGTAGATGTTCTCAGATTAAAGACACATTTTTGATTGATCAAAACATGCTCTTGGTACTGCTAGGAATTTATTCCAATAAAGATACATTCAAAAATTACAGGGTCCTTCAGTCAAATTGTGCTGGAATCGGATTCAGAAATTTAATAGAGGAGGAATGCCTTTGGTGGAGAAAATAGAAGACTTCACCAAGAAAGTATAGGGGAGTTGGTTGCAGTGCATTCAAGTCAATGGTTTAAGGATTTTCTATGGGGGTAAATAAATGCCTACATGTTTTCATCCAATGAGCTCCTCCCATGCACATAGGTTTGATAAAGAAGTATGGAGTAAAAAGAACATTCTTTGACAAAAACTGTCTTTTGAGATCAACAAATTTGTTCAAGGACGATTATCGTGAAAAGACATTGCAATGAACTAAAACATACAAATATTGAATTTGACCACATAGACATCAAATGGTGCAAACAGATGGAGAGACCTTAATCCAAAATAGCACATGCAATTTTTACTCCCTAATTAATAATATGAATATTACCCAAATCGACCTACAGAGTAACAATGTTAGTGAAGCATGTTGGCATACATAAATAAATGAATGCACTGGCTCCCAGTGGATGCGAGGATTAAGTTCAAAACCCTCTGCATCATCCACAGGGCCTTCTGGGGCCAGGGGCCTCAATACCTTCAACTCTCTTCCTAAATATCTCCATTCTCGAGCTCTTCGCTCATCCACCTCCAACTCCCTCAGGGTCAGTCCCATTCTAAGCAACAAGATGGTGGTAGATCACTTTCTTCGGCTGGGGCCTCCCTCTGGAACAGCCTCCCTGGTCCCTGAAACTTGAGGAGAACCATCTCTGGTTCCAGAAGCACCTCAAAACCTTTCTCTTTGTTTCTGCCTTTTCTCCTCCTCTCCCCTGCTGATTTCCTGGCTTATACTGAAACTGCACTGCTTTACCTGCCCACCCTCTGATCTTGGGCCCAGCCCCCCACCTCCACCAGTTGCACACCTGCACTGCCCTCCTGGAAACCCCCACACTTGGGGACTGTTCTCTGTATCCCTACAGTCCTACCACTTGCACTTGACACCTGATGCCTGCACTTCCCCTTCTCCCTTGCACTTGTCACCTGCTGGCCATACTTTACTTTGTTATTTATTCTATTATCCCATGTATTGCACTGTCCCCTTCCCCCTTGCCTCCTGCACTTCCCCTTCCCATGCACTTGCGCGATCTGAATGACACTTGGCCTAGTAGGATTGTTGTCTGTCTTCCCTCTGTCCCCCCTCCCTTGCCTCGCCGCACCTTGAAACACTTGTGTATAGGCGCGTTATAAATTCTATATCATATCATATCATATCAATGGTGAAATTATTCACTTTAAGAACCAATTTGGCAGTCTGCGACATACAGTGTGAGATAGAAGATTTTGTACCCCTCTTTACAAAAGCCTCTCCTTCAAAGGCTGCAGTGCCAAATGGTCTGTCGAATGCAATTCTGAAATTAAATAAAGGAATGGGGCAAATGTTACTAACCTTACCATTCAAAGATATTTTGAAGTATTGAAAGAAATGCCAGAAACATGGAAACAGTTGATCATTATTCCTATCTTTAAGAAAGGAAATCACACAGATCTGAGTAATTATAGACCAATTGCCTTATTAGACTCAGACAGCAACATTATTGCTGCCCTCAATTTAAAAAAGCTGGAATCTTGGGCTGCAGATAGAGGAATAATATCGAAATTCTAGATGGGATTTAGAAAAGGGATGGCAACAACATTCAATGGTCTCATGCTGTCTGTTCTGAATAATAAGGCATAGTCATCAAAGGAATCTTCTCCCTCTTCCTTAAATTTTGAGATGATACATTTTTCCAAAGCATTTAATGTGGTTAAACATCAATATCTATGGCAAATGTTGAGGAGATTGCCATACATCGATCCCCCTGGAAGTTATGGCATTCGTGGAGCATCCACCTTCATGTTTGTGCTCTGCCGGTTTTGCCGGTCTAGTGTTTTTCAACATGGTGCCAATCCTACAGCTTTTACACTGTCCCTCACTTCCTACCTTTGTGTTGCAACACTTGCTTTTCTGCCTTTAGTGTAAGACGCTTCCATATGTTTCCTCCTTCTTTCGCTCTCTACTGCTTCCTTGCGCCAGCCTTGCCTACCCACCTTTTCTTTCAGCTCTCGGCCATTGTCCCTGTTACTCCTCAGCCAGACTCTGATGCTCCGGGGTCTTTCTGCTTTCACTTTTGCTGCCTTCTGAGCTTGTTCTCACTCTGTTATTCATTGCCACCCATTTCTTCAATATCTATTGGATTCCTTCACGTTTAAGCAGCCTGTCCAATGAAGTCATCCATTCCTTACTGAAGATCTACAGACATACTCGACTTAGGGTTTTTTTCTGCCACTCTGGCTTTTTCCCATTGTTAGGCCATTCCTCGGGGGTCCCATTCCCTGCTGGTAGTCTCTAGTGGGCATAGTGGCTTCCTCTCGAGATAGACCCTTTCTCTGTGAGAGCCGACGCTCGTTCTGAAGAAAGATGGCCTCTACAAGAGAAAGACATTCTTCCGAGACCACAGCTGACATATCAGGTGAGGAGGAACAGTATTGTGAGAGTTTACAATACCAAAGGACAATGGCTTCTGCTGAACAGATAGAGGAACTTATTTCAGCAGTTCAGAGCCGCTCCCTATAGGTTCAGGGTTTAAAGGCTGAAAACACTGTCCTGAGGCAATTAGTGATGGCAAGAGATACCCATTCTGCAGACCTTCCGAATCTGGAATTGGCCTCAGGCAAGTTTGATGGCTCACCCAAGAAACTACGGCAATTCCGGGAGGCTTGTGTTGTTTGTTTTACTTACAATTACGTTTGCTACTGACGAGTAACAGGTCAGTTTAATGAATTCTAACATGGTGGGCAATGTGTTAGCCTGGGCCACTCCTTAGTTACTTCTGCCAACCCTTTTCTGCAGGATTATGCTGCATTCATCGCGTTGTTGCAGCAGATGTTTGAGAGACCTGCGAGACCTGAGGTAGTCTATTCAGCTTGTGAATCCCTTCTGGATATTCATCTGGGTTCCTAGGACCTCATGTCCTACATATCTTCAATTAAACGAACAGCCACCATAGCAGGCTGGCCAGAAGATGCACAGTATAACGTGTTTAGGAGAGGACTGCATGAAGAAATTAAGGATGAATTGGCTCACACTTCTCAACCAAATACCTTAGCAGAGCTGAGATCTCTAGCTTTGCAGATTAACTACCGTTTGTCAGAGCGGAAGACGGAACACAGGAAGCACAAGGGCACACCTTGCTCCCAGTCTGCTCGCATGGCTACTCCCTCATCTTCTGAGCCCTTGTCCAAAGAAGAGCCTATGCAGCTCAAAACTGCTTGTGATCCCTTCACAGCAGTAGAGCGAAAGAGGAGGGGGGACGTGGGTCTGTGCTAATACTGCGGCTCACATCTCCTTCGTGAGAGAAAAGGAAGTGAAAGACAGTTACCCCACTCTTGATAGAACTTTTTTTATAGGATGAGTGCACCAGTGATCACCTGAATACTTCAAAACCTTTGGTAGACAGGTACATTGAGAACAGACTCCACGCCAGTCACAAAAGAACATATTTTATTCAAAGATTAGTCACATAGAAAGATATTTAAGAAAAAAAACATATTCAATAACAGATGTTTAAAGAATAAAACACTAAACCAAGGAAAGTTTACATTGATCTAATCTAAAAGGTGGGGTTAGTACGTGATCCAGTGATATGTCCGCCTGAATGGTTTTCTTATTTCAACATTGCGGATCTTTAATAAAAGGTTCATAGACGTTCATAGTTTTTCGATTTGTTGCATACAATTCTATTGTTCCACAATCACACTATTTTAACTATAGGGATAGAACATGATGGTCTCTATCAGTGGATATCAGTGGAAAGGCTGAATTCTTTGTAGCCTGTGAGATGGTCGACATATGTTTCGGCTGTTGTACAGTCAATGAGGCACTATCTCAGGTGCCCTTTGCGAAATTATAGCCATCTTCAGGAAAAAAAAACACTTATTTTCTGATGTGCATAAATCATAGACCCCTTCTTTTAAGCAGATATCAAGCACCCTCTAAAATACAAGAACATATAAAAACGAATCAAAGACATTGTAGTGACAACAAATATTGTTTAATTATTCTAAAGAATGGTAGAGAGTCATGCCATTTCACTGATCATACTGGGCACTAACCTAAGACAAGGAAGGGATCTCCAAACAGAATGGAAGTAGAATCATCCATTTGAATGGGTAGATGGTCAGCCTTTGTGCTCTGGACCCATAACTCTTACTTCCACACCATTATCTGTTTCTATTTTTTGCCCACCAATAAACTGTGAGTTTTTTATCTCATTTGTGTTCCCCATTTTCCACTGATACTAAGGATCCCCTGACTCCATCTCGACAACCCCCAAATTGACTGGACCAAGAACACCCTCCAGTTTACTTTGGAGTTGTGTTCTTCTTATTGCTTTGGTGTTCACAAGGTGAGCGTCCTTCCTGCGGATCATTCCATGCCTAAATTCCCCACTGTTGGTGTTCATTGCCTTACTCTGAAATACCAGGAATACATTGATGTCTTTCACGACCAGCTTCTGGAATGGAAATACCTATGCATCAGCCTGAGGACTGCTCTAAAGATTTGCTTCCGGATGCCATAGTTCCATTCTGATGCATGTACTCCCTAACTTTACCAAAGAAAAATGCCCTCAGATAATATCTCAACTGTAATCTATAAAACAAGCTCAACCGACTTTCCAAGTCTCCCACAGGAGCATCCTTGTCTTTAATACCTAAGAAAGACTCCATGGAAATGCGGCCGTGTATTAACTATTGAGGACTCAATAGGGTTACCATCAGGGATAGATATCCCATGCACCTCAACAAGGACATTCTTGAGGCAGTCCATGGGGCCATCTTTTTCACCAAGTTGGTTCTCTGCAGGGCATATCAGCTCCTCTGAATCAGACGAGGGGATGAATGGAAGATCGCCGTTAGGACCCCGCATGGATATTATGAATATCAGGTGATGCCTTTTGGATTAGTCAATGCCCCTGCTGTGTTCCATCGATTTATGGACAGACACTTCTCAGATATGTTATACCATTCTGTTATCATCTATCTCAATGATAGTCCCATATTTTCAACCTCTTACAACCAACACTGCAAACATCTCACCAAGGTGCTTATGAAGGCACCAACTCCTAGTCAAGCCAGACTGGTGTCAGTTTGCGGTGTCTTCTGTTTCTTATTTGGGCTTTGATGGAACAATGTAAGATTTCGGCTGTTCTCCAACGGCCTTCTCCATCCTCAGTCAAAGAGATCCAACAATTTCTTGGTCTGTTGAATTTCTATTCAACGTTCATTAAGAACGTTTTTCTTGCATAATTCTTCAGATTACAGCCTTACTCAAGAAAGACGTACCATTTCTGTGGAATAAGGAAGCAGAGAATGCTTTTAAACTCCTCAAAACCCAGTTCTGTTCTGCACCCATTCTCAAACAACCCAATCACGCCTTACCCTTCATAGTAGCCTTGGAGGGTGCTCTAAAAGCTGTGCTCAAACAGTTTGTCAGCGGCCAAGAACACCCAATCACTTATCTTTAGAAGACCTTGAGCCCAAGCGAGATGAACTACTCAATAATAGAAAAATAATGACTTGCTATAAAACATGATTGCTTAGATTGGCACCATCTATTGCAAGGAGCTTTGGCACCATCTATTGCAACAACCTTTTGTAGTTCGCACCGACCATAGGAATGTTAAGGTACTTCGACAGATGGACTGTCATAATACTCTGGAAGCCCGATGGGCATACTTCTCGCAGTTTGATTTCACTCTCACCTACATTCCATGAAGCGAGAAAATCATATCAGATGGTCTATCTAGGTCTCCGGCATTCAACATGAGTATATACCCTCGTAAGGATTGAAACATTCTGAAGAAATGCTTGGTACTTGCTGTCTCTTCTTGCCTCCTGGTTGACAATAAGGCCTTCACAGGTTTTGCCCTTCCCAGTTCCGGAAGACTCAAACTACAAATTACCAAGAAGGATGGAAAGCTGTTTTATGGAGACCAACCACTAATTCCTACCACCTGTCTTCAAGTAAGTGTCATGTTGTGGTGTCATGCTTTGAAAGACAGTTGGTCATAAAGGCATTGATGCAACCCTTCAAGGCAGAACACAACCTTTTGGGTAGCCCACAAGCAGGCAAGACGTCAAGGATTACATTAAGACATGTCCAGTGCATGCACAGAGTAAATAAATTACGAGCAGACCTGTGGGGTTGTGATACAAGACTCAACTCCCACCAGACATCTCTACTGACTTTGGGTTAGACCTGCCACACTCAGAGGCTGTACCGCCGTCATGGTGATGCTCGAATCCTTTAGTAAAATTGTAACGCTCACCTGGGTCCCACGGAGGCTCTGGTCTGGGTTGCTGTGGCCTCTTCAAGCGTGATGCACAGAATTCGGACCACCGATTGAACAGGACCCCCAAATCTTGCGTGTCTGGCCCGTAGGAATATCCTTCTGCAGATGAGAAAGGGGATTAACTGTCTGCTGAATAGTGTGCTTGCTCCCCCCTTTCCCCCTTTGTTCTTCTCTGACTTCCTCCAAAATCCCCGGTTTAAGCTCACCTTATGGTTTGGAAGGATGAACTCTCCATCCTGCTTCTGGTGCAGGGGCGCGCGTTCGTCCAGTTACTTCACTGGTTTTCAGAATGGCGCTGGCAAATCCACTTGACTTTTCTGAGCGATACGCCGTAAGTATGAAGATGCAAAAGTTCAAGTGTGAGCCTCCTTTTATGTTGTTTTTCCTAACCTGTGATCTGTCCTTTATTTCAGGTGCAGAACAAAGGCGATGCGTTGAGGGGTTAAATTGCCGGTGGTAAAATCAGGTGAGTTAGTGATGAAGGCGACCCCTCTAAATGTCTTTATAATTCCCCAGTAATGTCTTTTGTCCTTTCCCCATAGGGGCCGGGGTACGGTACCTGCCAAAGATGCGGCGCCGACCCGAGATGTGGAATGGTTCACCAAGAAAATCCGGTAAGTAACATGGCTGAAAATTCGGCTTTCCTCTTGTGTTCCCTTGCTCACCTTTTGTCTCTTCTTCTCTCCCCTAGGTGCAGAGATGTGGCGACCGGTGCTGAGAGCCGCGATGGAGCCGGGCGGCGTCTTGGGAACAGGTGAGTAAAGCGCGGCGCTGCAGCGAGCAACGCAGTGCTTTTAAATGGAAGTCTTCCTTCAGGAATGCTGGCGTGAAGATTCCGGATGCAGGTAAGAAGGTTGAATAAGTTCTTGGTTTTCACCTTTCTCTTCTCTTCTTTCCTTACAGGGGTTCCAGGTTCGAGGCGGGCGTGGCTGGAGTCCAGGTGCAGGAGCAGACACGGTGAGCGTTCAGCTGCTGGGATGCAGAACAACGCGAAGCACGTGTGGCTGTCCGGGCGTGGCTTAAATAGCCTTGGAAGAAGTTCCAGGTGAGTATTCTTCCACAGCCCCACCCAAGTAACAAAATAGTTCCTTCAGAAAAATAGTCCCTCCTAAGCCTCATTTGGCTTGGTTCTTCATGCAGCATGGTCTGCATCAGGTGAGTGTGCAGCATGGTCTGCTTCAGGTAAGTGCACCAAACACTTCCCCTTATGAGCCTGGCGCCTATGGCGCCAGGACTGATGTCCAACATGAGCCTGGCGCCAACGGCGTCAGGACAGAGTCCAAAGAGCCCCTATAAAGGGCCGCTGGGCTTTTATCCGGGGGCGTGATGCCTGCTCCCGGGGGTGCTGGGCCTGGCCTGCTGCTCCGGGGGTAGGCATCATTACAAAAATGGTACACGTTACTCCCTAACCTGGAGTTCCATTGGCTCCTGAAATGGCCAAGACTTTTTTCTGAGAGGTATTCAGATTGCATGGACTGCCTGTATCCATTCTCTCGGATAGAGGTCCACAATACACTTCTTTATTTTGGAAGACCTTATGCAGACTCCTAAGTATTGAAAGGGCTCTCTCTTCCGGTTACCAGCCCCAGTCCAACGGGAGACGAAAGACTTAACGCTACCTTAAACAATACCTCTGCTGCTTTCTCAATGCCAGACAGGATAACTGGGTGGATCTCATTCCCACAGCGGATTTCACCTACAACAACTCAATTCGCACCGCAACCAAGATGAGTCAATTTTACTGCCTTTATGGTATACACTGCAAGCTTTACCCTGCTACGTGTATCCACCCTCCCACGTACCATCTACTGATTCCCTTTTGATCGACATCTCTCTCACTCACAAACTAGCCTGTGAAAATCTTGAGACGGGTAAGCTAAGAAAGAAGCAACAAGTCGATAAGCACAGAAGAGATGTCCCAGGTTGGGATGTGGGTACCAAGGTATGACTTTCAACCAAAAACCTACTACAGTGAATCAGCCCTTCTAAACAATCACCCAAATATATCAGACCTTATGAAATCATAGCCAAGATCAAACCTGTGGCCTTTAAGCTTTGCTTACCCAAGCACCTTTGCCGAATCCATCCTGTCTTTCATTCTTCCCTGCTACAAACCTTTTTGCTTGATATGTATGCCAGAAAACGCTCTCATCAAATGACTTAACCCCCAGAAGACCCTTAAGAGTAGGTTGTTTCCTACATCTGTGATTCCAAATATTATAGGGGAACACTGCAATATCTGGTGCAATGGAAAGGATATCCCACATCTGAGAATTCATGGGAAGCCCACTCACACCTCAAGGCACCCATGCTAATTTGACGCTTCCATATACTGCATGCGGGTAACCCGGTACATCCAGTTATAAGAAGGGGCATACTGTCATACATTGTTCCCCCTGGAAGCTATGGCATTCATGGAGCCTCCGCCATTAACGTGCCTCCACGTTTGTTTTCCACTGGTTTTGCCGATATAGTGTTTTTCAACGTGGCGCCCATCCTACAGCTTTTACACTGTCCCTCACTTCCCGGCTTTGTGGTGCAACCCGTTCTTTTCTGCCTTCAGGGTAAGATGCCTCCACATGTTTGCTCCTTATTTCGCTCTCTACTGCTTCCTTGTGCCTGCCTTGAATGTTCACTTTTTGTTCTGCCTTCTGAGCTTGTTCTTTCGCTGTTATTCATTGCCGCCCATTTCTTCAATATCTAATGGATTCCTCTGTGCTCAAGCAGCCTATCCAAAGAATGCTTTCCTGCAATTCTGAAGACCTACAGAGATACTGGACTTAGGGGTTTTTCTGCTGCTGCAGCTTTTTCCACTTCACCTTTCCTTCGCAACCACAGCTGATCTATTGGGTGAGGAGGAGGAGGAACAGTATTGTGAGAGAAATTGAATATTCCTCCATCACTTTTTGCCATTTTAGGATACATTCAGTATGGTCTCACGATAAAGGTTAGATATTATATTGAAATAACAAGAGGATTAAGGCAGGTTTGCCTTTTGGCACCCTGCCTATTCAATTTGTATTTAGCAGATCTGAATGAGGCCTTGCAAGACATGGCATTAATTAGTTCAAAAATAGGTGGCCAGCGAATGAAATAACTGGCGTATGCTGATGATGTTGCCCTCCTAAAAACTGGTTTGAACTTGGTGTGATGATGGACATCTCCGACAACTATGACACCTTCAAACATCTATTCTAGTAACAATTTGCAATTTGTGAGTGCGAAGGCATCTTTCAGTTGTTGAATAGAACACAGCGCTTCTGTTCTTGGAAGAGAGCTTCATACGGGGGGAAGAGTTGCATTCCAGACCTTGCTATCTATTAGGTGCTATTCATGTCCTGGGAGCCGACACGCTCTAGCGGGCTCAGCAAAAGGGGGGCCGTAAGAAGAGCATAATTCAAGCCTTTAGCTGTATTATTCTGACATATTCTACCATATAACGAGACTGGCTGGCAGCTGCGAAATGATGAAATGCCCTGCAGCTCTGCTACAAGACTACATTCGGGAGGGAGGGAGCCGGGCATTCTTCCTGGCGCTGCCTACGTTTGTGTTTCAATGAACTCTTGTTATCCTCTCGGCCCGACGGCCTTGTCCTTTTTACATACAGACAACAATGTTTTGCAGTTGAGCAGTATACGTGGAAAATATACTGCGAACCAATAGGAATAGAAAGCAATGAGCAATGGTTAGAAAACAAAATGGCGATTCTTGTTACATCAAAATGGCCATTTATTGGCAAACTCGAAAACCTATATTCTGTCATATCGTGCCTGAGACGGTTGGCCCACCAAAATACCTTTGCCGTCACAAAGTAGAGGTATCCATTTTTCTAGACTGACAAACCCTCCTTTGGCCGTATGCCAAACGTCTCATCTATTTATTGAAACCTCCTCTAGTGATGTTGAGCCTGAAGTACTTGTGTCTGAATTTTGCATGCTATATTAAACATCATCGTCTTCATCAATATGTATTGCCATCAACTCTTTTACTGCTCTCATCTTGTTTGGGTCTTGGTCAGTTCGACCATGAGTTTGTTTTTTCTTTGTCATCATATGCATACATCCTTCTGTAGATCCCTCAGTTACCTCAGCACAAACTATGGGTAGACAATGTATACAAAAACAGCACGTTAGGTATATTCCAAACACCACTACTAATATTGAGATCAACTTCCATCCCCAGGAACGTAGTATTCCCCAAAACCAAGATCCTATTCCCCAGCTTCCTTCTCCAGTAGGGAGTTCAGAGCTTAGGACGTGCATTTTCTTTATTGCTTCAAAGATCGTGGGGGAATAGTCATCGACATAAACGCAACACGCTGATCCCACTATCTTGCAAATTCCCCCACGATGAACCAGGATCACATCGAGAGCCATTCTATTTTGCAGGTCATTAACCTGATTCCTCTTTCCTCCAACGTCATGTTAAATAGTATATCTGTTGTTGTGTTTATTGTATTTTTTAGGATTCTGGACAGTTGCCTTATATTATAGGAGTTCACTATCTGCCCTAAGAATGGAATGAATGATTTTGCTACATCAGTTGCTATTATAACACCCTCGTCAGTCCTTTTGACTCTAGTTCTGGATAGTCTGGCCATGTCTGCTGTTTCTAAGAGGAATACTCCTGGGAACAGCAGACCTAGGTAACATGTACCTCCGCAGCAACCAAGGATATGCTTTCGCTCCACATATAAAATAAACTGGATCACCTACATATACTGGTTCTATTTCCCATTTTAATAGCACTGTATTCATGCATCCAGTATATGTTCTGACTGAAAAAGAGCCTTTCTTTTTTAGACAAAAAGGGACAGTTCTTGGGCTATAATTCACTGTGTAAGATGGGGGGATTGCATCTTTGTCCCCTACTGTTCTTACACGAAACGTCATTACAGATGTTTTTTCTGGTGGGGACAATCTATCTTGTCTATTTTGTCGTGTTATCTTTTGTGTACTTTTCCTCGTGGGTTCTGGGGCTATTACTTGTGCTTCATGGAAAATGGAACAACCCACAGGCTTCATTATTATCTCCTCAAACTCATTCATGTTGGTTCTGTCTAATTGACCCGTACTACTCTCATTCCATTTCCCATAGAACATTGCACCTAAAGATGCACTACATGCAGAACTTAATGGGTGTGGCTGTACATACCACCCTATTCCTTTCCCAGCATGCTGTGGTAAATGGGCACATACCCAGCAATTTGTTTTCTTCAGAATTGCATGTGTCATGTTCATGATCAATAGCAAGGTATTATTTCCAAAACCTTCCCTGTGTCTTTCTTCCATTGGGGGCAGGGTATAAGTGATCACCTGAACCAGGCTTTCAGTAGTGGATATATTAATTATTGGTAAAAATATTTCTAATGGGTGTATTGCTTCCACATACCATAATATTAGGGCTGTCGATATTGGTGCTACCACGCTCATAAAGCACATTATTATTGCCAGTACCAGCATACAATTTGTTTTACCATGCGTTTTTCTTAAGCTAACAGTCTTTATAATTGACTCATTCTCAGCGGTGGTGGTGCAGGAGGAGGCTGGAACCGGTCCCGGCATGTTTCTCGTCGTCCTTCTTCTTTCTTATCACAGTTCGTTGTGGCTAGCTCTCTTCGTCGCGCTTGCTCTGATGTCAATAAGTTCAACTGAATTGTCACGGTTCAGTTATGCCTGTCCTTTTTAGCCTGGATTTGTTTATTCATTTTTAGGCAAGATCACTTGTCCTTTCTTATACTGCTCAGAGGACCTTTGATCAGTTATCTTATCACCTTAGTATCATGTGCGCCCAGCTTGTCCGCTCTGGTTCCTGACACATGTACTTTTAATCAGTTATCTCATTTGCCATAGTACCATGTGCGCCCAGCTTGTCTGCTCTGGTTCCTGACACATGTACTTTTATGATCGCGCTGAAGAGCCGCGAGTCTTGAATTGACCGACTTGCACAATTCTCACGCTTCTCTCCTCTACACCTCTAGTTCCTTCTCCGTCCATGAGCTGAACCAGAGGTTGATAGAAACACCAAAAAGAACTGCGGATCACTTTGTCTTCCGAGGCCGCAAGTTGTATCGCCTTGCTCCTGGTATCGTGTGATCCGTGAACAGTGCCGGTGCACTTCCAGATTCAGGCTCAAAGTCAGCCTGTGGAACTATTGCAGGTGCTGGTGTGCGCCGCGCCAATAATGCAGATCTGTTCTTTGGCATGCTGGCAAGTGCTGATGGGCGCCAAAGGGGTACACGATTTGTTTCTGGTGGTATTTGCAAGGCAGATTTCGTGTCGGCAGCAGTGATGTCGATTCTGCTGGGCTACGTTGGGACACTCTTTGCCCTTCCCCCTCTTTGGCAATCGTCTCAGGCTTTGTTTCGAGTTTCACTTCTCGTTTTGGCAGCTGCTTACTGGCAACAGTTTCTTTTGTTTCTGGGACAGCTGTTTCTTTCCGTTCATCAGTGTCAGGCAAGTCTTTCAGTGCAGTTGGAATCTTCTTGGCATGGATCCACGACTTCCTTCCATCCACCCGTTTTGCCGTCTACGTCGCCAAGAGTACTTGATAGGGCCTGCACCACCTGGGTGCTAATGATGACTTTCTTTCAAAAATTTTAACCAGCACCCAGTCGCCTGGCTCCAGCGGGTCCCCCGGAACGGTGTATCTATCTGGTAATGCCTCCTGCACCTGCTGATGAATGAAACGCAATTTCTGCATTAAAAGGCCACAATAACTACTAAGCACAGGATGTTCTACCTCACTAAGTCGTTTTGGCTGTGGTGCGCACCATACATTTGCCGGCCTCCCCATCACAATCTCGTACGGAGAGAGCCCAATAGCGCTATTGGTAATGCATCCACACAACTCAACTTGCTTCCCACACAAATCTTGCTACTCTTTGATTTAAGAATCCCGTTTTGCCTCTCCACAAGACCGGCAGAACTCGGATGCCTTGAACTATGGAATCTCTTATCAATCTGAAGACCAGCACATATCTGTAATACCACTGCGCCCACAAAATGTGGTCCATTATCAGACCATCGGACACGGGGCAAGCCAAATCTGGAAAAGTACTCCTTCAACATTACTTTTTCCCTGCTCATTGCTGTGCAGTCCTTCAAGGGATATGGCTCCACCCACTTACTGAATGCATAGATCACCACCAAGATGTATTTTAAGTTTTGGCACCCCTCCATCTCTAGGAAATCAAAATGGATCACCTCAAATGGCATAGAGGGCGGGCCAAAACTGCCTGTTGTAGTCACTGTTCCCTTCCCTACATTGTGTTGCAACCACGCGATACAGTTCTGCACCAACCTCTCTGCATTCTTTTTTATGTTTACATTCTGCCAAACTGTAGAAAGGTGCTGTATTATCTTCTTCGCACAGGGCTGTGGGCCATTGTGACCATTGCAGTCACGTACGAATTTGGCAACATCCAGTTTCTAGTTCCCTTGTCTACCCAACAACCCTCCAGATCCAACTCAGCAGATCCTTCTGCCCACCCCTGTATTTCATCGGCCGTAGCTTCGGCCTGCATTTCTTTGACAGTGGCAACTCCATTTTCTATCATACAGGGTACTTCCCCAGTCTGAATCGTCATCATTTTGGTATTCAAATCAGTGGCAGTTTGTTTCGCAATTCTGTCTGCAAACGCGTTTCCCTCTCCTACTTTGCATGTTACTTTTTTATGTGCCTCGCATTTCACTATTGCTAGGCACTTTGGAAACGTGAGTGCACACAGCAATTGTACAATCAACGGGCCATGTTGAATTCTGGCGCCATGTGATGTCAAAAACCCTCTCTCAGCCCAGAGTCGACCAAAGTTATGAACCACTCCAAAAGCATACTGACTATCAGTATATATATTCACATGCAAACTTTCAGAAATCTCGCAGGCTCTGGTTAATGCTATTATCTCTGCGGCTTCTGCTGAATTATAGGGAATTCTTTTGCTTTCTACAACGCTCTCTAGGGTAGTGATAGCATATGCGGCAGTTGTCGTGCCATCTGGTAATTTAAAATATGAGCCGTCACAAAATAACCCTCCATCTGGCTCTTTCTGTGGGATATCACTTAAATCAACTCTCCCCTTGGTTTCTTCCTCAGTGACCATTATGCAATGGTGGGGGGTGATTCATCGTTCCCAAATTCTTTTATGGCTGGTGGCATTAATTCTGCAGGATTCAAAGCGCTACACCTCATAATTTGGATATGGGGCGCAAACAAGATAATCTCATATCTTGTCAATCTAGCAGAGGTGAGGTGTTGCGTCTGTGTCCTATTTAATAGAACGTCTATGGCATGTGGCACCATCAAAATTAAAGTGTGCCCCAATACCATTCCTTCGGTTTGTTTCACTGACATAGCAGCCGCCGCGACAGATCGCAAACATTGTGGTAGTGTGTGCGCTACAGGGTCCAGCGCAGAAGAATAATAGCCGCACGGCCTATTTCTTCCAGCTTGTTCCTGTGTCAAAACCGCCAATGCACATCCTTCACTTTCACACACAATTAGTCTAAAAATGTTCTCATAATTCGGTGTACCCAAAACTGGAGCCGAGCATAATGCAGTTTACAATCCATCAAACGCTTTCTGACATTCCTCATTCCACTGCAAAGGCATAACCGCATCCTTTCTAGTCAAATTCACCAACGGCTTCACAATTAACGCAAAATTAGCAATCCATTGTCGGCAATATGAAGCCATGCCTATTATGGCTCTGTCTCCTTTTTGTGTCTTTGGAATAGGCATACAAGAAATACTTTCTATGCGTTCTGGCATTAGTCTTCTCCCTCCTTTCGAAAGTAGGTAGCCCAAATAGGCCACTGTCATGATCTCTGCTTCCAAAAGGTCAGGGTTTTCCCAACTCCCTTGGAAGCAGATCCATAACCCAGGTTCCGAGTGCCAACCAGTCCCAATTGGGACCTTTTGGACCCAGTCCTGGCGCCAGTGGCACCAGGCTCATAAATATGCCCAGTCCCAGCGCTGGAAGCGCCGGGCTCATAATGCTTGGGTGGACTTACCTTCAGCAGACCATGCTGCTTACTTGCCTGCCAGTTGAGCCTCTGATCCTCTTCTGTTTGGAACTACTTTTCCTGTTGGGTGGGGCTGGAGCCACTCCCTAGATTCAGAACACTGGAACTCTTCTGGAAGGCAGGAACTCTTTTCTTACCAGGAACTCTTTTCTTACTTAGGCGTGGCTGTGGAAGGAGACACCTAAGCACTACAGGAGGCTATTTAAACCACACCCGGTGGATGAATCTTGCTTTGCGTTATTCTGCAACCTCTGCAGCAGAACGCTCATCGTGTCTTCTGCATCCGGTCCTGGGCCTAAGGAAAAAGGCTTACCATCCTGAATCCAGTCTTCAGCAACACCTATAAAGACAAGAAAGAACAGGTTAGCATTCCGGCATCTGAAAGGCAAAGGCTTACCATCATGAATCCAGTCTTCAGCAACACCTATAAAGACAAGAAAGAACAGGTTAGCATTCCGGCATCTGAAAGACAAAACAAGGTGCGTTTAAAGACATTGGGGAACTTTAATACTCACGTGCCATTACTCCTTTCCACATCTAATCCAGTGGGTATTCCGGCACCCTGCAGTCGCTCCGAACTCGTACCTGCAAAATAAAAAGACAGTTAGAGCGCATAGTGAAGCAGGCAACAAGCGCTTACTTACGTGCTTCCAGGCGCTTCTATTCATCACACGGGCTCCATCTTCAACTCACTTCAGCCCGTCATCCGCCATCGCCGGAACCCTGAAAAACAAGAGACATCATTACTAAAGACTTTAAAGACATTTGAATGACTCGAAACTTACCGTTCGTGCAGTAAACGACGGACAGCAGTCCTCTGAAGTCAAGAGGCCTGCGCTACCTATCCAGTGAAGAAACTGGTTACAGCACCCTGCCCCGAGGCAGATGGAGAGCTCGGCATTCACTTACCTAAGGTGAGAGCGTTAACCTTTGGGGGTCTACAGGAGAGGAGAAGAGGAAAGAGATAGGGACACCCCAATATCCCCAGTTCATTAACCCCATATTTTCTATCTGCAGACATCTTACTCTACACGTCAGGCATACAGTGCACAGAGGTCCAGCCCAAAGAGCCAACCGGGTGCTACACATCACCTTTGAAGATACGGTAGTCGCCCAGTCAAGACCGGCGCCTCTGCGAGAATCAGGTGAGCGTTACAGAACGCAAAGCCTACCGCAAAACTCTCGCCCAGGCGCTATGGAAACCTCGGATACTGACCCCCTAGCCCGGTTACTTGGGGAACTAAGGGCAGAAGTGCATGCAGCTCGTCAGGAAACGAATGCTCTAAGAAGGGAACTAATTATTTCCAAGGAGAGAACAGACAATCTTGCTAGACAAGTGCTACAGTCACAAGCCGGACAGACCCCGTTACCCGCATCAGGGGCAAATCTTCCTTCAACATCCTCTATGAATCCAGTGCAGATCAACCTACCTGGGAATGTACCTCTGGCTCCGCCCGAACGATTTTCTGGTGACCCAAAGAGGTTTGCAGTATTTATCAATCAGTGCTGGTTGCACTTCTTATGCCGGCCAGCAGCCTTTCCAACTGATCAAGCAAAAGTAGCTTTTGTACTTTCGTACCTTAGTGGCAATGCTGCAGACTGGTCGATCCCTCTAGTTAATCAAGATGATCCGGTTCTCCATGATTTTCAAGCCTTTCAGCTTAGTATGGAAAAACTGTTCGCAAGACATTCACAGGGGCAGGCCTTGGACAATGAGCTTCTTTCGTTGCGACAGGGTAATCAAGACCTTTTGGCTTATATTGCATCTTTCAATAGACTAATAGTGGAAACTCAATGGCCTGAGGACAAAAGGATTACGCTGTTTTATAGAGGTCTATGTGGAGAGCTCAAAGACGTTTTAGCCCAAGTAGTGAATCCCCCACAAGACTGTTCGGATTATATAGACTTGGTCGTTCAAATAGATCACAGGCTGCAGAACAGGAAGGCCGATCGTTCCAAGTTTGATGCTCGAGTATTTTCCAAACCGCCAACTCCTTCCAAAGGAGTAGACTCCGGGGAACCCATGCAAATAGGGGGTCTGAAAGGTCCTCTAACACAAAGGGAGCGGGAAAGGAGGAAACAGTTGCAATTATGCCTATATTGCGGAAACTCAGGGCACTTTCTTCGAGACTGTCCGGTGAAACCTGCCAAGAAGGCAGTAGGAGCTGCAGTTACCAAAGTTACAAACTCTGAGCAGGGAAACGACCTCGCCCGACAAGAATAGAGGTCCTCTTGCCGAGCGTGAAAACCAGTTCCGTGACCTCGCATTTCGTGATACCTATGGTCCTCATTAGCCCTGATAATCCAGATTGATTACAAGCAATTGAAGCTTACGTCGACAGCGGTGCCATCGGCAATTATGTGGATCATGAAATGGTTTTGAGGATGAATCTAACTCTTTGTCCCAAGGCTGTAAAGGACGTCATTACTACGGTGGATGGTACGGAGATAGCCTCCGGGCCAGTAACGCATACCACTCAAGAGGTGACGCTAGTAAGTCAAGATGGACACCATGAGAAGATCGTGTTCGATGTGATCAAGGCCCCTCAGTTTCAGATTATTCTAGGAATACCTTGGTTAGAGAAACACAATCCTCTGATCGATTGGCGAGCAAGAACGGTCCAGTTTCCAGAATGTGTCTCTACTTGTCACCCTCCACCTGGTGTTGCACTGGCTGCAATTTCTTCAGAGACTCCCCAGTTACCTCCCGAATACCTAGAATACCAAGATGTTTTCCGGAAGGATCAGGCTAACTCTCTACCTCCTCATAGGTCTTATGACTGCCAGATAGACCTGATACCTGGATCTACTCCTCCTTGTAGTAGAATTTATGCCCTCACCAAGCCTGAGAACCTTCACCTTCGACAATACCTGGATCAATACCTGGCAAATGGGTTTATTCGTCCTTCTAAGTCCCCTGCTTCTTCAGCTTTGTTCTTCGTTCCAAAAAAGGAAGGAGACCTTAGAACTTGTATCGATTATCGCTCCCTGAACCAGATCACCGTTAAGAATAGATATCCGTTACCTTTGATCCCTGAACTCCTGGACCAAGTCAGAAAAGCATGCATATATACAAAGCTGGATCTTAGAGGAGTTTACCACTTGGTACGAGTAAAAGAGGGCGATGAATGGAAGACGGCCTTCCGCACCAAGTATGGGCTATTTGAATATCAGGTCATGCCCTTCGGACTTTGCAATGCCCCGGCCGCCTTTCAATATTTTATGAACGATGTCCTCAGAGAGCTCATAGATGTGTGTGTTGTTGTTTACATTGACGACATCCTCGTTTATTCTTCATCGGAATCTGAACATCGGAAACACGTGAAAATGGTCCTCGAAAGATTGCGTCAACACAAACTTTTCGCTAAGTTGGAAAAATGTGTTTTCAACGTGACTGAAGTTGAATTCTTGGGATTCATATTATCACCTGGCGGAGTGCGTATGGATTCAAAGAAGGTCGATGCAGTTCTCAAATGGCCATCACCATCCTCCGTAAAAGGTGTGCAAAGCATGTTAGGCTTCGCTAACTTTTACCGCAGGTTTATCCCCGAATTCTCTCGAATAGTCCAGCCCATCACTGCCTTGTTAAAGAAAAACAAACGTTTTGAATGGTCTACCGAGGCGGAACAAGCTTTCCAGGATTTGAAGACTAAATTTATCTCTGCACCAATCTTAAAACACCCTCGCCCCGAACTCCCCTACATCGTGGAAACTGATGCTTCAAGCCTTGCCATGGGGGCAGTTCTATCACAAAAGGACCCGGTAACCAATCAGTTGCATCCCGTGGCATTTTGGTCCCGCAAATTCTCGCCTCCTGAAATCAATTACACGATTACTGACAAGGAACTTCTGGCTATCAAGTCTGCCTTTAAGGCTTGGCGGCATTATCTGCTGGGGGCCCGACACACCATTACTGTGATTACGGATCACCGAAACCTGCAATATTTGAAGACCGCAAAAGCCCAATCCTCTAGACAACTCCGTTGGGCATTATTCTTTGCCGAGTTTGACTTCATAATTACCTATCGACCTGGTACAAAGAACGGTAAAGCCGATGCCCTTTCTCGGATGGGAGTGGAAGAACACTTGGTCAACCCTAAACCTGTACCAATCATTCCCGAACAAAGAATTCTGGGTGTAATCGCCACAGAATCCATAGAGGAAGTTAAGGATAAAGCCAGGCAACTTGTAACTCCAGCAGACATACAGAATTGGCATCTGCAGGGAAAGGACTTTGCAGTAAAGGACAACCTATTGTATTTCCAAGAACGATTATACCTACCCAGCACAGATTTACAGAAAAAAGTAATCTCTTGTTATCACGACTCTTTAATGGAAGGTCATCCCGGTATAGCCAAGACCTCAGAAAAGATCAAGCGCTACTTCTGGTGGCCGTCTTGGAAAAAAGATATCAGAGACTTTATAATGTCCTGTGGAGTATGCGCCCAAAACAAGAGTCAAAAGGAAAGACCAGCAGGCCTCTTACGCCCTATTGACATCCCACCTCGCCCTTGGCATGCGCTTTCTATGGACTTCATCATCGATCTACCTCCATGCTCCGGATACAATACGATTCTAGTAATCGTGGACTTATTCTCCAAGATGGCGCATTTCATTCCGCTCAGAGGCTTGCCAACAGCAGCAACTCTGGCCCGAGAATTTCTCGAAAACATTGTCCGACTGCACGGTTTTCCTTCGGTTCTAATTTCGGATCGAGGTAGTCAATTTATTTCTCATTTTTGGCGAAGTTGCTGTCGGTCGGCTCAAATTGATGTGAGACTATCGACCAGTCACCACCCTCAGACCGACGGACAAACCGAGAGGACCAATCAAACTCTGGAACAGTATTTACGGTGCATGCTGCAACAAACTGAAAAAACTTGGAAAGATATCCTTTGGATAGCCGAGTATGCCTACAATAACTCTGTCCATTCGGGAACTGGGAAAACCCCGTTTTTTCTTTTGTACGGCAGTCACCCTCGAACCTCGGAGTTGGATCCCCTCCAAGATCTTGAAACACCAGCAGTAGACTACCTGCATTCTACAATCACCCAAGCCTTTAAGGAAGCTGTTTCTCACCTTCAAAGGGCTAAAGAACAATACAAGAAAGGAGCAGATCAACATCGGAAGGAAGCCCCTCACTATCAAGTAGGGGATCAAGTCTGGTTATCCACCAAATATCTATCTCTAAAAGGGCCACGCACATTCAACCCAAGATACCTTGGTCCCTATTCCATCACTACCATAGTAAACCCAGTAGCGGTCAAGTTGGACTTGCCCCCGCACATGAAGATACATCCGGTCTTCCACGTCTCTCTATTAAAACCCGTGCAACCTCAAACCCGACTAACCAAATCTCCAAAACCTATCCTAGTGGATGGAAAACTCGAGTTTGAAGTCAAAAGCATTCTGGACTCCAAGATCTCCAAATCTAAACTATTCTACCTAATTGACTGGAAAGGCTATGGCCCCCAAGAGAGATCCTGGGAACCTGCTGAATATGTCCACGCTCCTCGCCTAATCAAAAGATTTCACCGAACATTTCCTGACAAGCCAAAACCCCCGGAGAAGCCCGGTTTGGGAGGGGGCTTGAGGGGGGGTACTGTCATGATCTCTGCTTCCAAAAGGTCAGGGTTTTCCCAACTCCCTTGGCAGCAGATCCATAACCCAGGTTCCGAGTGCCAACCAGTCCCAATTGGGACCTTTTGGACCCAGTCCTGGCGCCAGTGGCACCAGGCTCATAAATATGCCCAGTCCCAGCGCTGGAAGCGCCGGGCTCATAATGCTTGGGTGGACTTACCTTCAGCAGACCATGCTGCTTACTTGCCTGCCAGTTGAGCCTCTGATCCTCTTCTGTTTGGAACTACTTTTCCTGTTGGGTGGGGCTGGAGCCACTCCCTAGATTCAGAACACTGGAACTCTTCTGGAAGGCAGGAACTCTTTTCTTACCAGGAACTCTTTTCTTACTTAGGCGTGGCTGTGGAAGGAGACACCTAAGCACTACAGGAGGCTATTTAAACCACACCCGGTGGATGAATCTTGCTTTGCGTTATTCTGCAACCTCTGCAGCAGAACGCTCATCGTGTCTTCTGCATCCGGTCCTGGGCCTAAGGAAAAAGGCTTACCATCCTGAATCCAGTCTTCAGCAACACCTATAAAGACAAGAAAGAACAGGTTAGCATTCCGGCATCTGAAAGGCAAAGGCTTACCATCCTGAATCCAGTCTTCAGCAACACCTATAAAGACAAGAAAGAACAGGTTAGCATTCCGGCATCTGAAAGACAAAACAAGGTGCGTTTAAAGACATTGGGGAACTTTAATACTCACGTGCCATTACTCCTTTCCACATCTAATCCAGTGGGTATTCCGGCACCCTGCAGTCGCTCCGAACTCAGACCTGCAAAATAAAAAGACAGTTAGAGCGCATAGTGAAGCAGGCAACAAGCGCTTACTTACGTGCTTCCAGGCGCTTCTATTCATCACACGGGCTCCATCTTCAACTCACTTCGGCCCGTCATCCGCCATCGCCGGAACCCTGCAAAACAAGAGACATCATTACTAAAGACTTTAAAGACATTTGAATGACTCGAAACTTACCGTTCGTGCAGTAAACGACGGACAGCAGTCCTCTGAAGTCAAGAGGCCTGCGCTACCTATCCAGTGAAGAAACTGGTTACAGCACCCTGCCCCGAGGCAGATGGAGAGCTCGGCATTCACTTACCTAAGGTGAGAGCGTTAACCTTTGGGGGTCTACAGGAGAGGAGAAGAGGAAAGAGATAGGGACACCCCAATATCCCCAGTTCATTAACCCCATATTTTCTATCTGCAGACATCTTACTCTACACGTCAGGCATACAGTGCACAGAGGTCCAGCCCAAAGAGCCAACCGGGTGCTACACATCACCTTTGAAGATACGGTAGTCGCCCAGTCAAGACCGGCGCCTCTGCGAGAATCAGGTGAGCGTTACAGCCACCTCCTTTCGATTATATTGAAATTTCTTCAAACTAGCTTTATGGCCATGTGCCGCTAGGTGTGACAGTAGTAATACAGTTCTTTCTTTACAAATCTCCTCAGTGTCTGCAGCTAGCAATAGATCGTCTATGTATTGCAAGAGTACACAACCCACGGGTAATTCCAGCATGTCTAGCTGCTCTTTTAATGCTCTACTGTAAATACTTGGACTTTCAGTGTAACCTTGCGGAATCCGCGTAAATGTAAATGATCGTCCTCCTAATGTGAACGCAAACAAATATCTGCTGTCCTTGTTCACTGGAATACAGAAGAATGTGTTTTTCAAATCTACTACACTAAAATATTCTGCTGAAACAGGTATCATTGTCAATATTGTAGTGACATCTGGCACTAGAGGACATTGTGGATCTACTACCTTGTTCAATGTGCGCAAATCAATTATAAAACGGTATGGTACCTCATTGCCTCCTTTTTCATAAACCGGAAGAATCGGGCTGTTGCATGTACTGCCTGTAATTTTCTTGATTACCCCTAATTTCACCAAATCTGTAACAATACTCTTCAATCCTTTCTCACCTTCAGCCGAAATTCTGTATTGGGGTATTCGCGGTAGGCTAACACCTTCTTTCAAGATGATCTTTACTGGTTCTATCTTTAAACATCCTACATCATTGTCATGCATTGCCCATATACAGGTTGGTACTTCACTTAGTTCCCCTGGTAATGCTTCAGACATGAATTCTGACACAGGGGCATCGTGTGGCCAAATCGTTAGAAACACCCCGTCCGAAGTGCAATGTATAACGGAACCTAGTTTTTTCAACAAATTTAATCCCAACAAATTCTCCCCAGAATTTTCTGTTAAAAGGAAAGGACAATGTTCAGTAAACGGTCCTATTGTAACTGGGACTGGTTTGGACACTGGGTTTATGACTGGTGTACCTGCGAACCCTACGGAAACATTCTTTTGCCCTGACAGTGGTATATCCGGAACCAAGTGGTGGTCTATTGAACACTTCTGCGCTCCTGTATCTACAAGAAAGCGGTGCTCCTCATTCCTGACTCTCATTTCTACGTAGGGTCCTCTCTGATTCACGGGAATTGACACTGGTTCCGACCCCTGTCCTGGCCTGTCCTATTGGGGAAATAACACATCGTCCGATGTGTAATCATTACTATTACTGTAATACGTGTTTGGCTGTGTATCGAAAACGTTCCCATTCTTTCCTCTATTTCCCCCACTCTGGTTTCCATATTGTTGATTTTGCTGTCCCTGACTCTGGTTTGGGGCATTTTGGTTTTGGCCTTGGTTTTGATTACCTCCATTATTGTGATGCTGCTACATACTATTCCTATTTGGTCCATTCGCTCCTGGGTGTTCTCTATGCTGTCTCCTCCGACCAGACCCATTTCTATTCTGTAGATGCGGACATTGCGCTCGCCAATGTCCTTCCTCCTTACAATACGCACACTGATTTGGACCCACTGTTCCCCCATGCATATTCAAATTACTCCTTCCTTTGCGTTCCCTCGCCCTCTATTATGTGTTTTCAGATATACCCTATCCCTCTCTTCTTTTTCTTTTCCCGCAGTCACTCTGTGCTCATAATATTGGGCCATATGTAATACTTCGCCCAACGTTTTTGCTTGCCATGCACTCTCTGATGTCATTATTAGATCCTGGATTGGAAGTTTTAACCCCCTCACATATTTGTCAACAAATAACCTCTTTCCCGCTTCCGAGCCCACATCCTTCCCACTGAAGTCTGTGAATACTTCTTCAAATCTATTAAAATAATCTGTAGCCAACTCATCCTTGCCTTGTACACATGCAGTCAATTTGTCACATTGAATTATTTTCTCTGGGACAATTGCTTTTAACTTCTGCACTATACGTGCTGGTAATGCCACCAGGTTCGCTCCTGGTGTCCCTTCAACCGCTTTATTCCTGTCTTCTATTATCAAGTCCGCACATGTGGCGCCAAAGGCTGTTGTGTCATCTACCTTCCTTATTTGTTTCCATTTGTCTGCTGGCAGAATCACCGGGAATATTAGGTCTATATCACCCCTGGTAAGCACAGATGATTGTAGGCAGGACTCTACTTGCTTGTAAAACCCTGCAGGATTATTTCTTATATCAGGAATTGTCTGCTTTATGTTGTTCACCTCCTGTCTGGAAAAGGGGACATGCACATATTGGGCTGGTGTTACCTGCGCCGCTACATTGCCCACTGCGGGAACCTCTACTTTGGGCACAAAGGTAGGTGGGACCTCTCTCATAGGAAATGCCCCACTTACCGTCCCCCCCCTCTTCTCTTAGATGTAACAATATTCCCAGATCCAACGATAGGGATGTTTCTCCTGCGCCTCGCTCTAGTGCTCTTCTATATACTGCCATTATTTTGGGTGGGCTGGCCTTATCGTTTTTATATCTTTGTGTAATAAATGTTCAGCCATCGACTGTAGTGCTTTTCTTTTTATGGGCATGGAATATTCATCAAATATCTCGTGTATCTCCATTGTGGGAATACTGGGATCCGACATCCATCTAAACGCTTCTCGTATACATACTTTTAATTTGTCGCCCCTTTGCACTGACGACATTGAATGTTGTCGTTGTATATATGGCTCTACAGTTTCCTTCCTATTTCTCCCGATATCCCTACTCCTGTACCCAGGTGTAGCAAAGATGGCATGATCATTATCCAATTCATCTTTAAGTTCAAAAAGTCCATATACATGTTCTCTCACTTCTTCATCCCTCTCCCCACAGCGTGCTAATGCATTCAAATCTAACAATCGCTGCGGTGGTAATTTCCCAATTAATTGTTTCCATTTCTCCACCAAATATTCACCCATGCATTCCAACACTACCTGTCTCTCGTTGCTCCTTCGGAAGTCATACATCGAAGCCAATGCTGCCTTCCCATCATTCCAGTCTATATACATCTCTGCCTGTTGCTGCAATTCCGCCTTCCTTTCTTTGCTGATTGCGCTGCGAGTTACCCTCATGCATCCCCGTTGGTCAGTCCCGCCTCTTGCCCCCGTGGTTTCAATTTCAACTCCAGGAGGAACGGACAGTACTGAGTCTGTGTCTGAGGCGGGAGGTGCGGATGGGACAATGGGAACAGGGAGTGTCTGTTGTTGGCCTGGTTGGCTAATAGGAAGTGTTACGCGCGCGGTCTGTGGCTGTGGGAGGACTTGAGCTACCGGAGGGGGAGCTTGGGCTACGGGCGGGGTCTGGGCAATAGCTACTGACGTGTCTGGTCTTACTTCTGATCTTGGGCCTTGTTTTGTATGGGTCAATATATTTTCTATTAATTCATCTGATATGTGTAATTCTCGTTGTGAATATATCTTTTCTATATTCAACTGGTCTCGCCTACCTGCCCTTCTTAGACTCTCAGTCCACTCCTCCTCTTCTTTCTCTTCCGCTACTTCACCTTTCGATTTAACCCTGCGCGCATGCTTCGCTCTGCTTTTAAATCGGAGCATTGCTTCCTTTCTCCAGTCCTTAATAGTCTTAAATGCTGCAGGATGTGCCTTCTTTCTTATCAATACCCTTTCCAGGTTGTCTATCCTCGCTATCTCAAAACTACCATTAATCGGCCACTGATGGTCTTGTTGCTTTCTGGTTTGCCTATGCCAAGTCTCACAGAATATTATTGCACCCACTCCATACTTCACATACATCTCATACGCCGGCGTTCCCCCAGGTGGTACAATTTGGCCATTTTCCAAAGATTGTCTACAACAGCGGAAAAACCCTGCTAAGGTGGACAATAGCCCAGGCATGTTTCAACCTTCCCCCTTGTTAATCAACCTTACCTAGGGCGTTTGATTTTGCAAAGTCAACTCTCAACCAATATCAGGATTACTTTGAATCGGGGAATGACTCACCTGATGAATCAAGTCGTCTGTATACTGACGCACCAAAGGATGTCGTGTCTGCGTTTCTTGGCTTCCACCTCATTTCGGGACCCTCGCCTCCTTGTTCTCTAGCCAGGCACCTCGATCAGGGATCAGATGTGTGCAGATCTGCAAAGGAGTCACTCATCACTTTTACAGGGTGCACCGAACACCTCTTGATCCTGGCTCGTGCGTCTCGTCCTCGCCGTTCTCCGCCTTACTCAATTACAACGTTATGCGATGGAACAAGTGGGGGAGGGTCCCTATACGGGCACCATCTTGAAAGGGGCCCCTAGGGGACCCTGATGTCTATGGAAACAAGGTGAGTCACCACACATGATAGATACGCCAGACACAAGGTTTTATTCCCAAAGCTAGGGTTTATTGCAAAGCAATAGTCTCAGTTGGCCAACTCGGTCTCAGGCCCCACGACGTGTATCTCTAGACCTCGAGGGACTCAAGAGAGTGAACTACGTACATCAGTTACATATATACAAAAACCATATCCAACAATCAGCCATGACATGTTTAACACCCCCCTTTTATTGGGTTTCTTTGAACTTGATGTGATGATGGACATCTCCGACAACTATGACACCTTCAAACATCTATTCTAGTAACTATTTGCAATTTGTGAGTGCGAAGGCATCTTTCAGTTGTTGAATAGAACACAGCGCTTCTGTTCTTGGAAGCGAGCTTCATACGGGGGGGGAGAGTTGCATTCCGGACCTTGCTATCTATTAGGTGCTATTCGTATCGTGGGAGCCGACATGCTCTAGCGGGCTCAGCAAAAGGGGGGCTGTAAGAAGAGCATAATTCAAGCCTTTAGCTGTATTATTCTAACATATTCTACCATATAATGAGACTGGCTGGCAGCTGCGGAATGATTAAATGCCCTGCAGCTCTGCTTCAAGGCTACATTTGAGAGGGAGCCGGGCATTCTTCCTGGCGTTGCCTACGTTTGTGTTTCAACAAACTCTTGTTATCCTCTCGGCCCTGCGGCCTGTCCTTTTTACATACAGACAAGAATGTTTCACAGTCGAGCAGTGTAAGCGGAAAATATACTGCGAAGCAATAAGAATAGAAAGCAATGAGCAATGGTTAGAAAACAAAATGGCGATTCTTGTTACATCAAAATGGCCGTTCATTGGCAAACTCGAAAACCTATATTCTGTCATATCGTGCATGAGACAGTTGGCCCACGGCCACCAAAATACGTTTGCGGTCACAAAGTAGAGGTATCCATTTTTTTAGACTGACAGTTTGTGCTCCACTGGTTTTGCCGATATAGTGTTTTTCAACGTGGTGCCCATCCTACAGCTTTTACACTGTCCCTCACTTCCCGGCTTCGCGGTGCAACCCGTTCTTTTCTGCCTTCAGGGTAAGATGCTTCCATATGTTTGCTCCTTCTTTCGCTCTCTACTGCTTCCTTGTGCCTGCCTTGAATATCAACTTTTTGTTCTGCCTTCTGAGCTTGTTCATTGCCGCCCATTTCTTCAATATCTAATGGATTCCTTTGTGCTCAAGCAGCCTATCCAAAGAATGCTTTCCTGCAATTCTGAAGACCTACAGTCATACTGGACTTAGGGGTTTTTCTGCTGCTGCAGCTTTTTCCCCTTCACCTTTCCTCCGAAACCACAGCTGATCTATTGGGTGAGGAGAAGGAGG
The DNA here is from genome assembly GCF_040938575.1 of Ambystoma mexicanum. Classification (NCBI taxonomy): domain Eukaryota; kingdom Metazoa; phylum Chordata; class Amphibia; order Caudata; family Ambystomatidae; genus Ambystoma; species Ambystoma mexicanum. The sequence continues at coordinate 427,730,927 of NC_090939.1, read as the reverse complement.
AACAGTATTGTGGGAGAAATTGAATATTCCTCCCTCACTTTTTGCCATTTTAGTATACATTCAGTATGGTCTCACGATAAAGGTTAGATATTATATTGAAATAACAAGAGGATTAAGGCAGGTTTGCCTTTTTGGCACCCTGCCTATTTAATTTGTATTTAGCAGATCTGAATGAGGCCTTGCAAGACATGGCATTAATTAGTTAGAAAATAGGTGGCCAGTGAATAAAATAACTGGCGTATGCTGATGATGTTGCCCTCCTAAAAACTGCTCTGAATGGATATGCAAGGAAGAATGATTTAATTATTAACCACAAGAAATTCAGGATTATTCATTTTGATAGACATCGCAACAAAAGAGGTACATTTAAATGGTGTATAGAACACAAATAGATGTCCTGAGTGAGATTGTTTATCTGAGTTTTGGTCGCACAGCTTGGATGAATAAGGAAGCTGTGCTTAAGATAATTGAGTACAAAATAGATGGATTGGTTTATCAAATGAATAAAATATATATTATAAATACTGCACATTTAGCATTAAACCAATGCTAAGATTCTATTTTGGGAAAGTAATCCGAAAGATCCTATATTGTTTAGAGATCGAGCAAACATCCTGTGAGTTGCCGTGGTAAAGGGTGGGGGGCGAACTTGGCAGAAAGCTCTTTGTTTGCCCCCTTTACTTCCCATGGCTTCTTTATGATATGAACTTGGGATTTCATCTCTTGAATTTTGGTTTCAGTGGTCTCGCTTGTGGGTAAAATATTGTCTCCTGTTAGATATTGTATGAAGACCTCAGATTGGATATGAATAATAAAACCTCTGATCTCCTGGTTGCCATGGAGTTGTATACCAATAATATTCTAAAACATTGTGGTAGAAAAAGGTTTCAATTGGTTGAAAACCCTTTACTGGTGAAAAGGGGTATTCAAAAAAAGATATTGGATAGGTACTATAACAAAGGTATGAACCTACAAAGTACACTCTACATTTTACATAGATAAATCCTTGGGGATTCTTCCCACATTTCTTGTCCAATGACTTTGTTAAAATGTTAGAGATTTATTATTTTGAATGAATCGTTTACATATTGGAGAAATTGTGTATGCTAGTTAGAAAAATCATAATTTAAGGAACAGCACTTGTGCCTTTTGCAAAAATTCTGTAGTGATTGAAACCCTTCAACATCAAGATCCGCCATCTGAGCTTTGTTTTTCTGCTGCAGTGTGGCGTTTTATGCATCCCCCAGCCTCATTCACCCCTCTTCTTGCTTCCCCTCCCCACTCTTGCCTCCCGCTCCTACCTGGTACATGATTGGGCCTCTGCCCTGTTCCATCTTGCTAATGTTAGCACAAGCTGGGCCCTCTCCCCGTGCACCAAGATCCACCATCTGAGGTGGTGAGGGCTCTGGTCCCCTCCTGATCCCTGTGCTCTTTCTTTGCCCCTTGTATGTTTGTTCAACCTTTTTTTTTGCCACAGTGTGGCATGTTATGCTTCCCCAGTACCCCTCATCCGTCTTCCTTATTCCCCTCCTCACTCCTTCCTCCCGCTTCTCCCCTGGCGGTAGATTGGGCTTCAGCTCCTTGTAATCCATGCTCCCAGGGCAGCTCCTCGGCCCGTGCAGCTCCCTCCGGCTAAGGACCCTGAGGCAAAGAGCAGCTCCTACAGTAGCAGCTCCAGATTGTATTTTCCTGTGTTCGCCAAGGGAGCATGTAGCGAAGCCGTCAACCAGCAGCGACTGACAAGGTAAGAAGGATGCGGTCGGGTGATGCTCCCTATAAAACTGTCCCACCTCTCCAATTACTCTTTATTCAGTGAAACAACTTTGTTAAAGGGACATTATGGTTAAGTTGCAGTACTAAAACCTATCAAATTCAGTGAAAAAACGTTGTTAAAGGGATGTTATGGTTCTGTTGCTCGAAGAAAAACCAATCGAATTCAGTGCAAACAGTTTTTTAAAGGGACAATATAGTTACTAATAACAACCTATCCATATTATGGTTACAAGTAAACCAGGAAACCCCCAGAAATTCACCAGTTATGCTAAGCTAAGCAACCATAATTCTCCCCACCACTGTGCACTGCTAAGACTAACACCCACGACATCAAAGGTGACATCACAAATGTCATTGATTACTATTGAGCACTGCTGCAGCTTGCTGTTTCCTGTTTGCAGATTGCTGACTTCCTGGTTTGTGACACCTTTGGTGATGGCATCCATGGCTGCACCTACTGCTGCTGCCTCTGCCTTAGCACCACCCCTGCCCCCTCCATAACCTTTCCAAGGGCCTTTTGAGCGGAACAGGTGTGGTGATGTAGAGAGTGATCAAGAAGAAGATGAGGTTGAGGTAGTGGAAGTCCCCACTACCGCCGGCCAGCATGAGTCTTGGGTATGGAGGCTATTTACCACCATTGGAGTGGTACCCAAGGCACGTGCAGATAAGGTGTTCTGCACTGAGTGCAAAGCTGTGCTCAGTCGCAACAAACCTTGCCTCGGAAGGATAGCTCAGCGGCAACCTGCTTGCCTTGGAAACAAGACGACACGGAACACCACAGGTCCGATCCCGGGTCCGCGCTTAAAAATCTCTGGCCATAATAAATAACCTATCATATCATATCATATAGCTATGGGATCATCTCCATGCGGCAATACCTGAGTTTGAACCACAAGGCAGCAGTTCGGAGGGTCATCCCATTTGAACAAGGTAGTAGGTTGACTTCCTCTACAACATCCTCTGAATATGATCCTGTCACCACAATGTACACTCGTGTGGGGCCGGGATCCGTGCACCAGCCTCGCAGGCCATACACAAAACGGCAGACCCTTACCTTGCAAGAGTCACTGTATTGTGCATATACTGTGACGCGGTACTCTGCAGGGATTAGCAATTTCAAAGTGCTTTTGAGGCTGCGGACTGGGAGCACCAGAAACTGTACCCCCTACCTATGTAAGGCCCACCCAACATCTTCCTCTTGCCACCTGCCCATTTGTCCCTGTAGTTGGTGCCCCTTCCCTACCCTCCCTTCCCTTCGCTGCCTTGTGTCTCCTGTATAAAAAAAGCAAAACAATCTTTAAAACATTTTCTTTTCAGAGTCACCTTTCACAGTTTAAAAATAGAAGTGCCCATGAAATGGTCTATGACCCTGAGTATTCTGAGAAGTCCACAGACTTTTAAAAAAATGTAGGCGGTGCCACTTTCAAAAACTTTTTTTGTTTGTTTTTGGAAAGGTGGAAGTGGCTAACACCTACTGCAAAAATGCTTCCTATACTTGCAAAAATGGCTGCAATGCATTTTGGATATTTCACAGAACAAGGTGATTGCCAGAATCAGTAAGAGGGACTCAATCTCTGTGAAAAATGTTTGTGCTACGAAATGTAATATTTTCATTGTGGAAGGACGACATGCCAACTTCTCTCAAAAAGGTGCAGACAGCCTTGTTGACATTGTGCCTCGCTTTCACCATTTACGGACCAAATGAACAAGAGCAAAGCCATGTCTGTCTCTGTGCAATGCGAGAAAAAATTACTTTGTTAAATTAGTTTGGAAACATGTCTATGACTTTCCCAAGTGCCTCCTTCATCGCAAACTGCAGTGAGATACTGGTATCATGTCCTAAACTGTTCCCTCCACAATTAATAATAACAATAATGTCTGGATGATGGTGTGTCACCAAAGTGGCACAAAGAGGAACCAAATCCTGCCACTTCAATTCTAGCACTCCATATCAGTGCACATCCTCATGATGGAATCCAAAATGTGCAGCCACTCCACAATGCTTTGCATACACCTGCAACTAATGTATCCAAGAGCCTCCCAAAATTCAGACACTCTGGGCCTCATTACGACTCAGGCGGAGGACCATGGTGCTATTAGCACCATGGTCCATGCTGCTGTCCGCCATGGCGGAATGGGGAATTACCACCCCATTCCGAGGTTGGTGGGGCGGTAATTCCCCATGCCGCCATGGCCCTTCCCCATTCCCATTTTTGCCCCATAGGGCTCAATGGGAATGGGGAAGGCGCTAAGTATGGTGCCGCAAATTGCGGCACCGTACTTAGCACCAAGGTCCCTTTGCGGGTCCCTACTTTAACGGCTGGTAAAACCAGCCGTTAAGGTCGGGTCCCGCAAAGGGACCTCGTAATTAGGCGCTAATAGGCTAACGGTGCCGCAGCCTTTTACGACGCCGTTAACCCTTTAGCGCCTGGGTCGTAATGAGGCCCTCTGCCTCCTGAAAGACACAGCCATAGCCATAGTTATCTGCACTCCTCTCAGCAATCAGACCTTCTGCCACAGTCTCTCCTTACCCACCACACAAAGAAAACCTTATTGACCAATCACCTGTTCTCCAGAGTCCCATTTGCATGCCTGCCAGCCTCAAAAGCCCCAAATGTGGCACGCCTTGTCCGCAGACTACCACAGTGTCCACGAACCCCATAACACAGGGGAAGCCTTTCTTCACTTTCCACATCACTCTCTTCACCACTCCCTCATTGGCTGCCGATAAGCAGTCACACAACAATCCACCAATCACATCCAAGACCTCTACATCTACCTCTGAGATCACAGTTCAGCACTTTAGATCTACTGTTGAACACTCTGACTACAAGTCTGCTGTGAGTGCAAAGGACCTCCATAAGAAAGTACTGTACAACTGCAGAATCATATGCAGTACACTTTGGGAACACTACACACAATTAAGACTACATGTGTCAGTACAATTTCACCTTTGGTACAAGCCTGAACTACACAGTAATGTGGTAGCAGTGGCTGAGGACCCAGACTTATCTCAAGAGTAAAGTGAGCAGTACAAGGGGTTATGCAAAGGACTACCAATCACAGTGATTCAAATAAACACTAAGTCAAGGTTTCTTGGTAAAAGAATATACATTTATTTACACAGTCATTTGGAAAACATTCCACTAGTAAGAGCAGCTCAACATCACTATCTAATAAACTACAATACAGAACCAATCAGATTCTGAACAAGTTCAGCTCCCCTGAAGTGAGAGCAAAATGGCACTTCAGTTACTTTAAAAAGGGGTAAAAAGACAAGGTTATAAGAATCATCAGCACAAATATTTTGATAGGCATGGCAAAGGGTTTCACGTCACTACAACCAGCAATTCAATTCAATAGGCCTGTGCCAAAGTCAATGGGCCTCATTCCGAGTACGGCGCTAACCAATGGCGCTATTAACGCCTTGGTTGACGCCGTACCCGGACCGGCAGCGCCTTGGTGGTTGGCGGAATTACCGCCCCATTCCAAGGTTGGCGGGGCGGTAATTCCCCAATCCCCATTTACCCTTCCCCATTCCCATTCTTGCCCCATAGGGCATAATGGGAGTGGGGAAGGCGTCAATTACGCCACCGTAAATTACGGTGGCGTAATTAACATCAAGGTACCTTAGCGCCATGGTATTTAACGCCTGCTTAAAGCAGGTGTTAAAAGCACCATGGCGCTAAGGGAACTCGGAGTATGGCGGTAAGGGATTACCGCCACCGCTCTCGTTAGCGGTGGCCGCTATCCCTTACCGCCATACTCGGAATGAGGCCCAATGGTTCAGAGTCTCGTATAGGAAAGCACAGTTCTTCTTTGCCACAGATCTAAGAAGAATTTGGTCAGACGAAAAGTTATGTTGGTTTAGGGAAGGACTTGCCTTCAAAGTCAGGAAAGTTTCACAAACCTTCACCCCGGCCGGACAGAGTTCTGCACCGCACTTGCACAGTACCTTGTAAGTGAAGAAAAGCTGTAGCTGAGGCAGTTGTTCGTGGCAGTTCCTGCAGATCTCGCTGTTCCTGAGCTTCGGTCAGGGGGACAAGAAGGAGGACGTCGGGAGGTTCCTGCACTGCCCAGGGAAGAGGCCACAAGCTTGGCTAAATGTCAATTTAAGGTGTGAGTGCCTTAAAGACCACAAACTGGTCTCCTTCCCACTTGCTATACGATTTTCAACAGCACTCTGGAGAAAATTCAACCAGTATCGGGACAGTGTCGAGGCGGCTTACGAGTTGGTTGTTCCCACCAAACTCAAGGGAAGAAGTTAACCTTGAAGGACTTCTCTGTCAATGGAGTTTCAGGCAATTCAAACCTGCAGCAGGGCTTCACTGGTAGACCAGGAGTTGCAGCAGTCGTCTTCCTTCAGCTCGTCTTTGGTTCTTTCATTCCAGTGGTCGACTCTGCTTTCCAAGTCATAGAGGCCTGCTTTTAAACAGTTTTCCCCCATTCATTCCAGCCTGGCTATCACTCACACAGCAGGGTGGCTGTCCTTGCCAATCACGGCCAATCACGCTAGAGTGCATTCAAGTCTGCTAGGAGACTAAGCACAGGGAGTTTCGGCACCTCCCTCACATCCTGTCCACCCCAGCACTGAAGCCCGCCAAAGGCCAATGAAAAAAGGAACCGAACCTGGTTTGGCACGCAGAGACAACCACAAGAAGGACCTTTCCAAAAAGAAATGGGGAAAAAAGATGACCAGAGTCTTTTTACAGATAGGTCTGGGGTGCCATATTGGAAAACATGGCTGACCCGATTTTTAGCTAACAGTGTTCGTGGTCGGGAAAAATCATGGTAGTTTGTTTAAAACCACTGCCACCAGCCATATCAAGTGGGAAAGGGTAATATTTGACTGTTACATTAGTGTTTAGACTCTATAGTAAGATAGTGTGTGCTGAGTCTGTAAATTTAAAAAGACTAGTAAAGTCAATTTAACTTTACATTCTCTGGGAGACAGTAGTCAGTCCCTGAGAAGGTATTTAAACCTTGGGGAGTCAGGATGCTGTGTGACAGACAGAAAATAATGAGGCCTATGGAGTTGTTTTAAAACTCCATAACCAAAGAACACAACAGTAAAACACACATCAAAATACATGGAAGAGTGGGAAAACAGGCTCACACTCTTCCCAGGTAAGAAATAAAATCCTAGAAATCCAGCAAAGTTGCTGGGGGTCTCAAAAGGTAAGGGAAATTAGCACATTCTTGAGAATTTGCCCTAACAACAACTCTCCAAGATTTCTGCTTCCAGATTTAAGATATGCATATATTTAGTAGAATACATTTCCAACTCTTTTATAAATGCAAGTGGACAGGGTACCTGCCACTTACCCTCTATAACCTACTCAATAACCATACTGTCATTTCTCCCATCTCCTACCATCAAGTGGTACTTACAATGCTGTGTGCTTTGAAAGTGTTCTTTTACCCATATCACCCATTGTAATGCCCAAACTCGTATTCTCTTCTTTCCTTCTATCATTTTTACAACCACTTCCCCCGCTAACACACCTGCAACAAAATGCTTAGAATGCACACAGAAAATGAAAACTGCATGTATCTTACCAAAGCATACCAAGTACATAGATTGTAAGCATATAAACAGGGTGCCTGTCTTTTACCTTGCATAAACTACTAAATAATCTTACTTTCATGTGTCCCATGTCCTAACATCAAGTGGCACATTCTTACATTGATGTCTGCTTACAAACTTTTTTTTAATGCTCACTTGTATAACTGTTTCAAACTTCATATTTCCATTTAATCTCCACTCTGCCTGATGTATTTATAAATGATAAAAAGAAAACCACATTCTCTTTTCCAATCTCTACATCTTTCTGAGACGTGTTCTCACTGTACTACAACTTACACTAATCAATTTCCAAACTAAATACTGCAACAACAACAGCTCACACACTTACACAAGTGCACCTCATAGGACACACTTAAAAGTACACCACTGGTCCCCATAGCACCAATACTGGTGCTACCAGGTCCCCATTCATATACAATGCTGTACAATTTCACATGCACACTAACTCTTCCTGCTAACAAATCCTTCTACAATTTTAATAATGTGTTCTCCAAGTGCAATTACTATGCCATTAACACACATATGTACTTACCTCCTTCTTACACATGTGCAGTGAAGACCAGTCTCCTGAAAGCCAATGGTATCTCAACTGCAAAATAGAACCCAGAAGAAACCTACTCTTCACATCCAACAAAGTAAGTTAAATACTATCGTAGTGTTCTGCCTCTAACTCTGACAGTGCAGTGTTTTTATATTGTAGGCTACAAAATTATATCAACCCAACAGCATTTACTTCACTTTTACTCATTGCACCTCAGCAGGTGCACACTTTATTGTGTCATCTGTACACCATTATAGTAACACACACATACCAGTACAGCCTTCCCAACCTGAACAGCCCATTCTGCAATCACACACCACAATATGTATGCCTACCCGCATATTCAGACACTCATACACAGTGCACACATATACATTGCCCAACCTCCAAATGCACATTCTCCTTTTTTCTCAAGCAGAAAGTAAACAATGCCTACCAAAAAGCAATTCCATAAAAAGCAATGCAGAAGTAAAGCATACAAAAGCCATCCACATCTAGCCAAATTTGTACAAAATGTACAAACAAAATAATACACTCACTGAGCAAAACTGAAGCAGCTAGCAGAAAAGAAACTCTGACTCCTCTTTCAAAATGTAAAACTAAAATGAAATGTATTAAGAAGATTACAACTACCACTAGTGCTAAAAGTACACCTACCAATGTTAATGTAGCCACAAGTAAGCATTCTAAAAAATTAATTTTACAATTTTTCACCATAAAATCCTTCAGAATCTTCAGAAACAGGGGAGAAATCACGTCCCACCCTTCAAACTTACCACAGAAAACAAACTCATCCTGGAAGCTCTCATAGACAGTACAATCCTTATCAAAAGGAAATAATTTATATTAGTTTTAAACAGAAGGACACCACTAACAAAATGTATTACTAAACTACAACAAGTACTATGCAAAAAATGTAATATCAAATTGGAAAAGTCGGTGCAGGTGTGTGGAGTCACACCACCAACACAGAGCCATATTTCAATGAAGAGGCATGCAAACAAGAGCAAACAGACCCAATTGCCATACATAGCAGTGGGCGAGGGTTTGAAAAGGGAGACAATACCATTATGGAAGAATAAATGCTGCTCGTAACAATATCCCCAGCAAACCTACAATCAACTCTTCATTCCACTAAACCAATATGTCGAGTCTACAAATGGTTGTGCACATCAATGCTTAACGTGCGAAAAGAATCTTTCAAATCTCTATGGCAGTTCCTCAATCAGTATGCAAAAGGCAAAGACAAATTGAAAGTTAACATATTATAAACTATGGACGCCTGTCCAGTACAAAGTAACAAGGGGGTTCCTGGGAGTACCTCTGCCAGACATTAGTCCTGGTTACGAGGGACTTACCAAGAGTCTTTAGCTCACTATCTTTCACAGAGAAGAAATATCCCAAACCTATCAGTCTTTGTCCTGCCCTGGGGCAATCCAGCACCGAAATGCTAGGCAATTCTCCTCTCAACAAGAGTACCAACAGCAACCCCAGACACGTGTTTTGGCAACTGGTATCTAACTGCAACCATACTACCACCACTTCCACAATGAAAATCATACAACATTTACATTTTTCCTACTACAACAGACCACCTTAAACATTCCTATAATTGTTGCACACGTCACTAAAACAGACTGTGCCTCATAACAACAAATAAACGTAGAATGTTTTGATTTTTATCCTGTATGGTTTTATTTCTCCCACCGACCCAATGATTATGCAAACAAACACAGGAACTGAGCACATTGCACAGTACACTTGGTGAAAGCATAGGACTTGTGAAGTACTAATTATGAGGGTCCACAAAGTATCAAAATGTCTGCAATGCAATAACACACTACGAATTACCTAGCCTAACATGTTATGCTTTCTTTTATCACAGAGAATGAAAAAACAATTTCTGCTGCATTTCCACATACCATGCAAAGAACTGCATAAGGCCTCAACAATGCAAACAGTAAGTATACAATGATTGGTGTCATACTTCTTTGTAATCTGCACATTTCATTCTGTATACATATTTGTGCAAACCATATACCAGTCTCACAATGTTCAGTGCATAGCTGTATTATGCTGTGGTGGTTGTGGCCATGCCCTACACTCTTGGGTGTATGGCATACAGCCTACAGCCATGCACCCAATCTTTTAGGGCTTGACCAGAACCACCACAGCATAATACAGTCATGCATGCAAACATCTACCTACTGACCACAACTTACACACATAACACAGCTGCCTGAGACCCTATCCACTTCAGTCCACATACTGTTACAATACTTCCAGCCAGTGGACAGACTCTTGGCTGCTCACCCAAGACTCTACTAACTGCCCATAACCAATACAGCATAATGCAGTGAAGTACCGAAAATCTGCCTAGCGTCCACAACCCAAACGCATAGGTCATCCACCTAAACCCCTGTCCACTCCACTTCACTTCACATTCTATAACATTACTCCCACCCACTGCACAGACTATGATACACCCAAGAAACGTAGGCCACTCCAACAAACCATGTGCCAAACACCCTGCCCTCTTCTGTACACATATGATTGCACTACTTGCAGCCACTGGAAAGACTCTTAGGTGCATGGCCATGCACCCAAGAGTCTACTAGCTGACACAATCATCACACCATAATACAACTATGCACCGAACCATCTGTACACTGGCCACAACCCACACACAAAAGGCAACTGCCTGAGGCCCCATGCACTTCTATACACATAGTATTCCAATACATGCAACTAGTCACCACACTATTGGGTGCAGTAAGCAAGCCATCCGACGCCCTGTCCACTTTTTTACACATACCATTACAGTACTTCAACCAGTGGGCACACTCTTGAACTCTTGAGTGCATCACCTCCAGCCATGCACCCAAGACTATAGCAGCTGGCCATAATTAACTCCCACTGCATACTATATCATACACCCAAGAATCTCAGAAAAGCCCAACAAACCACCTGACACACACCCTGTCCACTTGAATACACATACTATTACAGTACTTAAAACCAGTGTGCAGACTCCTGGTTGCATGCCTTCCAGCCATACACCCAAGAGTCTAGTAGCTGGTCACAATCACCACAGCATAAGACAGCCATGCACCCAACAATCTATACACTGCCACAACACACACACATAAGCCAACCACCTGAGGCCCTGTCCACTTCTGTACACATAGTATTCAAGGACATACAAGCAGTCAACAAACGTGTGCATCCAATAAGCCAGCCACCTAGGGCTCTGTGCACTTTTCTAGTTACTATTACAGTAATTCAATCAGTGGCCATACTCTGGGACTCTTGGGTGCATGCACATAAGACTATAGTAACTGGCCACAATTACCTCCCACTGCATAGCATATCATATACCCAACAATCTCAATGCAGTCAAACAAACCACCTGCTACACACCCTGTCCACTTTAGTTCACATGCTATTACACTGGTTGACTGCTTGCAGCAAGTGGACAGACTCTTAGGTACATGGCCTCCTATGCGATCCACATGCCACTGTCAAAATGTTTGCATACATGGCTTTATAATGCTGCAATGGTTGTGGCCAGGGCCTAGAGTCTTGGGTGCAAATTTCATTCTGTGCACATATTTCTGCAAACCATATACCAGTATTACAATGTTCAGTGCATAGTTGTATTATGCTGCAATGGTTGTGCCCATGCCCTACACTCTTGGGTGTCTGGCCTACAACCGACAGCCTCCAGCCATACACAAAAGACTCTAAGCCCTGGCCACATCTACTGCAGCATAATATAGCCATGCATGCAAACATCTGCCTACTTACCACAACCCACAAACATCACACAGCCACCTCAAGCCCTATCCACTTCAGTTGACATACTATTACAGTACTTGCAGCAAATGGACATACGCTTGCATGCATGGCCTCTCCACCCAATACTGTACTGTAACTATAGTAGCCCTTCCACAATGACCCCCCACTGCATACAGTAATATACACCCAAAAATCTCAACACAGTCCAAAAAATGACCTGACACACACCCTGTCCACTTTTGTACACATACTATTGCACTACTTACAGCCAGTGGACAGACTTTTAAGTGCATGGCCTCCAGCCATACACTCAAGACTCTAGTAGCTGCCAGAAACACCACAGCATAATACACACTATGCAAACATCCTCATATAATCTACATTCCACTCACCTACCCTAATGAATCCAGCCTGAAGTCACCACATAAACTGCTTGCCCGAGGACCTACCCGTGAACTGCCGCGGTATCTGCGGACAACGCGAACACAGCACATTCTTCTTCCACCTCAACAAATACATCATATGATCCATCTTTCACCCCCTCACCCTTTCCATCCCCTCTTCCCACCACCAAATGCCCCAAAATTTGTTTCAGTCATGTTTGCTGATATCTGCGGATACAACATGGTGGCCGTTATCGAAATTTGGGACGCTCATTGCGCTACCGTCCAGCCAGTCATGGGGCATGCTGTATGTCCGCGGACATCACGTGGGCCTCCGGGCTAATCAGAGTCCTGTCTGCGGAGTCAACAGGGGAATAGGTCATGCGAGCGGACCCAGATGTCACACATTTTTTGGGCCCTACATTTTGCCTGTTATTAAAAAAAGTACTGGAGTCATTTTCACCAAATTTATAAAAGCATGCTTTCAGTGAAAATCCGTCCAGCGGTTTGAGCTGTAGGCGTGAGCAAAGTTTTTTCCCATTCAGTCTAAGGAAAAAAATAATGTTGGGACCTCCCCTATAAATTTGCCCCCCTGGACGAAACCTCACCAAACTTAACAAACAATTCAGAGTGGGCCATATACTTTTGCAAAGATTGGTAAACATTCGTCCAAGGGGAGCGAAGTTATAAGCCGCCCAAAAAGTGTTCTTCCTATGAGATGAGCAACTTAACCATAACTACATGGCTGCTACCTCAGGCCGTTTAATACCCTTTCTTTAGTCTGCTGTATGTCGCCCACTTTGCAATATGTCCATTCTGTACTTAGGCCCTATCAAGGTAACTCGCACCCAGGTGTTTTGCTTGTCTGCTGTATGTTGAAACCTAGGGCTTTTTCCCTCTATCCAGGAATCTTGCATCTAAGTGTTTTGCCTGTCTGCTGTATATTGAAACCCAGGCCTTGTTTCCTCTATCCAGGTGCCTCACATCTAGATGTGTTGCTTGTCTACTGTATGTTGAAACCTAGACCCTTTCCCCTCTATCCAGGAATCTCTCATCCAGATGTTTTGCATGTCTGATGTATGTTGAAACCTAGGCCTTTTTCCCTCTATCCATGAATCTCACATCTAGATGTGTTGCTTGTGTGCTGTATGTTGAAACCTAGACCCTTTTCCATCTATCTAGGAATCTCGCATCTTGGTGTTTTGCTTGTCTGCTGTATGTTGAAACCTAGGCCTTTTTCCCTCTATCCATGAATCTCACATCTAGTTGTTTTGGCTGTCTGATATATGTTGAAACCTAGGCCTTTTCCTTAACCTGGACACTTGCATTTAGATGGTTGCATTGCTGTTGTGTTGAAGCTGGCTCCAAGTGTCTCCCTGACCTGCTCTCAGGCTTCCCTTGGCCCCCCCTCCCCTCCTACCTTCACTCCTCTTCTTTGATAGCATTGCCTGGTGTGGCCTCATTATGACTCTCCTCTGTGTGAGTCTCTTCCTCACTGGCATTCCCCTGCTCCCCCTGTACTCTCTAGGATGATGTTGCCTCTGCTGCATCTGCCTTGGAGGATTCGGTGATAACTCTGTACCACTGGGTCCTTCCCTCTTCTCCTCTAGCACTACCTTGTGCACCTTCTCCTCTAAGTGCATGTGTACTGGTTCACTTGCACTTAATGTACCCCTCTCCTCCCTCCTGTCTGAGCATTCCCCTCTTCAATTCCTGTGTTCCCCTCCTCCCCCTCCCCTTCACTCTGCTACAGCATTTCAAACTCTGAATTGTCTCTTGACCTAGTAGGAATGTTATTGTTTCTCTTTCTGCCTCCACCCATCTTCTCCCCCCCCCTTCTTTTTTGTTACGGCACTTGCACAATCTGAATTGTCTCATGATGTAGTAGGAGCGTTACTGTTTGTCTTCCTCCCTCCCCCCTACATTCTCCTCCCATACCGATCTTTCTTGTTACGGCACTTGCACATTCTGAATTGTCTCAAAAACTAGTATGGATGTTATTGTTTGTCTTCTCCCACGTCCCCCTTACCTTCTTCTCCTCTGCCCCTCCCCATCTTTCTTGTGATGGGTCTTGCCCAAAACGAATTGTCTCAAGACCTAGTAGGAACGCTATTGTATGTCTTCTATCCTCTGCCCCCTACAATATCCTCCCCTCCTCCTTCCCCATCTTTCTTGTTTTGGCACTTGCACAATCTGAATTGTATGAAGACCTAGTACAAACGTTATTGTTTGTCTTCTCCCTTGTCCCCCACCTTCTTCTCTCCTTCCCATTTTTCTTGTGACAGCACTTGCACAGTCTGAATTGTCTCACAACCCAGTAGGAACGCTAGTGTTTGCCTTCTTCCTCTTCCCCAACCTACCTTCTTCTCCCCTCCTTGCTACTCCCCATCTTCTTGTTATGGCACTTCCATGGTCCGAATTGTCTCACAACCTAGTAGGAAAGTTACTGTTTGTCTTCTCCCTTGATCCCCCTTCATTCTTGGTATGGCACTTGAACAATCTGAATGTTTCAAGACCTAGGAGGAACATTGTTGTTTGTTTTTCTCCCCTGTTCCCCCTCCCTTGATGCACCTTGAAATTCTTGGGTATAGGCACATTATAAATACCCAACAAATAAATAAAATAAAAAATATTATGCTTGAATGTCCAATGTTGATTACAATTAGGGCAAACTATCTGGGGCTTTTTTATGCAAAGAAACGAAAAACACTTTGAAGACATAGGGAATCGTATCAATGCAGGACATTAACTGTTCTTAACTGCAGAAATTGTGAGAATGCTGAAAGAACTAGTTATTTTCTAATAATTGATTACATGTATGCTTCGAGAACATTTTTTTTATGGTAATCAATTTGGATGTGATAATTGGAATGTTAAACTCTATTTTGAGCACTGTATGGGGAGATGTCATGCATATACATTTTGTATTTTTATAAAATTGTATTTTAAGATAGTTTATATAATTGTATACTTGTATGTTTTGTGAAAGATCATAGTTTTGGTCATAAATAAAAAAAACAGGCAGAGAGCTTAATAAGGGGAAGAACTCTGGCAGGGAGAGCAACATGGAGCTATCATGGAGCAGAAAGAAAAGCAGTGTGCTTCAATGGCGAGGCAGAGTGAGAGAGGCCAAACTAGGGCAGGGAGCGTGACATTCAGTAGAACTAGTGTGGGGATAGTGACATGGTGAAGATTAGAACAGCTACATGGAGGCTGAAATGGTAACAAACTGGGACAGGTTGAGTGAAATGGGGCAACCAGACACATCAAAGAACATGAACATGAGTTTTATACAACACAAGAATTAATATTTTTTAGGGACAACCGCTTGAAGAGGGTCAGATCTCGCATCATGATTTTCATGTGGCAAAACAAGCATGAAAGGGGGTGCCACACTGACATATTTTCTTGTTACAGGCCTCATGATTTCCCAAGGGGGCAAGCAGATGAAAATGTGTTTTACACTTGCAATTGTTGTACAACCTGTTAAGACAGGCCTCATTACTATGTCTTTGCATAAGTGTTAAGGTGGTCCCAATCAATAATCGCTAATCAATAAAGAAACAAATGCAAGGACATTGAGTAAATACAAGAGCACGAGAACACCCATCTTTATTCAAACATGAATCGGCTTGGAAAACACAAAAAAGCATTCTCAATGTTACAATGTAAAACACAAGCTTCAAGACCAAAATACATCCCACTAACATTGGTTAAGGGAATATAGTACTTATACATCATATACGTCACAGTTACTTCTATTGGATATTCTTTAACTGATGGCTCCTTCTAAAGTGTTTATGCTATATTCTGCCACCGGTTTGCTTATACGACCTTTGGCACTTTAATGCAATCCCAGGATGCCTGTGGGGAAGGCGAGATGGTCGGGCTGCTGTGATTCAGTTTGAAGAAGTCGACTCCCTTCCTATTCTCAGACCTTCATCTGCCAATTTGCTTATGGCCTTGCCACTGCCCATGTGCCTGGATACACCACGAAAATAGCAGGTGCACCGTCAAGTCGAGCCAGGAATCAAGTCATTTTTCCGATCACCTGGTAGGGGACCACTGCTTCATTTTTATCTATTTATTGAGTTTTCTGCCAATCTAACCCATATTTGATGCCCTGTGTGTTTTTATTTAGGTGCTGACATGGTAGCCTCTTCAACATGGAGTTCAAAAGCTATCTGTATTTTCTCACTGCTACCAATAGAAACAAATTAACATTTAGAGTTGCAGGGTCTGCTCTTCTTGGAAATGTTATCTAGTGGGTGCGAATCGCTGTTGGGGCCCCCTGTCTCATAGCCTTGACGCCCAAGCATTTGTCTGAATATTGCATATATTGGGACTATATATGTAAATCAGGTTCAAAAACAGAATTCAGTATTTCAGAATGAAGGCCTTTCACAGTTCTGTCTAAAATGGCAATACATTGGTTCACTCTGCGCCATGTTAAAGTTCTTCATGTCTTGTACCTTGCATGCAACCATATGTTTAGTCCCTACCTATGTATGCTGCATTGATGTCTACCTATATACATGTCTATGCTGCTTTGTGTAACAATATCTGGGTCTGATCCCACCGTTTTAAGCTTGTATGTGCTCTCTACTTTTAGGCCCGACATTGAGTGGCACAACCTATTTTGCTCTTTATGGTGGATGCATTGTCCCAAATATTTAAACTAACTGTTTACAGGTCATTTGTCAGCTTATACGTATGTTCACTCTGTGGCTGTCTGGGGGCAGGGCCACACCTGGTGTTGATTTTATCTGCATCATGACATGCCCCCCCTGGTCAATTTATTTACCACATACCCTTAAGTAGTCCTCTTCTTAGCTTTTCTTTAGGGATCTGAACCCTAGAGAACCCCCGAAGGCTGCCTCCCTGTTCCACATATTCTTCTGGGCCACACATTAAAAATCAGCAGAATTTCATGGGGTTCAAATCATGTACCAGGGGGCCCAAGTAGCTGTTTTATGACATGCATATGGGGTTGTTTGCCTGTGAACATGCATTACATTATGGTCACCCAGCATTATTGTTAACATCTGCTTCTCCACTATTTTCTTCCCTGCTCTTCTGCATTGTTTCAGTATTATTTGTAGGACGCAGAGGCCAGTTAGTACTAGAACTAGTGCTGCTATTATTATTTTAAATGCATTACCCAGTCAGGGAGGTACCCATAATAAAAAGTAATCAAACCAGTCCTCATCTTCTGTTGTATCAGTATCCTGCATCATTTGTTTTTTCTACAGGTCTTGCAGGGACATTATTGCTTCTGTCAAGCTCCCATTCTGCTCACTGGCTGCTGGTATGAATGTGAGCCATTCTGTGTGCACCCAAATCCCTCCATGGCAGTGAGGATGTCAAGGACATACCTGTTCTGGAGAGTCATCAATCTGATAACTGTCATTTCCTCCTTAATTGTGTTAAGTCCCTTTGCAGTGGCATTGATCGTAAGCAGTAACTCCCATGTGGTTATCTGAAACCATTTAGCATTGACAGCTGTTTGTAAACCAGGGACAAACAGGGGTGCAAAGAACATCAATGCCTTGCTGAACATCCTGTATTCAGGCAGTATCTCATCCAGTGACTCCATACTTTTCTTTGAGAAATAATTGTCTCTTTTTGTGTGCTGCATTTTTAATGAATGATTGTTTATTTCTTTGTTTATTATCTGTTGGGGGGGGGGGTAATCACCAATCTACACCACATTACTCTGGAGCACTAGCAGTGCTGGTGCATGCAAAATACCAGTGAACATATACCATCCCAATCTGGTGGGAGCTGCATAGATGCTTCTGTACCACAGACCCAGATAGTGGTCCATCAGTACTGCTGATAGTGGCAAATCCAGGATGTGACTGCACCTTTCATTCTCTCCTACCTTCATAGTGCCATTGTTTCTGAAAAGGATATGTGTGCCAACTTTATTATGTACTTAGGCCCTCTTTCATCCTCTATCTAAGTTAACAAATTGGTAATTTTTGGCTGCTCATCAAGACATTCATGGTTTGCACCTACCCAATCTCCTTCCCATACTCCTATCAGGGCTTCTGCTCTATATACCATTATTCCTTCTTCCCATCCTTCATAGGTATGTACTTCACCTATTATGTGCAATTGTGGTCTACTCCAACTAAAGGGTATTTCAATATCATTATGTTTTGAATCCGTACACTTCAACAATGGATGTTCGATCATTGTTAGCGCATCTCTGTGTGGCCCTGATAATATGTATTTCTTAACAATTTCTTTTATTTGTCTCACTCTCACTCATTTAATATAGTTGTCTTCATAACTCAAGTCTGAAATTGTAACCCATTTCATATAAGCTTGTTTGCCCTGAACCTGTCCTCTTGTTTTGCACATTGCAGTGTGAGCATTATTCTGATACCTCCTTGGCCACTAACACTTTGGAGGTGCTCAAAGCATATGAAATAAGGGAGCATACAAAGCAGTTCTTATCTGATTCCTCTCTCCCCACCTTGGTCATGTGGCAGCAGCACATGGTATTTAGCCTTCCCTTATAGGTTTTGAGATGGGGATTTATAAACGTTTTTTCATTAGACACACCTCTCCTCACTCACTGTGTTTCTCCACTCATATTAGCATTTATGCCAATACTGTCATTGTTAAAACATCTAATTGCCATTGCATAATTGAACCAGAGACAACAAAGGGAAAAGGAAAAAAGCAATAATCATAATACTAATAGTGTCCATCTTCTCCAAAAGTCTCTTTCTGGACACATGCCGGAGTATTAGAGAAACAGTGTCTTTTTTCTTAGAAAGATCAATTGTTCAAGTATGTGACATTATGCGTCACATTGCTGGTCAACTCTCACTCTCGCCCTCATCTGTGGTCTGGTTAACTCGTTTGCTTCTTCTGGTGTCTCTTCGACCGACAGGGTGGCCGTGCAGTTACACTTTTTTACATCATCTATGCATACTGGACAGAATATGGGCCATCGTGTTGTGGCTTATGCCACTTGTAAATTAGATTTCTTATGTATACAAGGTCCCCAGGAAACAGCTGGGGAGGTGATAACACAGTATTTATATCTATAATCTCTTTTCTTTTGTTGTTGCATGCTTCTTGGCCCCTCTGCCGCATCTTGACCTGTCGAGAAACACATTTGGCAGTTAAATATTCATGCATTTTAACTCCCTGACCTGTTGCCAAGCTTTCTACATCCAACTGAGCATGAGTGGGAGGACCAATGGGGACATGCATGCTTCCTCCCATTACAATCTCATGGGGCATAAGGTTGTGGTCTAAGCCTGGCTAACTGCATAAGGCAAAGAGAGCCAGGGGAAGGTAATGCAGCCAACATTTATTTGAAGTGTATCTTAATTTTGCAACACGTTCCTTTAAAAGGCCTTTGAGACGTGTGCAACACTGTTGGTGTGGGGGTGATAAGCAGAACAGAGCTATACTTAATGCCAAGCAGAGATGTTATTTCAGAAAATAGTCAATTTGCTCAGTAGGTTCGTTATGTCTTTGCTCATGTTCAATCGGGAAAACACCTCATGCACAAGCAACTTAGCAGCACACTTGGCATCTGCATGGGTACATGGTCATGATTGTATCCAGTATGAAAAGGGAAATGCAACCATGATCATGTATCGATATCCATTGCAACTTTGGAGCATATAGACGTACTCCCTATGGAAGTGGCAAAATGTGTCATAGAGCAGGTATTGCTCCTCTCACCGTTCTCAAGTTATGTCCAGTGGTACATTTTTTATATGCTTAGCAATTAATGTTAACATACACAATGTTTTCATGCAGGGTAGGAATTAAACAGTCTTCAGAAAGGGTTGCTCCAATAGATCTTCTTCTGGTGGGTGCTGGGTAGTTTAAGTGCTCCAATGCTACTGCAAGTAACTTGAGAGGCATCACAGGCTTTCCTGTACTGTCTTGCCGCCACACCAGATCATTCGAAGACAATGAGTACCCTCTCTTTAGCCAAACATTTTGTTCATCTGGTGGTGCATGTCCCTGCAGCTCAATCAGTTGTGTCAATGGCAATGCACTGTAGTTCTCTTTCATCATCATGTTATGCACTTTGTATGTGTTGGGTGCATTATTTCTTGAATTTTTGAAAAATATGCTGCCCTTTTTGCTTCTGTGTCTGCTGCATTATTGCCATGATAAACTAAATTTTTTCCATTAGTATGGGCTGCACATTTCACCACAGCTGCCGCCGTTGGTATGCCAGAACTTTGATCAATCTTTCTAATAATGTGGCATGCTGTACTGGTGTTCTGTCTGTGCTCTGAAAACACCTCCTTTTCCACTGTGACAGTCCTGAATGTCCCGTGGACTTCACATGAGCTGAATCATAATATATCATCACTGCTTGGTCCTCATGTTGTTCAAATGCAATTAACATTGCCACTGTTTCTACCTCCTAAAATGAACAATGTCCTGGTAGCCTCACACTTTGCAGTACCTCAAAATCTTCACCAATATTTCTTACCACTAATGCACCTGAATGCCTAAATCCTGTGATCTGACCAATTGCTGATGACCAATCAACGAACACCACCTCTCACCCCTCTAGTGCAATCTCTCTAACCTGGAGTGTGTGATCCTATAGGTCAACATATTTTTATTTATTTATTTTTCATGTTTTATTGCTATAAAAAAAACCTTAAAAAATGATGACATCCTCTTAAAAAAAACATGAATCGCTTCTTACACAGTTTCATGAACATAACGGGATATCTACCATTTCATTATTCCATTACATACAACTCAGTTTTAATTTTTAAAACTCTTTCAATCATTTTCAACACTGCAATTTCTAAGCTGGTCATTTCTCCAATAATAATCCACTTCCACCCATCTTTTGGGCACAGGGTAGTTTCATCAAAACCACCATTATGTAAGTAGAGTTGTCTGATTTCTTTCAGAGAATCACAGGCAGTTACCCAATGGTCAACCTATGTGGTACAATATTGAGCCCAATCTCCCGCCTCCACTGGTTACGCAATAAATGTTGCTGGGTTCACTGTGCAGCACCTAACAATTTTAATCGATGGGTTGGATAATATCACCTCATATCCAGATCCTCACTCGGTGATGAGTGTGGAATTTTGTTTCTCAAGAATGGCAAAAAGGGGGGGGGTCTACTTACAATGTGATTGGAGAGCCCATTTTTATCGTTAAGCTCTTTTCTATTGCAAATACTGATGCAGGTAATGCTTTCTCACATGGGCAGTGTCCTCTCATTACTGGATCTAAAACCTCACTATAATATGTTTGTGTGCCATTGAAGTCTTTTGTATGGGCCACCTGTCAACACGTACCCATTTGAATGGGAAAACATTTAACATTTGTCTTTGTAACCTGGTATTCCCAAAATGGTAGCTGTACACATTGCTTTTTTCAGTTTGCAAAATGCATTTGTCCTCACTCCTCTCCACACTATGATACTCCTTTCTCTCAGTGTTTCCATGAGTCCTTCTAACAGGGGACGAACATACATGTTGTAGTCAAAATCCCAAATGTGACAGTAATTACATAGCCCCAAAAATTGCTTTAGTACTTTCATTGTCTATAGTTGGGATGTGTTATTTATTGCTTCTTTTCTTTCGGGTATCACTTTTCTCCCTTCTTTTGCTATTAGTTAGCCCAAATAAAGTACTTCTTCCTGACAATACTGCAATTTCACATGGTCCACTTTGTATCCCTTCTCAGTCAACAGGGTCACCAACGTCACTAAATCTGTCCTGCACTGGTCTCTTTTGGAGCTATACACTAAAACGTCCACTACATATTGGATAATGGTTTTGGCAGTCCACAAATTACAGTTCATTTGCAGCACCCTGTTGAATACACTATGGGATTCAGATTTCCTCTGTGGCAGTCTCATGACCTATAGTCTGGTTGATCTATAGGTGAATGTTGTATTTGTGCAAGGGAATGGGAAAGAAAGCATTTTTTAAATCGTTCACTGTAAAATGTGTGACATTAGGTGGTATGTTACACAAAATGGTAGCTGGATTGGGCACAATTGGGAATTCTGCCTCCACTATGTTATTTGATATGACATGATAGGTTATTTATAACACCCTTAATACCCAGAGGTTTCTAAACGCGGACCCGGGGTTTGAACCTGTGTGGCTTTGCGTCGTCTTGTTTCCAAGGCGACCACCTTGCCGCTTAGCTATCCTCCAGAGATTTAAAGGGCTAAATTGTGTATGAATCTCCAGGAACCCGCCTTTGCCTTTTTCTAACAGGATACAAAGCCGTGTTGCATGGAGATTCTGACAGTGCAGTGCTTCCAACCCTTACTTCATCAGGACAGCAATAGTTTAATAAATGCCTTCATCTGCTCCTCTGGACACTGGGTACTGTTTTACTCATGCAAAATTGCTCCTTTCTTCAATTTTATTTTCCCGGCTCCAGCCCCTTTCTACCATCCTACATCATAGGGGCTATTGTCCATATTTCACTGGATTCTCTTGCCACACCTTCTTTTAAAAAGGATGGCAGCTTTTTAACCAACAATATTATTGTGGGTGTTTCTCTGTAGTGTACCAACAACTGACATGGAATACAAATGCGAACTTCATCTGTGTCATCATCATCAAATAAGTAATCATCTGTCTAGTCACAGTGCTATAACTGTGCGCAAGCTGACACCTTTGTCATCTGTCCCATGTAATACTACCCTGGTCTCCTGCACCACTGCTGCTTCTAGCTGTATCGTAATAATCTTGCATTCTATTACATCTGTGGACACCTCCGCCCTAAATAAAAACTATGCAGGCTAGTGCAACAATGTGTCTTTTATCTGTGGGGCCATCTTATCAACACGTATACTGCATCAAGTTAACTTCTACAGTCAATGATTCTCCTCTCATTTCCATTTGGCCATAACAGGCCTATATGAATTCCTTTGCATTTACATAATGAATACCTGGTATTGAACATATTATTCCTTCCTCACTGAATTAAATGATCATATTCAGCTAGCTCATCACGTCTCTCACCAGTATATTCACTGGTGTTTTTGGGGAATATAACAATGGCACAGCCAATGTATGCTCAGCTACTGTTATGGACAATCTTTCTGTAAATTGAACCTCTGTCATAGCCCCAGAGAATGCTTGTGTGTCCATCACATTTACTGACATTGGAAACCTCCCTTCCTTGACACAAGATCTTGTTGCCCGAGTGTTTACTAAGAAGGACAATATTCTGTTTCCTATCTTCATTCCCACCCGGGGTTCCTTATCCAGGTCAGCGGATAAAAGTAGCAATGGACATATCAAGCCGCACTGTGGGCCATACTATTGTGGATGCATGCTCATCCCTGTCCCCGTAAAATAGTTCCCACCTACATCTTTTAATCCTCTTACTCTGGGTATGCATGTTTGCAGTAATATGTTCCTTTACCACTGTCCAAACTGCTGTGTTTGTAGCTATAATACATTTGATAGCTGTTGTTGAGCCTGTGGTTGCTGTATCTGAGGTATTGATACTAGTGGCTGTTGCTGCAATGTCTGATGTTGTGGCTGTGATGTGTATTGCATTCTTTGTTGTACCTGTGGCTTTTCGCTAGCATTTGGAAATGATTGTGCTGTGTCTAATCAAATGTGCTGTGTTTTTTCTGCAATTGTAGTGGGTCATAGGTGTTATATTCTAGGTGGTATACAGGCCCCTCTCTAGGGCTATGCTGTTGCCATCCCTGTTGCACTGCCCCTCCTCTGCTCCTACATGTTTGTGAAAGATGCCCCATTCTTTCACATGTGCATCATGGTCCCCAGATCCACCAGACCTCCTAATCGTAGCCTCATGCCATAAATCCTCCTTCAAATCCAGCTCCAAATCTATACCCTCTTCCTCTCGGTGTATACCACCTCCCCCTGGGGTAATAATTGACTCCCCCTCTTCCTGCAAAACATCTGTTGATACCAGGCTGTGGGCATCCCTACCATTGCTGTTCTCCCCCAACATTTGCAATCATTTCCCTTCTAATGATATTTTTGAAAATTTCTTAGGAACCAATTTTGCTTCTTCCCTCTGCCTCTCTTCAATTGTATTCCTTTCCTTCTCCTGTTTCATTCAGTAAAAATGCATTATATTCAATTGCATTTCAGGCCATGGTTTGCCTCAATCCCTATTACTTCGTTTAATTGTTTTTGTACGTAACATGGGAGACACTGACATAAAATACGCTTACATTTGTGTCCCAATTCCCTCTGGTCTCTATTTGCCACTTCCCCTTGATCTCCTTATGTATGCTGTGGTATTCTCCATTCAACCCTATTTTGCATGTCATAATCACGGTCATGTCTGTTGTGTCTGGGAATTGTACCCATAATTCCCTCCCAACGCCCTCTCAGCAAACACTAAATAGTGACTCATCATGTGTAGTGGTCTGCTGTTACCCCGGGAGAGCCTGTTCCCCAAATATGAAAGCAAATAAACTCTCCATATCTCCTACTGCTAGTATCATTCCCAACATTTGCTTTTCTAACTCATGAATCCACTTACCTGCTCCTGCTGTGAGCGATAGTGATTTAGTGATTAAATGGTCATTGTCTGTCTGTGGCCATGGAATATACTGAGACAGCCCCATCCCTTTTTGGAGGAATGCTAATTGTGTCATCCCTGCCTTCTGTTCCATCCTTTCTCTTTTACTGCTACACTATTTTCTTGGTGGCTTGGCAGATTCCTTAACCTACTTACATATCAAGTTGTCCTTCCTGAATTTATAGGGAGCAAGAGGAATCTACTATGCATTTGTTTGTCATCCCACAAATTATGTCCTCTGGCATTGTGGGCACACACACTTGAGGGGCTTGTGCTGCCTCCTCATCTCCCCCTTCTTCCTCTTTCCAATCATCTTTATCTCCCTCACTTTCTTCTCTCTCTCTATTACAACCACTTCCAAGACCTTACCTTACATACACTCCTCTTTCTATCTCTCCTATTATGGCTCGGCTAACGTCACAATCATCCTTCATGTTCTATTCTCTTTCCTTGTCATCTGTCACTCTTCTGCTAATACTAGCATTAACCTTCCTCCTGTACTCATCCCTCCTTTTCTTCAGCTTGTCCCTTTCTTTCAGTGCCTTCACATTGTCATTCTCAGTGTTTGTCCCATTTATTTTAAATACTATTTTCCCTCACATCCATTTGTCTGAGTTATGCTTTCTCTTATGCCTTGAACCCTTTTTAATTCTTATTTAGCTTCTGCCAATTGCACTTTTACACTGAGAACCACATCATTTTCTGCTTGCAATGCAAAAGCTCTTCATGTGTCACCCTTCGTCCCTTGCACGCTGATATCATCTTGATCTTCTGGAGGTCAAAATGTAGGATTTGTTTCTGATATTCTAACCCATATTTGATGCTCTGTGCGTGTATGTATTAGGAGGCTGTTTGGCACGGTTGCCTCTTGCACATGGATATCAAAAGCTATCTGTATTTTCTAACTGCTACCAACAGAAAAAAATTAACTTTTAGAGTTGTATGCTGTGCACTTCTAGGAAATGTTATCTAGTTGTTTGGATTCCCCGTTGGGGCCCTCTGTCTCATAGCCTTGATTCCCAAGCATCTGTCTGAATATTTTGTGGTTTGGGTCTATGTGTGTAAAGCGTTTTTAATGTCAGGATTCAATATTTCCGAATGAAGGCCTTTCACAGTTCTGTCTAAAATGGTGGTACATTGGTTCATTCTCCACCATGTTAATGTTCTTCGTGTCTCGTGTGTTGCAGGCACCCATACATATAGTCCCTGACCATGTATGCTGTTCTCTACTTCTACCTATATCCGGGTCTATGCTGCTTTGTGTAACCCTATCTGGGTCTGCTCCAAACTTTTAAAGCTTGTATGCTCTCTACATTTAGGCAGTACATTGTGTGGGACAATCTAATCTGCTCTGGTATGGCTGCTGTGTTGTCCCTAATGTTTAACATATCTGTTGTTATATCTGTCCGCGTATATGTATGTTCACCTCTGTGAACTTCTGGGGCCAGAGCCACACCTAGTGTCTACAGTTCATTTTTTTTCTTTTGTTTACACACATTATTTGTTGTTTTACATTTAATTTGATGATTTATATTCATCTAGAATCTTTGTTATGTTCAATGTGCCCTGTTATAAACATTCAGGCACATTTGTGCACATTGCACACATTCATCTTTTGCTTCCACTGCATTCCACTGTACATGTTTTATTGTTGTATAATATCTTATCCTTTTTCCCCAAATCCTACGCTTGTTTGGTTTCTTGTGAAAGGTGCTCATTATCTATGTGTTTTTCACATTAAAATTGTTATTTGCATGGACCTTTGGCTCTTTCTAGGTCTTTCAAGACAACAGAGATCTGTGGTCTATGTTTTATTCTAGGGATTTCCTTTGTGCTCCTGCTGTGGATTCCTATTGACCCTGCATACTTTTTACATCAGCAAGAAGCAGGTGATCTACATAGGAATCCATTGTAAATTGTGCTTGTCATGCATACATGGCAGGAGGTGTTTACTCGATTTGCATTGTACACCACCTGCTTAAACTTTCCTTTTTCACTCCTCCATATAAATAAGGGCAATTACATGGAGGGGACCTGCTTACACAAAGGTGTAAAGGTAACAGGTCCCTGTCATGTATTTAAAAGGAACTCCAAAATCAGTCCCAATATCTTGACCTGCACATTTATGTAGATGATGCATACATTTAAATTCTTAAGGTATCTTAATTGCATTTCAGTGATTTATTTTCTCAATTTCCAAATCAGATGCACAAGCATCAACTCCCCATGAAATGCTTTAAAGCAGGTATAATGGTTTTTGGTGTCCGAGACCTACAATGGTGCTGATTTCTGATTGTCTGCGTCCATTGGTTTTCCATCCACCCTCTGAAACTATCGATCCCCTTCCACAATCTGAATGTCTAAATTCAATTCAAATTCACTTTATTTTGGTTAAAGGTAACATTTAATCATAAAAACATAAAGAAAGAGCTAAAACAATACATTATATGTACACAGCACGAGCAGCAAGAGCAATACAACAATACAACCGTATCACAAAACCTTCGGTATTCTAAGAGCAATAATGAAATACCTGCCTAGGGCAAAGCAGACACGATTGCCAAGAAGAAGCTGGACGTATAAAAACAGGACACCACTGTCTAAAACAAGCATACATGAGAATAGGACTCTAAAGTAATGACAAAAGAACATGGACATGTTAAAACATTGCCTTCCTTTTCCACCATGCTATACTCAGAACAGATTGTGCATTTATGTTTTTTTTCTTTCCCTGCACTAATTAGGTTTTGGCCCAATCATTGTTTTGAGCAAAATGTAAGAACATACAGCTAGCTTAGTGGGCTCAGTCTATTCCCTTCTACAATTATAATGTTCAGGGTTATTAAATCAAATGATCAAATCTAGCTTTACCAATTATTTTCTATCACATTTTAACCACATTATGTATGTGGTGTTAATCACTCTGCAGTTGGACAGTTAAGATTTTCTTGGTAAGAGCAGAAGAGGACTTGGCCGAAACCAAGCTACAGGGAAGTAATGCATCCACCATTAGAAATCTTTTAGGTGTCTCAAGCTTCCCAAGGAAAACATTCTCAATTACAGTTGTTATCTGCAAAGCCCCAGCAATCAAGCCCCATATGTTGCCAACACCACAGGCTTTGCCCAATAGGTCATACGTTTTGACTTAATTGGGTGTTGCTCACTATACTTTGCAAATTGAAAAAAAAGTTCAGAAATTGACTGCTCAATTCTTGTCAGCTGAATATGCACATGATCATCCTAAGTGAGACATTAACCATTATACCTAAATAATCATAAGCCTGATCTCAATACATCCTTTCACCCTTGAAATTCAATGGGTATCATGTATCATTAGGCTCGATTAACAACATTAATTTGAATTTGCCTACATTTATGCAAGACCTCAAGAGTAAAGAAATTGTACGAATCACTCAATCAAGGTCTGTAAGGATTATGGGGTATGGGCAAGTAGTATTGCATCGGCAGCATAATAAATAGTCACAGAAAGGTGAAACATACCCTAGGAACAGCTCCATCATGCACACATTATTTGGAAAAGTCAATAATGTAGAATGTGAACAGCAATGTTACAAGGATGCACTCTGGATGGACCTCATGCATGGATTGGGAAGGTAAAGACATGTCACCATTAGTCCTGCACCTCAAGCGGACCTCCAGATCCAAGTGTAGTTCTTTTATAATGTTCAAAATGGCTACATTTTGGTATAATTTTAGGGTTGGCGCAAGCTTCCTTAGGAAAACATTCTCAGTTATAGACAATGATTTGGTATTTACAAAACCCTGGATGCCAGCCCAGACACTAACAACTACAAAGGCTTGCCCAATAAGCCATGAACAATAGATTCATTGGGTGGCTTTCACTATGCTTTGCCAATTGAAAAGTGCAAAACAAGACTGCCTCATTCGTATCATCTGCATATGCAAACAGTCATTCCAACTAAGTGAGGCATTGACCTGGGTGCCTACACAATAATCATTCTGATTGTAATTCATTATTGTTTTGTTCTAATTCAATGAGTAACATATGTGATTAGGTTTATCCAGCAGCATTGCTTGGACTTGCCTGTATTAACAGTTAGATTTCTACACTCCATAAATTCCAGGTATCAGTCAATCCGGGTATGCAAGGATTTTGTGGTTTGAGCAAGTAGTATTTTATCGTCAGAATATAAAAGTGGCTCAGTAATTTTCCAAATAAGAGTGTAATTGACAACATCAAAGGTGTCCATGGATGCCAGAAAAACTGCTAACCTGTACCCAAAACTGTATCCATTGCCATCCATGGACACAGTAATTGCCTGTTTGTCAGTGCTGAACCTGGACAATAGCGGGTGAAGCAGGGAAATCCCCTGTATCACAGAGAAGGATGCCGAATTCAACATGTAAGGAATTCTATGTCCCATTATATCTCTACACTGCATACGATGTAAACAGTGAAATTTAAGATAATTGGGGCAGCATAGTGTCACAAGCCGCAAGGAGCAAGAGTCCTTAGTACTAGCACACTGGTTGCTGCAACAATCATATGCATTAAGAGGATACTTTGCACAGAGCATTGCTGCTCAATATTGCGGTGTAGGTCTTACTTTGCAGAGTAGATGCCATTCCGAGTTGACCGCCTACTCGCGAGCGGCTCGGATATGGCACAAGGGCAGTCACAGCACGCACCCATGCAGATACAGCAGATTGCAAAAACAAGACCATTATTGACTCCTAGGATAGGGGGTGTCAATATCAAAGGTGGGTATCCTTTTTACGGGCACAGGAATAAGTATGTACCCACAATAGGGACAGCTCACTAGGTGACTTGATGTGATCACTACTATCAGTACTATCAGTAATACCAAATCCTCAAGAGGAACCGAGGTTTGAGGTCATGATAGGAGGCAAATCCTTTTCTTTTTTGGTACACACAGCTGCAACTCGCTCATGTGTACGGGAGGGACATTTTTTATTGTTGGGAAATGCCATGAATTCTCAAGTTTTCACAGGAGCTACAAGTAGAGCTCCTTTTATTGAAGAATTTCCAGTCTTTGTAGGAGAATGTGAGATGTCTGTTCAATTGTTGTATTCAAAACAGACACCGGTTAATATACTGGGTCAATATCTAAAGACGAAATTGAACATCATGAATACTTTTACTTTTGAAGGCATACACCATACAAGGAGTACCGTTAGAACCAGAAATATTTCATTGTGGGGTATGCATTTTGTTAACATGGTTGCCTGGTTTAGTGGGTAAAACTATGAGAATACCTGATGAATTTCTCCTTAGACAAGAGATTCCCATGGACGAAGAGGGGGGGACATATTTTTCCCTTAGAGTTACAAGCAGCTGTAGTCAGAGGGGTATTGGCTTTGCTCATAGGATTTGGAGAGGGCTATAGATTACCTGACGTCATTGGTGAGGCAATATTTAAAGACGACCCATCTGATGACGACATAGTGTTCAAAATTAGCATTACATATTGGGTTAGGGCAAAAAGGCGCAAGATTCCCAAAAGAATGAGTGAGACAGCGTCCTGCATTTTTTGATGAAGACATGACGAAAGTGCCAGTTTCATCATGGACTGCCGGCCCTTATGACGTAGGCCTATTAAAGGGGGTTGGATAATTTAAGATTAAACTAAAGCCATGATCAATTTTACCTTGAGTACAACAGTATACCATGTCTCGAGAGGCAGACAAAGGTATTTTCAAGACAATATCCGCCATGATGGATCAAGGCATATTAGTGACGTCAGAGTCACCATGCAATACCGCGGTGTATCCTGTCAATAAATCGAAGGGGGGGTGGCATTCAATTCAGGACATGCGCCAAATTAATCAGATTGTAGAGGCCGAATTTCCTCCAGTTCCTAATCCAGTGATGATCTTATGTAGTATCCCTGTTGATCTGCGATATTTCACTGTGATTGACTTGAAAAATGTGCATTTCTCAATCCCGTTGTATAAAGATTACCAATATCTGACATTGTTTACTTTCAGACAGACTAAAAAAAAGCACACAATTACACCAGGGGTACTGTAAGTCGCCATCGATTTTCAATAGAGTCCTGCAGATGGACTTAAGCAATATTGATTTGCCAAGTGTTGTGCTGCAATACGTAGATGATATTTTGGTCTGCAGCATGTCAGTGCAGACGTAACTCGGTTCAGCTAATGATTGTTTTAGCCGAGAAAGGTTATAAGGTGGATAAGGCAAAATTGCAGTATTGCCAAGAAGAGGTGTCATACATAGGTCAGTTACTTTTGCATGAAGAAAAGAAAGTCACACCTGAAAGGGCTGAGGCAATTTTGAAAACAGCAAAACTGCACACGATAAAGCATATGCAGCAATTTCTGGGACTATGCAATTGCGTAAGAGCATGAGTATTTGATTATAGTTCATACACATGGCCATTGTTGCAGGTCCTGAAAAAGGCTCAAGCGAATCAGAAAAAGATTGTATGAACTGACGAAATGGAGGAAGGGTTTGATGAGTTAAAAAAGGCAATTTGTACAGCTATAGTCTTACGGTTTCCTAATTATTCTGAGGAATTCTTTTTATTCTCATACACAAATGGAACAGTCATGACGGCAGTACTCACGTAGAGAACTACGTTGGGGTACAAGCCCTTAACATATTTCAGTGGGATTTTGGACTCAGTAAAGGGGGTTCACTTCACTTGCAAACAATCTTTGACAGCCGCCGCGTTCGCTATTGAGAAATCAATCAGCTAGCATAGTAAAGGGGTGTTCCATGACGTTGTTTGTTGAGCATGCATTATTTGTTGTTTTGGAAAAAACTAAAGGTACACTGACGTCTCAAAGAGCTTCTGCTTATGAGGTGGTTATATCGAATCCAATGATTAAAATAGTCAGATGTAAGACTGTGAACCCTGCCACATTTGTAGCTGAATCACTTGCAGAGGACGAGCAGGCATATGATTGCTCAAACTATAAGGAATTCTATGATGAGATCCCGAGAGAGAAAGAAAATGTTTTGACAGCTGGGGAGATAATCTTTATTGATGGGTCTTAAAAAAATGTTCGAACTGATGGGCAAAGATATTCAGTCGCTGCTGTGATAAAGCACATGGCTTACGGGGAATTCGAAGTAATGATAAGTGCACAACTACCGTCTCACTTTTCAGCACAAGCTACAGAATTAGTGGCACTGATTGTTGTGCTCGAGAGCAAGGCAGGCCAGGAAGTAACCGTGTATAGTGACTCCGCCTATGTGACGTCAACAGTACATGCAGGGCTAGCACATTGGAAAAGGAGGGGATGTCACTGTAGTGCAGCACGCTGCGTTATTGGACAGACTCATTAAAGCACTCCAACTTCCAATAGCCATCACGATAGTTAAGTGTGCAGCGCACACCAATATAGCAGACTTAATTTCAGGTGGAAACCAAGCCGCAGATGAAGAAGCAAAACGAGTTGCATATGCAGCAGACATAATGAGCTTTGATACGCCTGATGAGAAAGAAAGAATTGTGGTGATGATGATTGTAAATGAAAGCTTTAATAACTTATCAAGACACAATTGATGGAAGTTGAAGGTGGAGCACCACAAGATGAGAAAGATTTGTGGACACGGAGGGGGTGTTCTTTATCCCCTTCCGAGGTATTGTGGTGATAGGAAAGCACTGGTAACCCGGTGATGCATGTAGCCTTATGTCACTAGAGAAAGCCTTGCAGAAACTATTGTGGAGTACTGGTTTTTACCAAATTTGTTATAAAACATTGCTTTTTTATGTAGTAAATTGCATCGTATTTCAAATGTTTACTGCTGGGCACACGCTGCAAACAATTACAGGAGTTATACCTCGACCGTATGGTCCTTTTCAGCATTTACATATTGACTATGTTTACATGCTGCAAGCTTGTAATGGTTGTAGATATCTGATAGTGGTGGTGTTCCCTTTTCTAGGTGGGTCGAGGCTAGCCCATGCACACATCCAGACACCACTTGCACTGTGAAATATTTAGTTCAAGAAGTATTTCCTAGATGGGGAATATGTGAGGTATTGAGATCCGATAATGGCCCGCATTTTGTGAATGAAGTGTTCGAGCAAATTGGCTTATTGCTTATTATAAAGCATACCTTTTCCTCCGCTTATCATCTTCAAGCGGATGGTATATTTGAGAGACTCAATAGTCTTCTCAAGGAAAGGATAGCAAAGCTAAAGTTAACTTTGTCAAAAGGATGACTGTATTGCTTGCCTCTTGCATTATATGCACTGAGCATTCAACCAGTCTTTGACCATCACCTCATGCTCCACAAACTAGTAATGGGGAGGCAAATGAGAACACCTCTCACTCCTCTGATGAGGAATAGAAGTGATGCCCAGACAACAGCAGAATTGTTAGTAGATGAGTTACGTAAATATTTAACATGTATGACTACAATTATCTCTGTCATTTCAACTCAAGCGGACGGGGTGTCAGTCTCAGAAGACAGATGAAGACCTTACAGCAACTGTATCAAATTAACTATTATTTCCATAGTTATTTCCCGGTGATCAGATTCTGATCAGGAACTTTGTCTGCAAATGGCATCAACTCAGATTTAACAGTCCTTTCATCATAGAGGACATCACTCCATCAGCAGTGAAGGTCTTAGGGAGACGCGCTTGGATATTCCTCTGCGACATGAAGATCTACACTGGTGAGACCACTACATTCCCACCCCATTCGGAAGCAAGCCACGGAGAACAATTTCAGCAAAGCTATTGTTCTTGAGCCACAGAAGCTTGTTAACATTGGACTGAGACATATTGAAGTCTTGAAGGGAAATTAAATGCCATACCTAGAGTTCATCTTTGATGAATGGAAAAGGGAGCAGTTCTTGATTACCAAGTATCTCTTTGGAGGCGCCCATGGTGGTGGCTAGTGGCAACGTTCATCAGATCATTCTTGATGTTTTCCTCTTCATTCTTCGTGCATATTCTTCACTGAATGAGAGAAATGTTGACGTTCACGTGTTTTTGCAAGATCATAAAAATGGTCTTATCTCACAGACATTATAGAGAAAATCCTCCAGTTACCTGAGTATAGCAGAACACGCACAGATGGCCCTGTCAAACTGCTAAGAATGGTGTTTTATTTCTTGAATTAAAAGCATCCTTATCTTGTTGGACGGCAAACCAATACTCGTGTATTTCTAAGGAATCCCAGGAATCGACCTGTGACAAATTGGCTGATACATGAAATTCGCGGGCAGGTCTGTTTATTGCCTGAAACATCTTGAACACATGGATGGGTCTATTGAGTGTTGACATTCACAACCTACTGGCCTTGGTCTTTTACTATTAGGTCCATCCTCATTTGGTTTGGTGAAAAGACAACTCTTTTGTGTTCATACAGAATCCTATCAAACGTTCTACAATCAGCCAGTTGATTGTGGACCTTGTTGAACAGATCCAGATTTTATGAGGTTGCCTGATTAAAAACTTGTTTTTTTCTTCTTTTAAGTAGTCATAAGCACTATGGGCAACATTGATAGTAACAATAATGTGGCAAACAACGAGAGACCACCACGACGTGAAAGAGGCTATTGCTGTATATTCATAGCCATTGAAATAGATGTTCAGAGTGCACACTGTCTATCTCACATTGCACTCATGCCGAGCAAGGGGTCAGTTCATGCGCCAAACAGCTTCTTTAGAATGGGCAACAGAATAGCCAGATCAAGATGATGATGATTATGTTCAGGATACAAAGACAAGAGCAAGAGCCCATACCAGAAATCATGTGATAAGATACGAACAGCCTGGAGTGAAAGGGTCTGGAATCAGATGGGAGGTGAAGAGAAGGCTTGAGAGTCCAGGAAAATCAACAGAAGACATTTTAAGATGGAAAAACAGCGGCCAAATGCAAATTTGGGGATCAGTACTTTCTCCAGATGGATGGGAACAAGGAGTGTTCATCTGCAGAGCGTGGGTAGTAATTGGACGCTACAAACCGACCATTGACTTACTGGAGAATGGATGCAAACCTCTCTGGCTGAGACTTGCTAAACTACTGACATGGGTGGAAGACAGAGGAGGTGCCTTGCAGGTAGTGCCTCTGGATAGTGCAAAGCTGTGTTTTAGAAATAATGGCACAAGAAAACTTGGACAGAATCAGAAATGTGGTTGAATCTTTGACATGCCAGGAATGAGTATTGCAACAGCAGTTATAAAGGATCACTACTGGGCTTGTGAATCCAGATTACATGAAGCTGCCCAAAGACTGGGGAGGACTATGTTCTATAGTAAATGTCCATGATCCAGCATTGGTAATTACTACACGTGACCTGAACATTGGCGAGTAGATCTTCTGAACTCTTGAATCAAAAGAAGAGAGAGAATTTTTTCTCAGCTAAGTCAATAGAAGCCTTTGATTCTATGCCATATGAACACAGATTGGTTAGTATTACTTCATCGATATTCACGATAATGTTCATGCCCAGGATCCAGACAGATGCAAATAGTAAGTGGTTACAGATAACCAGGTGGGAATTATTGCAGACGATCAACACTAGCATAAAGGGATTCAATGCTATCAATAAAGAGATGAGAGCCAAAGGGCTGATGACTCTTCAGAATAGAGATGTCCTGGACATGATTACAGATATGGATGGAGGTATTTGTGCTAGAATTGGAGAATCATGTTGCACATTCATACCTTCTCATGATGACGAGAATGGCACCTTGACAGAGGCCATATCGATGCTGATGAATGTACACGTCCAGATGATAGATAAAGAAGAAGACATTCCTGAAGACAGTTGGTTAGGGTCAATATTCTGATGGGTTCCACAATGGATGGCAGATATATTCAAGTTCCTTGGAGCCCTGATAATGATGGTATTGCTTGGATTTTGTGTGATCAGGATAATAATCTTACAATGCAAGAAGACTGCAAAGAAAGCTGTAGGAATGAAGATCATAATTGATGTTGAATCAGAATGGAAATCTAAAGAGCTTAAAGATGAAGAAATCAGATACTATGTGAAGGCCAGCATTTACGCACCTGAGGGCAGGAAGTTCCTGTACCCAAAGAACCACAAGAAGTTTATGGGAAAAAGGATCTACTACAGTCCAAGTGGACAATGCATGCATATGTCCTGGGCTACTGATGAAGATGTGAAATCAGCAGGATGCCTGAAGAAAGTCATAAAGATATGGGTCCCAAAGAAGCATTTCTTCAGACGAGGATGTCTAGATGTAAAGATTGATGAGAGAGTGGTTGATGAATTGGCCAGAGGGGGGAGGGAAGAGGTGGAGCCACGTGCTCCCACTCAAAGCTCCTCCTCCATGCTGCCTATATGTTGGGAGCCAGAGTGTGAGACACAAGCAGTACCAGTGAAAATACCTATACCAAAGAGAATCTTGGATGTAAGGTTACCATTAAGGAAGCCATACATGCATTTGTGACAAAATGATGACCATTTGAATGAAATCCCGGAGGAAGTGTAAAATCTGAGCAAAAGAGAAGCTTTATGCCATCATGAAGAGTGGAGCTGACACACTCAGAAGAGATGCAGAGACCAGAGAACATAAACATTCTATAGGCACTGAAGAAGAGTTATCAAAGATGAGTATCATTTCGGGCTTGAGATGAAGATGTTCATGCTAAAAGAAATAATGAAGAAAATGTTGTTTTACAATTCAACAGATGCAGTAACGCAAGTAGACAAAGTTTTCTTAAAGGCTGGCTATGGAGTGAATAGATGGTGGCGATACACCAATTTATATACATAGGAAATGAATGAACTATGGATGATTCAACAACATAATTTAGCAGAGCTGGATCCTGTGAACAGAAAGGATTTTTTTCTTTTTTCTTTATTGAAATTTAGCTGAATTCAATCAACTTTTTTCAACAAAATGTGTTTGTTGTACAAAAAGAAAGAATACAACATTTTCATTATTTTTCCATAAAATCCTGTTACAGAATTACAAAAATTACAAAATGACAAAATTACAAAAATTACAAAAATGGGGGTGCAATAGACTAAGGGCCTCATTACACGTTGTGCGCTAAAAACCGCATATTAGCGGCATGGCGCTATTAACGTGTCCGCCCTCGTAAGAGGGCGCTAATTACGCACCATTACGAGTACGCGGACACGAGCATAGCGCCATGCCGGTAATGACCCTACCGCCATGCCGCAAAAGTCCCAAAAAAGTCCCTTACCGGCTTTGACGAAAGTGCAGATAGCACCTCCGCCCTCACGCTACATGCAAATTGCGGTCACCGCTACTAGCGGTGACCGCAAAATAGCGGAAGCGGAAATAGCGTCATCGCGCCGGAACGGGAAAGAGCCCGGCGGCCATCTTTAAAAACACAATCCATTGCCATCCTCTGCCCCCTGGACCTGTATTGATTCGTGAGCCGTGCCAAACAATTGTGGACACCTGCATCATGCCCAAGGCACTCAAGAAATCGACTGACAGGCTGCGCAAAGAAAAATACACCAATGAGGAATTGGTGATGTTGACACAGACCCTTGCGGAGAATGCTGAGGTGGTCTTCGCGAATGACATGCGCCGGCCAACCCTGTTGAGGAAGAAAGCCATCTGGGAGGAGGTTGCAGCCAAAGTCAGTGCAGTGGGCACCAGCACGCGCACTGTGCGCGAATGCAGGAAGAGGTGGGACGACCTCAGGCTGCGAGTGAGGGGCATCCTGGCGGAGAACCAACGCATTGCCAGTGCTGGTGGAGATGGATCCCCAATCCTGATGAAGGAATGGGAGGAGACGTGCGCTAACATGATTGCCGTCGAGTCAATAGAGGGAGTAGGCAGCATGGAGCTCGGCGTGGGTACCACTTCTGATGGAGGTGAGTGTACACATGACAGGATGCGATGTGAATGTACTGTACCCCCCATATGTGAGCACAGACTCCTCTCATGCATGGACACACATCCACACATGCATCCATCCCTCACCATGCCTGTGTCAGACCCACACACACACACACATGCACACAACACCACAGACAAGTCCCAAACACAACCATGCATGGATGAGGCACTGAACTGGCACATCACCTGCATCCACAACCACTAAGTCCCAATTGCCACAACTGCATCATTAATGTAATCTGCATTAAGTATTTTGAAACGCAACCAATGCCATCCCCCGTCTCGTCCCTGACAGGCTCACATACAGATGGGGAGGATGCCGCTGATGCAACACAGGCAACAGCTACATGCAAGAGGCCAAGGGCACAGGAGCCAGCGGATACCCCAACAACATCAAGGGGGAAGGGGGGCAGGCCGCACCAGACGAGTGCCAAACTTCGTCGGAGTGCCACTGCCACGGCAGTACTAGCTGCACCACCAACTGCGGCCCCACCACCGGTGATGAACCCACCCACACCGATGCCAGCCACCGAGGGCCCACCATCAGCTGCGGCAAGCTCCACTGGTGAGGCAGCCGCCACTGCCCCCCTATCCGATCTGGAGGACACCCTAGACCAGGCCATGGAGATGCACACCCCAAGCCCCCCTGGATCACCAGAGCCAGTGCCATTCCAGACCCCTGCGTCTGATTCCACAGTTGAGGACACCATCCCTGCAATCATGTCCCCCATGTTGCCATCACCTGCTGTAGTGGATGCATCCAAGGGCACAGCCTCAAGTGCACAGTCACCCAGCACTGCCCACCAATTGACCACCATCCTGCAGCGCCAACAAGAGCTGTCTGTGCTGGTTGGGCAGCATGTTGAGGAGGCTGCCAATCGCAGTGAGAACATCGTGGAGGCGTTGAGGCACTCCACAGAGCGGATGGACGCCAACACCAACAGGCTGTGCGATGAGATAGGGAGGCTCAGGGAGGTCCTGGTACGCATGGCTGACACTATGGACCGCCACATTTCCCAACAAGGCCAGTCTGCCCCATCCTCATCTTCTGGGTCGAGACAAACAAGCCGCCTCCGGCGCTCAACGCGCACCACCAGGCGCACATCTGCCAACCCTCTGAATCCCCCTGAGGACTATTGAAAATAGGGGGTCGATAGGGATCCCTATGTGTGCATAGGCCAGGGCAAACTTGGCAGACACATGAGGGACTGTTGTGGGGGGTGGTGGGAAGGGTGTTATGGGTCTGTTGTGGGGGTGAGGGGAAGGGTGTTATGGGTCTGTTGTGGGGGGTGGTGGGAAGGGTGTTATGGGTCTGTTGTGGGGGTGGGGGGAAGGGTGTTATGGGTCTGTTGTGGGGGTGGGGGGAAGGGTGTTATGGGTCTGTTGTGGGGGGTGGTGGGAAGGGTGTTATGGGTCTGTTGTGGGGGTGGGGGGAAGGGTGTTATGGGTCTGTTGTGGGGGTGGGGGGAAGGGTGGTGGGATGTTTTTGGACTTGCACTTTCACACCTTAATGTTACTCAATACACTGGTTTCTGATCTAAACACTGGCTTGGACAACTTCATTGTGTGTGTGTACTTTATTGGGGACAGGGTCCATTGCGTGCTCGTAAACATACACCAGTGCATTACTCCCCATTACCATGTGACAGTACGAAAACATGTTCCTCAGAATATTTGGTTGATCAGATGCTGTCTCACAGCACGTCCCTCCTGCCCATCCCCTCTTGCAAGACCTGCATCCCCTTCACCTCCGTCCTCATCACCATCATCGTCCTCATCAGGTGCTTCTATTTCAACGTCAGGGGGCAGTGGCACATTCCGTCTGATACACATATTGTGCAGCATGACACATGCCATGGTGATCTTGGCCATCTTCTCATGTCCATACAGGAGAGCACCACCAGACCTGCTAATGCACCTAAAACGTGACTTCAAAAGTCCAAAAGTCTGCTCGATCACGATGCGGGTACGGGTATGTGCACGATTGTATTCCTCCTCGTGCCTGTTCTGTGGGTTCCGTACAGGTGTGAGGAGCCAGGTCTTCAGGGGATAGCCCGAATCACCTGTATGGGGGAATGAACAGGGTCCTGTTACTGTTCACCTCAAGAGCGGCCTGTTCACATCACACTAATTGACATTGCATTGTGATTCAAGTACTGAATTGACAGCATACATGCAGATGGTCTGTGTGGCAGCAACGTGCAAGGGGGAGGTTGACCCTGCAAGTAGTAATGCAACATTAATGCCTCCAACAGTATTTGACATGTCCTGGGTGAGGCCAGGTCTTAGGTGTCCCTGTCCCAGGCAAATTTGGTACCACACTGCGAGTGTACTGACATTCTGACACCAATGTGACCATGCTGTGAGGCATCACTTCAGTGGTGCTATAGGTGTGTGGTTCAGTGCTATGTCTAGGGGTGATCCCTTTGCATGCATTCAAGTGCGCATTGCTGGATTGATGTTGTGCTGCGCTGATTGTGTATTACTATCTTGACGCCATGTTGCAGATTCTTGTGAAATGTGGCGTGGTGGGATGTTCAATGTGGATGGATGTGTGATATTTTGCAACCTGCATTGTTGTCGATGTTGTGCAGCTTCAAATTGCATGTGGGTTCATTCCAAGTACATCGTGGCCTTCCCGGATGCACATTGGTGTACATCTGTATGTCCATTTCTCCTACGGACGACAGTCAACACCCAGTTGCAGTATGTATCTCCCCCCCCAATCACTCCCAGTTGCAGTATTAATCCCCCCCAATCACTCCCAGTTGCAGTATGTATCTCCCCCCCCAATCACTCCCAGTTGCAGTATGTATCTCTCCCCCCCAATCACTCCCAGTTGCAGTATGTATCTCCCCCCCAATCACTCCCAGTTGCAGTATGTATCTCTCCCCCCAATCACTCCCAGTTGCAGTATGTATCTCCCCCCCCAATCACTCCCAGTTGCAGTATGTTTCTCTCCCCCCCCCCAATCACGTTGCCATGTGCTTGCCCTGCTACTCACCGAGTAGCCACAAACGTTGTCCGGGGTGTCGCTCCATGTAGCGTGGGATAGTTGAGTTCCGCAAGACCATGGAATCATGTGTTGATCCTGGAAATCTGGCACAGCAATGTGTGATTATTTTGTTGGCGTCACATACCATTTGGACATTGATAGAGTGGAATTGCTTCCTGTTTCGGTACACTACTTCATTGTGATGTGGGACCACCAATTCCACATGTGTACA
Organism: Ambystoma mexicanum; assembly: GCF_040938575.1. NCBI lineage: Eukaryota > Metazoa > Chordata > Amphibia > Caudata > Ambystomatidae > Ambystoma > Ambystoma mexicanum. The sequence continues at coordinate 427,690,227 of NC_090939.1, read as the reverse complement.
GTCGATGGCCCCAATGCAACTTGGGATGCCTGCCAGTGAATAGAAGCCAACTTTTGTGTTTGCAATCTCCTGGGCAGTCCGTGGCATGGATATGTATTCAGGTGCATGCTTCAGGAGTGCATCGAGTACCTGGTTCAGCGTGCGTGAGAATACTGGTTGTGAGATGCCATGCATCTGTCCCACTGTATGCTGGTAGGTGCCTGTGGCCAGAAAGTGGAGCACACTCACCACCTTCAGTAGCGGGGGGATGGCAGTTCTGATGTCTATGAGGCTCACAATGTCGTCGTGGATCATGTCCACGATGCTGGTGATGGTAACCCTGTCCAGACGGTACAGGGTGTGTATCTGCTCAGGGGTTAGGTTGAATGGACTGGCTCTGATCCTGGGGATTGGTGGGTGCCTCTGTGGTATGAATAGGTGCCGTTGTGGTGCTTGCTGTGCCTGTCTTGCCCTCCTCCTCCTCCTCCTCCTGCGTCTCCTTTGTGCTGCCTGTTGTAGTAGCAGCTGTGCTGCAATGAGCTCCCCCAGGCCATGTACTGCTGCCAGTATTGGAACCATCTTTGTGTGGGAAGGGGTGTGGGAAGGGGTGTGGTGTGCTCCTTTTGAGCTGCCACAGTCTCCATTGCCTCCACCTGTGCTGATTGTGTGCACCTGTGGCAGGTGGGAACACTGCTCATTCCTCTTAACGGGTGGTCCGCGATGCCGGTATTAGCACCATGGCGGTAAGGGGTTTGGGTGGATTTACCATGCCGCTATTAGCATGTCCACTGGCCTTGTGATGCTGTGCTAATAGCGGCATGGCGTAATTTACGGGATGGAGGGTCGCGCGCACACGGCCTGGCCGCTATTAGTGGCACCGTACTTTGCGATGCCGCCAATAGCAGTGTGCCGGGTCGTGATCCGCATGGGGATTTAACGTTACCAGTATTCCATTACCGGTAACGGTAAATCCCTACCGCCATCCGTGTAATGAGGCCCTAAATGTTGTTAAACTAACACACAAATAATTTTAAAACAACATAGCATTAGATAACACGATTAAGGAAGGTAGAACATCTTCCCATGGTCATTTTCTTAATCGCTTATCTAAATTATTAATTAAAAAAGAATGCATTCCACATAATCTATAGCAGAGGCAAAGTTTAAATACATAATTTACATTATGGGATTCGTCTCACATCATCTGTATCACAGGAACAATTTAGGTACATCATTTACATTATAAAATTCATCATTCAAAGGATTTTTCAGTGTGTCACAATTGGAAATCAAAAACACCAGAAAGTCAAGGCCACCGTGGGCCTGAATGTTCGAGCGTGGTTACAGAATGTATGAAAAGAACAAAACTCCTGTCTTAGGTGGGGAGCGTGAACAGTGAAGATGTCAGAAGTTCATCATTTAATAGTATTTTAAATGCTGAAAGTCTCTAAAACATGGTCTGCAGCCACGTGGTTGAATGAACATAGACACTGGATGAGAATAAGAGGGAGTATGCTTATACTCCCTCTTATTCTCAAACACAGAGAACATTTCCAAGGCCAAGTTCAAAGCCTTAATTAACTAGAGGGCTGCAGGGGTGATGATAGATGGCAGGTTCATTAGTGGGAAGCTATGGTTATGAGCACCCTGCTAGCACCAGGATGCCAGCCTGTGTGCGGCTTGTGTGTGTGGAATATTACAGAGGGGTACACGGGTGCCAACCAACTAAAGAGGGCCATGTAATAGAGAGCTCTATAGTTTGTATAACCAATGGGACGTTGTGTATTTGATGACGTTTGTAGAAACCTGCACTAGAGAAGGGCTTAGTTGCCCCACCTGATGTTAGAGACCCAATCAGCTTCCCTACAAGTATGGAACGTATACCTAGATGTTCCCTGTAATCCTATAACCTCCCCAAGTAGGTTTTGGTAGTTTGCAACGTAGGATGACGTCAATGATAATAAGTTTTTAGTATAAAGGATGTGTTTTTTATAATATGCGTTGAGTGCGTTGAGACTCTACACTCTCCTTCTCTACCCACATCTCTGACATCTCTAAGAAGTCACACTACCAGCTGCACCTCCTCAGAGGTATTCGTCCTTTCCTCTCCTTCCCCCAGAAGCTCACTGTCTCCAGAGCTCTGGTTCTCTCCATGCTGGACTACTACAACAGCCTCTTTCTAAATCTGCCTGCTTCTACTCTCCGACCACTGCAACTTATCCAGAACAGAACTGCGAGACTTGTCCTTGACCTCAAGCCCAGGGATCGTATCTCTCCAGGACTGAAATCTCTGCACTGGCTCCCTGTGGCTGCAAGGATTAAGTTCAAAACCCTCTGCATCATCCACAAGGCCTTCTGGGGCCTCAATACCTTAAACTCTCTCTTGCTAAATACCTTCCTTCTCGAGCTCTTCGCTCATCTGCCTCCAATTCCCTCAGGGTCAGTCGCTTCGCCAAGCAACGAGTTGGTGGTAGATCTCTCTCTTCGGCAGGGGCCTCCCTCTGGAACAGACTCCCTGCCTACCTAAAACTTGAGGAGAACCATCTTCGGTTCTGTAAACACCTCAAAATCTTTCTCTTTGCGTTTGCCTTTTCTCCTCCTCTCCCTTGCTGAATTCCTGGCTGAAACGGAAATGGCACTGGTTACCGGACCACCCTCTGACCTCGGGCCCAGGTCCCACTCCCCCGCCAGTCACACTCCTGCACTGCCTTGCTACCCCCACACTTGGTGACTGTTTCTGTATCCCTACTGTCCCCCTTCCTGTACTTATCACTGGATGTCTGCACTTACCGTCTCACTTGCCACCTGCTGGCCGTACCTCTATTTATTGTTATTTATTTATTGCTCTTATCCCTTGTACTGCACTATCCTCATCCCACTCCTCCCCGCACTTCTCCTCCTTCCCCTTCCCATGCACATGCGCGATCTGAATGAGACCTGGCCTAGTAGGATCGTTGTCTGTCTCCCCTTGTTCCCCCATCCCTTGCCTCGTCGTGCCTTGAAACACTAGGTGCGTTATCAATGCCATATCATATCATATATAAGTGGTCCTTAGGTAGTGGCTCTGTATTGGATGGCTGGAGGGAGTAGTCTGGATGGAGGTTGGGATATGCAAAACTTATCTCCTACATGAAGGTCTCTGGATCACGAAAAAGGATGAGTACTGGGGGGAGAGCGGGATCACGGAACCATACTATCTTGACATGTGAACAGATCTGCACACAATTTCATTATGCCTTTCTCATAACACACACACATATGAATGTAGTAAAAAGCCTGGGAAGTCTGGTGACTCTGTTGAATGTTCGCAATCAGTTAAGGGACATGCAACCTGTCAGCTCCCATCCCTGGAGACATGGGCCTGATTACGACCCTGGCGGTAGCCCTGCTGGTAAAATCAGCACGGCTGCCGCCGCAGTTGTTTTTGTTCCTGCGCCTGGCAATGGGGAATTACCGGGGCATTACAGCCCCGGTGGTCCAGGTAATTCCTGAAAGCCAGGTGCTGGAAAAAATTACTCCCCATTCAAGTCCCATAGAACAGTGCCGGAGCATCTGTCAAGGTCTGAGAATGGGTGCCTTTGGGTGGCATGCAGAACTTGGAGTATGCCGGTCCGGTAACAATGGTGCCGGTAGCTTACCAGCACCATTATTACCAGACTGGCATACTCATAATGAGGCCTAATATGTGGAAATGTGGAAATCGTGACATTTTTAGTGTTTTGCATACCGAAATCAAATGGATTTGTGCATATCTTGGGGGGAGGAGGGTGGAAGGTAAGGTGGTCTGTTCAGCCACAGTTTAGATCGAGAAGGAGTTGAAATTTGAAATGTGTTCATATTTGTAAAATCTTAACATCTGGTTTGCTTTGATATTACAATGTACACCAAGGTTTATGTATGTATGCATCTTTAAAATAAAAACAGATTTTACACCACAAAAAGAAGAATCTTGAGTACTGTACACTTTCTTGTAATGTGGACACACATGATTTCACTCATAACTTATTTCTACATGTCTATCGACACTAACAGTTTCCTGCAATAATAAATCAAAGACAGTCATTAAAAAGTCTTGACTATCTTTCTGAGTATTTTGAGAAAATTGTTGATTTCCACTTGCTACAGCTACTACGTTTCGGACTGACACTAGTGAGTGTGTGCTGTTTGGTTTTTCATCTACAGATATTTTAAGAAATGAATGTTCCACACATAGCTGCTTATCTTATGTGGTATCTTTTTCTTGCAGCAATGGTGTCATTTGAAACAACATACACAAAGCTGCATTAGAATCATATTTAACTTCTGTTTCAATACTAAATCTGCAATGGGAGTATGTCCTACTGGAATGCATGTCAAATTTTGGTATATTGTATTGTTTTTAGTATTAAGAGAAATTATTTTATTTGAATATAGCTTCACCAATTCCTTATGTTTCCTGGCTAAGTGCTTAGCAGGTACAGGTGTACAGTTCAGGTGAGGAACATACAGTACATGTAACCTATTACATTCTTCAATGCAAGGAATGTCAGCTGTCACTTTTCTTTCATCAAAGTGTATTAAAAATAAACCTTCAATATGTTTCACACATGACAGAGCTACATTTGACATTCCTTCTTTGAACACCGGATGACCAATGTCAATAAGTGCTGCTTCTAAAGTCAATCCTTGTGATTTGTGAATAGTAAGTGCATATGCAGAGCACAATGGAAATTGGGCTCTTTTCACAAAGTCATCCTTAAAAGCATTAAATATGCAGAGGTCCAAGAAATCAAATGAGTTTTCCCTACATGATGAAACTTAACTTTATGTCACGCTCTCCTGGTCTCCACGGGTGCCTGCTCGTGTGCGTAGGGTGTTGTCTGTCCTGATGCTGCTCTGCTTGGCTGGTGATGCTAGCTTGCGTCTCCCCTTAGTCCTTGCTTCAGGAGATGTTAGCCTGCAAGTCGAAACAAGATATTAGCTACCGAAGGGAGCCTGTGTCATGATGCCCGCTCCCGGGGAGCCGGTTCAAGCCCTGCGTCCCCGAAAGTGGACATCCAGTCCCCAAGGAAGGACCCAGCAACCCCATATAGGGGCCCTTTGGACAGTGTCCTGGCGCCTATGGCGCCAGGCTCATAAAAGACATCAGTCCTGGCGCCAGAGGCGCCAGGCTCATTATGGAAGTGCTTGGGTGCACTTACCTGATGCAGACCATGCTGCAGGATCCCGGCCTTCTTGAGGCCTGAAAGGAACTACTTTACCTGTTGGACTAATTTACCATCCGGGCGTGGCCGGGGAAGGATACATACCTGATTGGAGGAAGGATACATACCTGGAACTTCTTCCAAGGCTATTTAAACCCCACCCGAACAGCCACACGTGCTTCGCGTTGTTCTGCATCTAGCAGCTGGACGCTCACCGTGTCTGCTCCTGCATCCTGACTTCTGCCACGTCTGCCAGCATCTTGGATCACCTGCAAAGGAAGAGAAGAAGAGAACAGAAGAAGGAAAAGTCCTTACCTGCTAAAACCGCATCCCGGAGACATCTCGCCGACAATCCTGAAAAGGAAGACTTTTATTTAAAAGCTCATCGCGTCGATCGCTGCAGCGCCGCATTCCACTCACCTTTACAGGGCCCCTCCATGTTCAGCAGCGATCATCCGGATTCGCAGTCACGCCCAGCGCCTAGGGAGAAAAAGACCAGAACAAAGGGTGAGAGAGAGAAGGGAATAAGGAAAGCTAAATCTCCATGTTAAGACTTACCTGTTGATTCATTCCCTCTTCATTTTGGGTCTGCGCCGCATCCTGGCATTTCCGGACCCAGGCCCCTAAGGGGAAAAGAGACATCAGCGTTAATGAGCGAATGAAAAGACATTACTAAAAAACGCTCATTAAAGACTTACCTGATTTCTTCAAGGATTTCACCTCTCATTTCGGGTCGGTGCCTGTTCCTCGGCATTCCGTACCCCGGCCCCTATGGGGAAAAAGACACTAGCATTAGTACATTAATGCATGGACACAAGGGGAACCTCTTATCAAAAAAACACACCTGGAAGCCAAGCAAGTTTGGTTCTCACCAATCCGAAAATCCAGTGAAGTAACTGAATACCAACGCGCCCCTGCATCAGAAGCAGGATGGAGAGCTCGTCCTTCTAGACCCTAAGGTGAGACGCTACGAGGAACCACAGAAGGGTTTTGAGGAGGGTGAGAGGGGAAAGTGGGAGGCTGATTGCATTACCCCGCAGACAGTTAATCCCCTATTTTCGCCTACAGAAGGATACTTCTGCGAGCCAGACAAGCCAGATTTGGGGGCCCGGTCCAGTCCGTCTTCTGAACCCTGCGCATCACCTTAGAAGAGGTCACAGCAGCGCGAACCAGGCCAGCGCCTCCGTGGGAGTCAGGTGAGCGTTACAGCCTGTCTGTGGTTTCACCTCCTTGCGGTCTAACCTTCACATCTTCTGGCTCACCTTTGTTTTTTAATGGGCAAGCTCTCCATCCTGCACACTCTGGCAGGGGCGCGGTTCACAGTCTTTCCTAGATCGAGTTATGTCACTGATCCGAAGGAAATTTCTGAAGTAGAAGGCCCAGGAGTAAGCAGGTAAGTCTCTATTCCAATAACTGCTTGGAATGACTGCCTTTAAGTCTTTCTGTTCAAGATTACTAATGTCCATTAATGTCTTACAGGTGCAGCGTTAAGCGAACTTCGGATGATGGATGACCCTCCTCACAATGATGCTCAGGATTCCTGCCGGTAAGTATTGCGCTGTGCTGGGCGCGCAAATGTTCGCCTCTGTAGCTTTCCTTGCTACGTGCGACTAACCTGTTTGTCGTTTTCTGTTCAGCAGGTACGGCGCAAGTCCAGGAAGAAGAATAGAAGATCCGTGTAGCAGTGTCGAGCTGCGGCGCGCTGCTGAGTGAAGAACTGTGTGATGAAATTCCTGGAGCGAGCCGATCAGGTAAGTAGTTACCCAAGAGGGTGCTTTTCGCTCTGTTCTGCAGATGCGGCGGTCCGTTGGAAAGCAGAAGATGAGATTTGCATGCACTGCAGGTAAGGCCTTCGATGCTTAAATAACTCCTGTTATTCTCTGTTCGCAGGTGCAGATGGATGGAAGACTCTGGACGGGCGTGGCTGAAGGAAGCAAGAACTGATCTGACACGGTGAGCGTTACGCTGCAGGAGTGCAGAATAACGCAAAGCGTGTTCAGATTTTTGGGTGCTGTTTAAATAGCCTTGCAAGTAGTTCCAAGAAAATAGTCCTCTTCTCCGTATCCCGTCTCTCAGGTAAAGTAGTTCCAGGCCACACCCTGAACTGAATGGCTCAGCCTCTCAGAGCCAAGTTAATGGACCATGTAACTAACACCTCCATGAGCCTGGTGCCAGCGGTGCCAGGACTGAGTCCAGGTGAGCCTGGCTGGGGCGTGATAAGCCCCCAAGGGGGCCAAAGTCCGGGACGGCCCCACCAGTTTCAGGGTTTTGGGTGCCTGCACCATGACTCTTTAACATGCTCAATGTTTGTAGTGTGAGGAAAAGTGTGAAATGCAATCATTCTTCCCATCGCTCCATTGACTAGACCAATTTCTACATTCAAGTTCCTCTTTAACATTACCCATAGCATTGATTCACAGTTTTAAAACTGCTTGTAGAGATGCTGTTTTAGAAATTGAGTTCTCTAGAAGAACAAATCAGGTTTTTGCTCTTTTATCAAACTCTAATGGCATAACATGACCATCTAAAATGTCACACAATTTAATCTGCACAATATGTTGCTTCTCTGACAGCAGCATTGTAGAGTTGAACTTGTTTGTCTCTGCAAGTGTATACATTAAAGCAATATAAGACATTTTTCTTAACTTTAAGGCTGCTTTCACATTTTCAAGAACACCAATACGAAACTTATTAAGCATTTTTGCATATTCTAAGTCAGCAGACTGTCTCATTTAAATGGTAATTTCCTGAAATTCAAAATAATTCCAAATGTTAAAATTACCAATACTCCCGATAGTTGTTTGAATATGCTTAGATTGAAGCATCCTGAAAACTGGAAGCATCTTGAAAACTGGTTGACCTTTCATAGGAGTTGTAACAAGCCTTAAAAAACATGTTTACCTCCACAATGTCATGGTCAGTCTTCAAAACCTCTTGCATTCACAAGTGAATGAAAGCTAGCATCAAGTTGGACATCATGCTTACTTCATCGACAACCAAGGCATTCCAACACCTTCTTACACTATATTGGCAATGGGATTCTAAACTGCATGAGAACAATCAGCAGTGCTACAAGCATACTTTGATGGTAAACAATGCACCGCTTTAGATGGTCTGATAGTTCTCTTGATGCCCTAAATGAGGCAGTAAAAAATCAGAGTTGGATTGATCTTGACTCCTATGCAGAGCTTTTGCCCTTCTTTAGTAATGTATACTTTGACAAAGGAACAACGCTTCCAAATCATAATCATATGTTTGATCCACTTGTACAACAAATCCGAACCTTGTATAGGAAAGAACTAAGGCTAACTGCCAAACTCTCACCAAACAAATGTGATCAGGCGCAAAGAACGATTAAGTGCAAGTATCGAAATTGGACTCGAGCAAGAAAAGCTAAATTATTTCAAAAGAACAGTGAGGACTTTTTAAGTTCTGCACTTAATAAAAACTCTGCCCAAATGTGGGCTCTGCTCAGTAACACTTCAAATTTGACACAACTAAGTGCCCAATTGAATGGGGTTTCTGAAGCCCATTGGCTTGATCACTTTTCACTACTATATGCTGATGAGAACTTCGAAAACTATAGGTATGAAAATCAATCTACAGTGGGGTGGAAGTTAGAATGCTCAGAGGAAATAATAGTAGAATTTATAAAAAGAATCTTCATCCTACCGTGCGGTAGGGCCAGAGGGCTTGAGCAATTTTATGCTCAAACAAAACCCGTTGAAGTGGGCTACTATTCTTAATAATGTATATCAATTCATCCCAAGATCCAGAAAAATACCAACCTCGTGGAAGTCTTGCCTGATAGTACCAATCTTTAAAAAAGGGAATCATGGAGTACCATTAAGCTACCGGCCAATCACCTTGCTTGATGCCCCGGGCAAGATTTTCTCAAGATTAGTCCTGAGAGACTTTGCCTGGTAGACACAAGCTTGTAAGCAACGCTGTTAAGCAGAATTATGTGCAGTACCCTTTTGGAACACGACACACAATTAAGAATACAAGTGACAGTACAAATTCACCTTTGGTACAATCCTGTACTACACAGTAAACTGATAGCGATGGCTGAGCAGCCAGACTTATCTCAAGAGTAAGTGAGCAGTATCAAATAGTTACACAGAGGACAGCAATTACTATGATTCAAACAAACACTGACTCAAGGTTTCTGAGTAAAAAAAATCACACTCTTAATACACCACACTACTCCCAATAAGATCCAGACAAGTTAAGCTAATAAAATGAAGTGGGAGGGAAAGACAAAGTTAAGTAGAAATTGAACCACACCAACAGGTAAGTACTCAGGGCAATTGAGCAAGAGGAACTACAGTGATAGAATCAGGTAAAAAGACTTAGGGCCAAAGTCAATAGGACAAACGTCTTTTGCTCAAGATCACACGGTTCAGGGTAGTTCGCAGTAAAGTTTGTGCCACGAGTTCTGGGCGAAGTTGGTCGGCAGAAAAGTTAGTTCAATGAGAAGAGAAGGACAAGCCCTCGGATTGGAGAAAGATTTCACACACTTTCACCACGGCAAAACGAAGCGAACAACTGGATTTGCACAGTACCATAAAACGGAGAGGAAGCTGTAGCTGAGGCGGACGTTTCTGGTAGTTCTTGCAGGCTGACGGTTCCTGAAGCGACTGTCGGACTGACCAGAAGTAAGAAGACTGGAGGGACCTGCACTACCCAGGGAAGAAACCAGTAGCAGAGTAAAACAATGAAGAAAAGGTGCGCTCCTTAAAACCCAAGCAGGGTCCAACGTTTCTGGCTTTCCGGCCCACTGTAGCTGCTCTGTAGAGCAAATTCGACCAGAGGAGGGGTCCTGGCTTGAAGTTTGGGCAAACTGGTTGGTCGCACCAACTCAAGGGAAGAGGATTCCTGCAGGATGCTCTCTGTCGTCGGGTTCTGAAGATTCGGACCTGCAACAGGGCTCCACCGCGTGGTTCCGTCATTGTAGGGGTCCTCGTCTGTCAGCTCCTCATCGGTTCTTTCATTCCAGTGGAGACTCTGCCTTTCTAGTACCAGAGATCTGCTTTTTATGCAGTTTTCCCCCATTCACACAGCCTTGCTGTCAATCACACAGCATGATGGCTGTCCTGGCAAGGACAGTCACCCAGCCAATCATACAGGAGTGCGACTTGGGTTACCAAGGGAACCCATGGCAGGGGTCCTAAAACCCCTCCCTCACATCCTGCCTACCCAGACTTTCAGGCGCTGAGAGGAGGGCTTTGGTGCAGCCTGCGAAAAGACCGTGAACAAAGGAACCAAACCTGGTTTGGCGCACAGAGACGAACATGAGAAAGACATTTTCAAAAAGAAATTGTGACTGAACCCAGCTGGAACAATATCAAAAACAATATTGTCAAGCGGGTTTAAGTTTGAGGCTAACAAAATAGCCTAAAACAATACCATGTTTATGTAAAATAACCGTGGTAGGAAAAATAGGGTAGTTACCACTGCAACCAGCCAAGTCTTAATGAAAAAGGAGAGGGACAATGCTCCAAGAGAAACAGACAAAAACGGATAAATATTAACCCTTTTCCAATACTCCATGTAAGGTGGGGTGTACTGGGTCTGTGGTTAAAGAGACTAAATAAAGTTAATGGCAACTTTATCTTTTCTGGGGGACAGTAGTCAGCCCCAGAAAATGGAGTCAGAGGTGGGAAGTCTAAAATACAACCCTGTGTCACTGCACTGAAGGTGCTGTGTAACACACAGTAAAAAGATGATGCCTGAGGAGTAGGTGAGTTTCCTCAGCCCAAGATCACACAAATTGTAAAAATACACACAGCAAAACACATGAAAGTGTGGGGAAATAAGGCTCACACTCTTACCAGGTGAAAATAATAAATCCTAGAAATCCAGCAAAGCTGCTGAGGGACTCAGTAGGTAAGGGAAATTAGCCATTCTGGAGTATTCTCCCTAACACTCGCCCCCTCTGCCCCCCAAACTAAGGGACAGGAGGATTTAATCCACTCCTGGATGAATCTCTACCTCTAGTTGGTTTAAAACATCCTAGAGAGACCATCAGCATTTTGGTGGAGACATCCTGCTCTGTGCTCAATGGTGAAATCAAATCCTTGCAGGCAGATTGACCATCTTAGAAGTTTTGGGTTCTCCCCTTTCATTTGCATTAACCATCTCAAGGGTTGGTGGTCAGTTTGAATCACAAAAGTAGACCCATACAAGTATGGTCTAAACTTCTTCAAAGACCACACAATGGCAAAACATTCATGCTCTATGTTTGCCCAGCTTGTTTCTGGTTCCTTCAGTTTCCTACTGTTGAAGCAAATGGGGTGCTCCCTACCTTTCTCATCCAGTTGACTAAGGACTGAATCTATACCTGTATTGGATGCATCTGTCTGCACAATGAAGGGTTGTTGATAATCAGGAGCTCTTAGAACTAGAGCTTGACAAAGGGCTTTCTTCAGGTTTTCAAAGGCTTGAGTGTACTCCTCATTCCATCTAACCTTTTTTAGGGAATTTTGGAGAGGAGATCACATTCAAGGGATAAGCTATGGTCCCATAGTTCTCTATGAAATTCCTGTAATACCCAGTGAGACCTAGGAAAGATCTCACTTGGGTTTCAGTAGTAGGGGTGGCCCAGTTTTGCACAGCTTGTACTTTGCTGGGCAATGGCTTTATTTTACCTCCTCCTACCTCATGACCAAGGCATACCACTTTGCTCTGACCAATTTGACATTTGCTTGCCTTTATGGTCAGATGGGCCTACTCAGGAGCCTTCTAAAGATATCCTAGGTGGTCAATATGTTATTTCCATGTAGGGCTGAACACTGCACTGTCATCCAGGTATGCCATGCAGAAGTCCTCCATCCCATTCAGAACTTGATTAACATCCTTTGGAATGTAGCAGGTGCATTTTGTAGTCCACAAGGCATAACCTTAAACTGGTAGAGAAATGCTGTGGTTGAACATGCAGTTTTATCCTTGACATGGTCTGTCAGAGCTATTTGCCAATAGCCTGAGGTTAGATCAAATGTACTGAGGTACTTGGCTGAACCAAGTCCATTCACAAGTTCATCTGTCCTTGCAAAGGATGAGCATCAGTCTTAGTGACTGACTGCATTTAGAGCTATATAGTCCACACAGACGCTCTGCTCCTTGGATCCTGCCTTTGGTACTAGAACAACTGGACTAGACCATGGACTTGTAGATGGCTCTATAACCCCGAGATCAAGCATCTTGTTGACCTCTCTTTTGATGTGGGATCTCACATGTTCTGACATTCTGTAACCTCTGCTTTTCACAGGTAAACAGTCACCAGTGAGAACATCATGCTGATACCATAGGGTCAAGCCTGGTGAAAGTGAAAACAGGGAGGCAAACCGATTCAACAATTTTGCACTCCTCCTTCAGAAGTCATCTGAGAAGAAAGATTAACTCCTTCTATTTTCTCATCCAAATGTTGGCTTCTGAGGATGTCAGGTAGAGTTTCACTCTCCTCCTCTTCTTGAGCTGAAGCTAGAAGCAAAGCTCCCACTTCTGGTCTCGAGACATATGCTTTTAAAGGTTGGTGTAAAAGACTCTGGGAGCCTCCTTAGGTTTGCCTAAATCCACCAAAGAGTTCACCTCTCCAAGTTTGCCCACAACCTTGAAGGGTCCTATCCATTTGTTCTGCAAGGCCCTCTGCCTCGTTGGCACCATAACTAATACAAGCTGGTCTTAAGCGAACTCAACCATGCTGGCCTTCTGGTCATGCCGATGTTTGACCAGAGCCTGACTTGTTTTTAAGTTATCACTTGCTTCTTCCATCGTTTGTGTGACATTATCCTCCGAGACCTATCACATAGTCACTCTGACTGGCTTAGGGGAAGGAGCACTCTCCAAACCCTCCTTAATCAGTGCCAATGGACCTCTGACTGGATGGCCATAGAGAAGGTCAAAGGGACTGGAACCAACTCCTTTCTGAGGGACTTCTCTATATGCAAAGAGAGGCATGGCAGTAGAAGGTCCCACTTTCTTTTAAGGTGTTTTTCTAAAGCACCTATCATGCTCTTCATAATACGTTTAAACCTTTCTACCAGTCCATTTGTCTGTGGATGGTAGGCTGTAGAGAACTTGTAAGTGGCACCGCCGTTTTTCCAAATGGCTTGCATGTAGTGGGACATAAAGTTGGATCCCCTTTCGGATATCACTTTGTTAGGAAACCCTACTCTTGTAAAAATACCAAGTAGAGCCTTAGCCACAGCCTGAGCCATAACAGTTCTCATAGGTATAGCTTCTGGGTATCTTGTAGCATGGTCTACTACAACCAGGATAAACCTGTTCCCTGAAGATGTAGGAGGGTCAAGGTGACTGACAATGTGAATGCCCACCCTCTCAAAAGGAACTCCCACCACTGGGAGGGGCACCAGGGGTGCCATATAATGGCTCCACTCTTGCCAGAGGTTTGGCAAGTGTAACAGCTCCTACAGAATTTGTCAACTTCTGAACCCATTTTAGGCCAGTAGAAGTAGAGGGAGAGCCTTTCCTTGGTCTTCTTGAAACTCAAATGACAAGCCAAAGGTATCTTGTGGGCTAACTGTAGGAACTGGAGTCTGTTAACAAGGGGCACTATAATTCTTTTGCAGTTCCCAGGGATAGACTTGGTTCACTGTACAAGAGGCCATCTCCCCAGCTTAACCTATGCTTTCCAACTACTTGCCCATCAAATTGGTTAGCAGCCTGTTGTCGAAGAGCTTCAAGAGTAGGACATTCTCTCTGTCCTTTGCTGAAGTCTGCCCTGTTAGGTCCACCTTCTGCCAGTAAAGACTGCAGGTCAGGATGGTCAACAGGGTCAAGATCTCCAACTAAGACAGTGGGGGTCATTACGAGTATGGCGGTACTGGCTTAACGGCACCGTTAAGGATGGTGGTGCTGTTAAGAACCTACCACCATATTCCGAGGTCCCTTAGCGGGTCCCAGCAGGGACGGCTGGTCTGACCAGTCGTTCTTTGCAGGACCCGTTAAGGGACCTTGGAGTTGATAACGGGCCTGCAATTCGGGGGCCCGTTATTAGCGCCTTCCCCATTCCCATTGAACCCTACGGGGGCTCTTATGGGAATGGGGAATGGTTTACTGAATGGGGACTTACCAGGTCCGCATAGGTCAGAATGTCCCGGTAAGTCCCCATTCAGTGAGACCGGACCCGGACCCGGCTTTGGAGGCAGCCATGGTGTTAATAGCACCATGGCTGCCTCCAAACTCGTAATGACCCCCAGTGTCTTCTTCCAGATCTAATTCGTCAGAAACTGGCTCAACCACACAAGGTTGCACCTCACACTCTGCCTCAGCAGGTGGAGGAGTCACAGGTGTGACTTTGGACAATCTTGGGGATGTCCATGTTGGGTGCACAGGGGTGCAGTCTGACTTTTTCCTGGAGGTCTTGGGTTTCCCCTTTGCCTCTGTTTTCCTAGAAATAGCAGTGAGCAACTCCTGTGGAGTGGGAATGATACTTTCCTCTATCAACTCCTCTGGAGAGCCTCTCAAGGTTCTCCTCTTTGCAGACCTAGTGAGCTCCTGTTTCCTTTTACTGGGAGGCCTGGGGGTGCTTGACACGCCTCCAAGAGTTTTCAGGTCATTACCCAACAGGACTCTCCCAGGCACTTCACTCTGCACACTAACAGGTATCTTGACAGTCATATCATTACACTGGATGAGAGCTGGAAATTCGGGAAGCATTTGCACAGGGCCTTCAGCTAACTCAGTGAGGCGTTTGGGTGCCTTAGCAATATCATCCACCTTGAAAAAATATTCATCCACCACAGTTATGCTGGCTCCAGTGTCTCTGATGGCAGGGGTCTCCTTTCCATTCACAAGAACACTACCTTTATAATACTCTTTAGTATTATCTGATATGGAATTATAGAAATCTGAATTCTGTTGTTCCCACATGCCCAGGGACACTGAGACTCTCATGGGTTCATCAGCCAGTAGGTGAAAGTTTCCACTTGCCATAGGTACTTCTTCCTCTGGGGAGAAGGCTAAGGAGACAGTGTGGACCCCTGAAGGTTGCATCTGGGATCCCCTTTCAAATGGCCAGTTGACCCACAAACATAACATTTCTCAAATGTCTTGATGAATGGGGGTTTGTTCTGACCTCCATCTGGGTGATAAAAGAACCACAATACACTTTCCAGGTGTCATGTGCTATATATCTTATTTCTTTGGATTAAATTCACAAATCCACTCTGCAAGATCATCCCAATAATATACAATATAAGTAAGGCCACAAAGCAAGTTGGAGGGCCCACGTTTCTGATCATGCATATAACCTCTGACTGTCTCCTATACCAATATATATTTATTTATTTTATTTTTTACATTTGTATAGCGCACAAGCAGCCCTTGGGCATTGTGGCGCTGTTACTTGAGGGGAACTTAGTTGCAGGGAAGGTATAAGTGGGTTATACATATACATGTTGGACATTTATACATATTTGAGCATAGGTTATATATACACTTTGCAGGTTAACAGGAGATGCAGTGTGCAATCACGTGAGGTTAATGTGGTGTTGATCAGGTGAAAAATCGTGTTTTTTATGGCCTTGCGGAATGCCATGAGTGATTTGTTGGTGGGAGGCCATTCCAATGTAGGGATGCTAGGTATGGGAAGCCATATTCCTTGGTTCCTCTCATTGTGGCAAGACTATTGATAAGTATACCTTCTGAAACATTGTTTTTTTCTTTCCCCTGTTGCAGCATCTCACATGCAGAAAGATGTTGAAATCTAGTTGTGGTCTGAAGTGTATGAGCAACAGCATAACATAATGTTGAAAATTAACTTTCATAACATAAGTGAAAAATATATTCAACATTCGTTCAGAATCGTGAATCTTCGGGATACTTTCTTGTACAACGATATTCTGAAGAAAAAATTAGAACCATCCAATCTGCCTCCTGTTCCAGTAGCAAAACGCATAGGGAAACAACAAGCTTCTAACGTCTTTTCCAATAAACTGATTGGTACACCTTATGTTGCTTTCATTTGATACAATTCTAAACTGTCACCCATGACTACACGCGAGTTTAGAGGATGAATAATGTAATGCTCATTCAAACTATTTCCTTCTGCAACAGATAGACATTGGAACTGATCGTCACTGCTTTTGGTTGTTGACTCAACATCAGACCACCTTTGTATAAATCATTTTGCTCCAATAGAAACACCAATGTGTTTGTCACTTTTACAATATTATAAGCAGTTGCCAAATGTTCTTATCTTTTGTGGCAACACCACTTACTAAAACAGACAAAGAATATGCAATGTCATGCTTGTCTCCTAGAATATTGACATTCTCTTGCAAATTGAGAGTTAAGTACACAACATTGCCTCCCAAACTTTGCACTAATTATGTTCTAGGTATCTTTGTTTGCAACCTAAAAATAACTTGGAAAGGATGAACAGTTTCTAAGGCAATAACTTCAAACATGTTGAATTTATGAATGACAACAGGGATGTCAGGCATTCCCATGTCATTCAAGATTCCTTTGAGGAATACTTATTTGATTATAAAACCCAGCACAGTGTCTACAAACTTAAAGAGCCTCACTTGTGTCAATATCGTTCTTCTACGAACACAGGTACATTTGTTTCCAAACTTCTTCTACACTGTGTTTAATGTTCTCCTCAATGTACACTAGTTGCATTTGAGATCTATAAGTAGTGTGTCAATAAGATGTGCAAACAATGTCAGGTCTTTCAGTAGACTATAACTCAAACATTGATATACTTTTTTATACTGTTGAAAATCAGATCTTTTGAAAGCACAGATCATCATGTCCTTTTTCTGTAAGTGTTTCACCTATATACACATGGGGCCTCATTAGGAGTATGGCGGTAAGACAACAACAGCCCCGGTATCGCTACGGGCACTGTTGCTACCGTACTGCCATACTAGCACTTCTGCTCGTGAGTTCCCTTGCAGCCACCTAGTCTGACTGGGTGGCCGTACCGGCACCCGCGAGCAGATCATGATGGTAGCAATGGTACCGTTATGAACGGTACCACTGCTACCATCCTCCCCATTCCCATTGAGCCCTATGGGGGCTCAAATGGGAATGGGGATGTACCGGCTCCGGCACCCGTGCAAGGGGAATTACCGGGTCTGCCAAGGTCAGAATGGCCAGATGATTCCCCTTTCGTGGAAGGCTGGATGCAAGTTTGGGGGTAGCCTTGCCGGTAAAACCGGCAAGGCTACCTCCAACCTCGTAATGAGGCCCATAATATTTTAAGTTCATTATATTTATCAGTTGGAGAGTAGAAACTAAACCTTCTACATCTCCAGTCGGAAATTTTCTTTTTAAAAGTGCAAGAGACATACATGGTGTTTTGGACTCATATAGTTTCACTAGAAGGTATCACATTTTAGTATGATGTGCAGCCAGCATCTGTATATGATAAAACTGGCTTGTACATCCTATCAAGACAAGCTAGAGAGTGACACAAAAGTCCTGTTTTTTCACAAACTTCACAGTCATCTATTCTCTGTAGCATCTTGATCTGTCTTTGAACATTATTGTTTTTGTGCAAAACATATAAATATTGCGCAAAATATTGCACGTCCATACCTCACTTTGCTTTTTAGGTTTTGTTCTAGACTGACCTAAACTTTAAATGTCTTTATTATCAGAACTCAGTATTTTTTCTTTTTTAGAAATCACACCGTTTTGGACTTCATAGCTACATCCACTCTCATCAATAGCGAAGAGTAAATTATTTCCTTGAATGTAACTCTCCTGATTAAAACATCTTTCTGTATGAAAGGTGTGTTTCCACTCTCTGGCAAATACGTTGCCTAAGTTGTCACGTGTAAGTACATGAACTGTTTCTATTTTTGTATGCAATGGTGTAGTCACCGTAAGTAATTTCTTAAGTTTATTCAATACAAAAATAAACAATTATCTTTTCATATGCAATGCTATTTCAATTATTACTTCTACTATTTTCTTTTGCAAAAAATGCTTTACAACATACCTAGGTTTGCAAAAAACTTGAGAGTGGAACATTTTCCTATATATATGTTAATTCCTATTTTTCAAATTGATAGCACATTTTCCTTTCTTCTAAAAATGTTTGTGTTTTTACTAGCTAGTAACGGATTGGATACATTGTTTCTTGTCAGTGATTGTGTTTTTTATATTTTTAATATATAATATGAATTGCTGTTTATATAAAAGGTATAAGTATATTTTGGATGGTAATTCTGTACACTTACTTGGGAAGTAGGGTTTTCCATATTTTATTTCAGTTTTTTCTGAATAGTGTTCAAACAATAGTACATGTTATGCTATGGTTATGTGTGAGAACATATATTTTCCATATCAAATGTACTTGCTCCTTTTTCTATAGGTATGACCTCACAAATCCCACATTCGGTGCATATCTCTCACTTCGCATGTGCATCCTTTGTCATGAATTCTTAGGCTGTGAAACAAATCGTCACTATGATATATAAAGTTAGCTCAGGTTCATTCAAGCTTAGCATTTTGAAAATGTACTGTGCCAACACAAATGCATCAAAATCTAAGCAACGCAGTTGCCACCAATTGAAACTCTACTCTGCTCTTTGCTCATGCTACATGAGCTGCACTTTACTGTACCACGTTACTCCAGCACGCAAAGTAGAGTTCTACATGGGAAATTATTTAATAATGCAGCACTTGCTCTCTAATCTAATAATTGTATTAAGTACCTCATCTAAGCACAATTTCCTCACCAACAATATACATGAAATTAAGTCTAGCATTTCTGTCACAGATTTGAAAGTATATTCCATCAGTGCATTGCATCCAGAACACTATGGGTAGTATAATGATGAGCACCATTGAATGCACATGCGGCCAACCTGCGTGCTAGATGCAACAAAATGTTCATACTAATTCATAAAGAATAAACAGCAATGGTATCTGACACTTTCAAAATCTGCTTGGAAAGTGCAGGGATCCAGTTGAATACCATACTATTGAACACATATGTTGTTACAGAATACGCAAACATTAGAAGAAGTCAAATAATTGAGGGTACCTAGCAACTCCTACCATCAAACAAGCAGCATACCTCTAACTTGAAAAATATTGTACCTATGTATGTGCTTCATAGTTTGATATCAAACTCTTTCCTCTGGCCCTATATTACTGAGTCAGCATTATGTCAGAGATGTGTGTTTGAATGTGGCCTTAAATATAACAAGTCCCATGTTAGATTACACCTTTCAGTTTACAGGGCAAGTTAATCACCGCTGTTTATTTCCCAGAGAACATTTATTCTCTTAAAAAGTGGTTTCACAATTATACACTTGGGTTATGGCTGCATTATGCCAGGTTGTTACAAACGTCTTTTGGTGTTTCAGACCAAATTCACCGGGTAAATGGCATCTAAGAAAATATCAGAAAAATGAATGATGTGGAAGCACAGTAGCTAATGCATCATATATTGCATTTGGGCTTTTCACCAATAATACATCAAATGTCTTCACATCCTTTTGTATAGGTATGACATTGAAATTCCCATCATTTGTGCATTTATTTTCCTCCATATGTGCATGCTTTCAAATGTATTCTTAAATTGTGAAAGAAATGTTGACTGTGGCCCATAAAATCAATTAACTTTTCATTCAAAATGACTATCCCAAAAATGTACTGTACCAATGCCACATACATCAAAACCCGATAAACTCATTGTTTACCCATTCAAAGTCTGCTTTCCTCATCTTATTTATGATATATGAGCTGCACATTACCATCCCCGATTATTCCAGCACTAAGAGCAGAGCATTATATAGGTCATTTATAACAATGCAGCACTTGCTATGTAATGTCTGATCCACGGTACAACATTTCGAGGCGGTTATTAATTGGGTTAAACATGAAATATGTCTTCAAGTGAGGATATTCATTTGTTTTACCTGGTTGAGCTGAACTTAAACGATATAGGGAATACCTGTACCTTAGTAGGTAATGTTAATGCACCAGAAATGACGAGGATTCTGCTTTCAAACTCTATGTTAATTTGACTACAAACTAACATTGAGGACATGCTAGCATCCATTTTCACCCCACATTTCAAAGAATGAAAGATTCATTGACAACCATATATCTCCGAGATGGACGGGCTCATATGCATGCAATGGTGCTAGAAATTATACTACCCATAGTAGTCTAGATGCAATACTGTGATGCAACATACTTTCAAATCTGTCACAGAAATGCTAGACTCAATTTCACATACATAGTTGGTGAAGAAACTGAACATAACTGAGATACACAATACAACAATTATATTAGAGAGCAAATGCTGCACTGTTAAGAAATTACTCATGTAGAACTGTGCTCTGAATGCTGGAATAATCTGGGATGGTATTGTGCTGCTCATATAGCATAAATAAGATGAGCAAAGTAGAGTTTCAATGGGTGGGCACTGGGTTTGTCAGATTGTGATATATCTGTGCTTGGCACAACACATTTGTTGGATGCTAAGCCTAAATTAAAAGTGAGCTAATATTATACACCACAGTAACCATTTCTTTCACAACCTAACCATTCATGATAAAGCATGCACAAATGAAGAGCATGATATGCATACACTATGGGAATTGCATGGTCATACCTACATAAAAAGAGGCAGGCACATGTGATGGATTACTGAAGACAAGCTGAAATAGAAATGATGAGGCCTTAGCCACCGTGAATTAACCTCCTTCACTTGTCTTCACAATTTCTAAGAAAGTATTTACCTGGTGCATTTTAGGCCTGAAACACCAAACAACTTCAATAGTATCTGGAATACTGTAGCCGTAACTTCAGAGTACAATTCCCAAACCACTTTGCAGGAGAAGAAATGCTCACTTGAAACTTAGCAGTTGACATTAACTTGCCATCACCATTTCTTTCACAACCTAACAATTCATGACAAAGCATGCACATATCAAGTGAAAGATATGCCACAAACCATGGGATTTGCAAGGTCATACCTATATAAAAAGAGGCAAGAACATTTGATGGAATACGGCAGAAAAGTTGAAATGGAAACTATGAGGCCTTAGCCACTGTGAATTCACCACCTTCAATTTCTCAGAAACCATTTACCTGGTGCAATTCACTTGAAAAGCCAAAATACTATTTAGATATCTGGCATACTGTAGCCATTATCTCAGTCTACAATTCCCAAACTACTTGGCGAGAAAAATAAATGTTCACTGGAATGTTACCAGTGGTGATTAACCTTCCCAGTAAGCTGGCAGAATCAAGAAATCTTCACAAATAAGCAAATCAACAATGACCAACATCATAACCATATTAGCATTGATCAAGGGAACTCCATCATAAGACTTCTCAAATTTAATGACGCATTCAATCACTTCCACAACTCTGACACAATAGAAATTCACTAATATAGGGTCACAGAAAACAGCTTGGGGGTCATTCCGAGGTTGGAGTTAAGGGAAAAACGATGCCGGTAAAGGATTACCGGCATCACTTACCGCTAAGGGCTATTCTGACCAACCAGACCGTTATTTACAGCACCGTAAAGTACGATGCCGTAAATAGCGGTCTAGGGTCACGCGCGCGACACACCATGCCGATATTAGTGGCATGCCGTAAACCAGAGCTGATCCCAAGTAATGGGGACATGCAAATAACTGCCTCCTGAAGCCCGAAAAGTACCTTACCGGCATGGAGTAATTACCGGCATCTCCGAGAAGGTGTTACGAACCCTGAGCAGTGTTTCCAAGAGCCACAGGCGCACACAATCAGCACAGGTGGAGGCAATGGAGTCTGGAACAGCACAAAAGGAACATACCCACACCCCCTCCCACACCAAGATGATACAAATAGTAGTAGCATTACTGGAGCTGGAGGCCCTGCTTGCAAGGCAGCAACAATAACAACAACAGCAACAACAACAACCACAGCCCCCACCACAGAGGATACACAGGAGGAGAAGGAGGGTGAGACAGGCCCAGCATGCCCCACCAGTGCCCCACCAGTGCAGCCACCGTTACCATGCCGGCAGCCCCCAATCCCTCACATCAGAGCCACCCCCTTCAACCTAACACCAGAGCAGATCCACACCCTGTACCGGCTTGATGGTGACACCATCACCACCATAGTGGACCTGATACATGACAACATAGTGAGCCTCATTGAAATACACACCACAATCCCCTCTCTACTGAAGGTAGTGTCTGTGCACCACTTCCTTGCCACAGGCACCTACCAGCACACAGTGGGGCACATGCATGGCATATCACAACCCTTATTTTCCCAGATACTGAACCAAGTGCTGGATGCCCTCCTCAAGTACACAAGGGACAACATATCCCTACCACGGACTCCCCAGGAGATATTCGATACAAAAGTTGCCTTAAATGCACTGGCGAGCATGCACAAATGTATAGGTGCCCTTGACTGCACCCACGTGGAGTTGGTGGTCCCGCATGCCCCTTGACTGCACCCACGTTGAGGTGGTGGTCCCGCATGCCATGGAGGTGGCGTATCGCAACCGCAAGCAATACCACTCCATCAATGTGCAGATGGTATGCAATGCGAGCAAGATCATCACACATTGCTGTGCCCGATATCCAGGATCAACTCATGACTCTTTGGTCCTGCGGAACTCCACGCTACCAGGCTATATGGGGCGACATGCTGGATGACGTGCCTGGCTGCTTGGTGAGTTGCCTGACTGGGCCATGGCAGTGCATCAGGGTTGTGAGGTGGGTGCCTGCAAACTCCTACCTGGGTGGGAAGTGGGGGGGAGTAGCATACTTCACCTGGGTGGGAAGTGGGGGGGATGCATACTCAAACTGGGTGGAAACGTTGACGCCAGCGCATGAAGTGCACCTCACCGAACACTGTGCCCCAGAGCCAGTGAAACGGTACATGACTACCAAATCCCACAGTGATGAAGTAAGGCCGACACCTAACACTATATGACTAACAGGTGACCAGTCCACACCCCACAACACATGCACCACTCATTGGTGGCCCTGCCCTCACACACCGTAAGGGCTTCTAGCACTATGCACTGCATATGCACTATGTCGCTGCCTCCAGCATATCACCACACCAGACAGTCATCCCTGGGAGTGCATTGAAGTGAGCCTAACAGGGATACCACAGCGTGGTACGAATATGCTACTGACAACAGCCAACACTCCCTACTACCAAATCTCACAGAACACAACCCATCAATGATTTCACTCCAACACTGCTGCATGCATATACGATGCACGTGCAACAAGATGTGAGTGCACACCATAACCCATCCTGAGGATGCTACCCCCTCCTTCATCCCATTGCACAGGACACATAGCGGGGTCAGAAATGGGGCCAATGCATCCAGGGACATGTGTGTATGGGCAGAAATTACCTGCTGCCATGTAAGACTAGTACAGTTGTCCGCCATGAATGTACAAACACTTACCTTCATTCCCCTCTCATGCAGGTGATGGTGGCTATCCCTTGAAGCCGTGGCTCATGACCCCTGTCCGAAACCCACAGAACAGGCACGAGGAGGAATACAATCATTCCCATACCCGCACACATGTGGTGATTGAGCAGACCGTTGGCCTTTAGAAGTTACGATTTCGTTGCCTCAGCCGGTCGGGTGGGGCACTTATCTACAGCCATGAGAAGGTGGCCAAGATCACCATGGCATGTGCAATGCTGCACAATATGTGCATCCGTCGGAACGTACCCCTGCCCCCTGACATGGAGCTTCTACCACCTGATGATGATAAAGGGGATGAGGAGGAAGCAGTGGCAGGACAGCATCACAATGCTGATTCACAGGAGGGACGTGCCGTGTGGCAATCATTGATTGGACAATATTTCTGACACACAAGTCAGCAGAGGGTGTGAGGATGTCAGGACATCGGGCACTGGGTGTGGGGATACATGTACACTATGCACTGTGAAACATTAAATGACACATGCGCAATGAAGAATGTCCACTCTGTTGTTTTTTCATGAACAACCAGTGTATTGAATTAGAAGGTTCAAACGTGAAAAACAAACCCTCCACCACCCTCCCCCACAACTCCCAAACACACCCTCACGCCCCTCCCACTCCCCCCACAACTCCCAAACACACCCTCACACCCCTCCCTCTCCCTCCACAACTCCCAAACACACCCTCACCCCCCTCCCCCTCCCACCACAACAACCCCACACTAGTCCCATAAGGACTACATAGGCCACATGTGTATGCCAGCATTGTCAATGTGCCCCCCCCGAGCCAGGGGGATCCGAGTCCTGGCGGCACAATGTACGCTGTGAGCGACAGAGCTGGTGTGGGTGGAAGAGCTTTGAGAAAGTGTATCCTCCTGCTGGGGCTGTCATGCAGGAGGTGCAGCCTCCAGGGCATCTGCAATCTGGCCAAGGACCTTGCAGAGCCGGTTTCTGCTGGCTGTGATGACCTCGCCCAGTGCTCACAGTTCATTCTGCCACTCCTCCCTGGCCTGTCGATTGTCTTGCAGGAATTCATTTATGAGGCCTGTGAGCTGCTGAGCCCGCCCTGCATCAATGGCTGATGTGGTTGATTTGGTTGGCCCGCTGGGAATCGGGCTCACATGTCTTTCTGAAATTGGTGAGACAAAGGATGGAGTGTTATAATATAAGATTTAAAAACATGGGGTGTTCTGCCGCTCCATCTACTCACCGAACTAGAAACATCTGAACTCTGTGTGTGTCGACAATTTTTACGTACTGCCGCAACACTTTGCAGTACATGTAATTACAGTCACTATTGATGTACTAACCCACCTATACGCACAATCACTGCATAACCTTGTGTAAAAAATGTTTTTCTGTTCCAAGGATGGCATATTTCGTTTAAAAATATATCTACTCTTGAAAATGTAATAAATCTCAACCTTTTATGTTTGAAAAAGAATCTAACTTCTTTGTGTTCATGTTAAGATCTAATAGATATGTGCTAATTTAGCTCCACTGCCTCTCAAAAAAAGAATCCTACCAAAGCGTCAATGACCAGGGTAGCTGCTGACTCCACTCTTTTCTCAAATCTGTTGGTTGCCTTTGGCCTGGCCTCAGAGAAGCAAGAGGCACAGAAACTGCTCTCCTGAACACCGTGAAGCTCTGCTCTTTACTCTTGACTAAAGCTCTCTCTCTCTCTGTCCTCATCCTCCTTGACCTTTCCTCTGCTTTTAACATGGTCAGTCACGCCACCCTGATCAACCAGCTCTGTGTGAACCCGGGCATAACGGATCAGACCCAGGAATGGCTGAACTCCTTCCTCCTGGACTGACCCTCCTAGGTACAAAGTGGGTCTTTTCTCTTTGCCACCTCTCTCTCCACATTTGATATCCCCCAGGGCTCTATCCTCTCACCCTGGCTCTTCAATGTCTATCTTTGGCCTACTTGATCTCCACCTTCTCTTCTAACTTTCAGTGTTATGTGGATGACACTCAGCTCTCTTTCAGGCTTCCCTCAGCCTCCTCTCCTCCTTCACTCATTCCTATTTGCCTTAGTGTCAGTAAGACAGAGATCCTTCACATTAGTACCCCTGCTCCCGCCTCCCCTCTCACACTCAGGCTGCCCTCCTTGTGCCCTCTACCCTCACCTTCCTGTGAGGCAAAAACATTAATGTCATCTTCGACTCCACTCTCCCCTTCTCTCCTCACATCACAGACCTTGCCAAAAAGGCCCATTTCCAGCTGCACCTCCTCAGAGGAATTCTACCTTTTCTCACTTTCCCCCAGAAGCTCACTGTCTCCAGAGCCCTGGTTCTCTCCAGGCTGGACTACTGCAATGGCCTCTTTCTCAGACTGCCTACCTATACTCTTCACCCCATGCAACTAATCCAGAACAGGACTGCAAGACTCATCCTTGGCCTCAAGCCCAGGGACTGTATTTCTCCAGCCTTGAATTCTCTCCACTGTCTCCCCATGGCTGCAAGTATCAAGTGCAAGACACTCTACATCATCCACAAGCCTTTCTGGCTCTAAGGCATGTACTAAATCCAACTCTCTCTTCTAAATTGCCTCCCTTCATAGGACCCTTTGCTCAGTAACCTCATACTGTCTAAGGGATAGACACTTATCCAGGCAGAGAGTGGGGATAGATCTCTCTCCTCTGCAGGTGCCTCCCTCTGGAATGGCCTCCCTTGCCCTCTCAGACTTGAGACGGTCCACCTGAAGTTCTGGAAGCAACTTAAGACCCTCATTTTCTCTACTGCCTTCTCTCTGCCGCATCCTTGCTAATGTACCTGTCTGCTGCACCGACTGGTTGCTTGGTACCCTCATTGTCTCACTGGGTACCATTCCCTTCCACGTCCATTCTTCCTTGCCCTTACCCATGGCCTACCATGCATTTAGGTGCTGTAACCATGACACCTACATCTCCTCCACCTCCTTGCATTTACCCAGAGCCTCACTACACTGGCTGCACTTACTCAGGTTCATGCAGCACAGATTGCACTTCCCCCTTCCCTCTCCCTTGCACTTTCCCCCTCTCCCTACTCCCTGAACTTCACATTGTCGCACTTGCACAATCCAAATGAATCAAGACCTAGTAGGATCATTTGTATTGTCTTCCCTCTGTCTTCTCTCCCTCGTCTTTTGGTACCTAGAAACACATGTGTACATGAATGTTATGAATGTCATTTCATGTCATATCATATCATTTAGGCTTTTCATTTAGTAAAGTTTATTATTTGGAAAGTAGGGGTTTCCATATTTGACTTCAGTGTTTTCAGGAGAGTAATGAAGCATTAGCGAATGCTACGCTATGTTTATGTGTGAGAAAAATATATTTCCAATTAACGGTTGTTTCTAACTGTTTTCTTTGAAGGAGGCATTTGATAATTTGCTGATAATGTGGATTTGGGGATTTAAAAAATAAATCTTTCTCTGCTTGGTACAAATAATGTGCTGCTGCTCTGTATCTAAGAAATATATGGTCACAGCTCTTACAAGTTTATTTATTGCATTAAGTACCTTAGGTTTCCACAATGTCCTCACTCAGAATATATGTGAAATTGACTGTGGCATTTCTGCCACAGATTTGAAAGTGCATTGCATCCAGAACACTGTTGGTAACATTAGTTATATCACCATTGCATGCAGATGATCTAGCTCAATCTGTGTACTTGTCAGAATAAAATGTTGGTAGTGCTTTATAAACAATAAACAGCAGCCATATTTAGTATTTTCACAATCTGCTTGTATATTGTGTACTTTGGAAGGGCAGGGACCCACTTGGGTACTATACTAAGTGATGGTATATACTGTTAGATAATGGACAACCACGCAGCATAACTCTACCCTTGACAAATATTGCAGCTGTGCTTTGTAGTTGGATATCAAGCTGTTTCCTGTGACCCTATATTAGTGACTTTCTACTGTGTCAGAATTGTGGAAGTGTTTGAATGTGGTTTTAAATTTGAGAAGTCTTCTGATGCAGTGCACCTGATCAACGCTAACTTAGTTTTGATGTTCGCCAATGTTCTTTTGTTTATTTGTGGAGATTTATGGATTCTGCCAGCTTACTGGGAAAGTTAATCACCACATGTAACTTTCCAGTGAACATTTCTTCTCTTGTAAAGTGGTTTGAGAACTGTACACTGAAATAATGGCTACAGAATGCCAGGTAGTACAAGATTGTTTTGGGGTTTCAAGCAAAATGCACCATGGTTTCAAATGTGAAATAAAGTGAAGAAGGTGCATGCACAGTCGCTGAGGCCCCACAGTTTGCATTTCTGCTTTTCTATAGTAATCCATCAAATGTCTTTAGCTATTTTTATGTAGGTATGACCCCAGAAATTCCATGGTTTGTGTTTTTTTTTTTCCGCCTGATATGTCTATGCATTAATATGAATTCTTAAGCTGTGAAAGAAATGTTCTCTGTGGTCTATAAAATTAGATCATATTTAATTCTGATTTAGCATTCCAAAAATGACGAACGTAGTTGCCATTCATTGAAACTCTACTTTGCTCATCTTATTTAAGCTATATGAGCTTCTCAATACCATCCCACATTTCTCAAGTACTAAGAGCAGAGATCTACACGGGGCATTTTTTTATTCTGCAGCACTTCCACTTTAATCTAATTGTTGGCATTATGTAGCTCAGCGATGTACAGTTTCCTCTCCAACAATATATGTGAAATTGAGTGTAACATTTCGGTCACAGATACAAAAGTAGATTCCATCACTGCATTTTATGTAGAACAGTATGGATACTATAATGTTCCGCACAAGTGCATGCACATGAGTCTAACCGGTGTGGTAGACAGCACAAAATGTTGGTAGTAATTTAGAAATAATAAACAACATCCACATCTGAAGAAGAGAACACAAATGGCTTAAAATCCATGACCGCATCTCCCTCAAAACGGCATCACTCACCCACAAATGCTTAAACAACGCAGCCCCCCCCTATCTCGCATCCAGAATAAAGAAAAAAACGTCCACCCGCCCCACCAGATCGATCAATTCCTACTGCCTGCAGGTACCCAATTTCAGACAAAAGAAAACCGGCGGCAGCAGCTTCCCTGTCCTGGCAGCCCAACACTGGAACGCCCTCCCACTCCACATTAGGACAGACCAATCCTACTATAGCTTCAGGCGAAACACCCTCACTTGGCTGCGGGCTAATGATCCTCACGACTAACCCTGCCATCTAATCTGATCATGCCAATGCTATAACCTGACTACCATGCACAGCCTTAAATTTGTAAATATGTAAATGCAACCGAACTGCTCCTACGCACAGTATTAATATGTAAATTTGTAAACCTTCGCTCAATTATATGTATATATGCACATCCCACACAATGTAACTGTAAATGCAATGCACTTTTTCTCATGCCTATCTTATTCTGTAACCAAGTTTTTAAGTAATCCTATCTTCCTGACCTCTGTTGCGCCCTGTTACCTCTGGGTTTTGCGCGCTATACTAAATAAATAAACAAACAAACAAACAAACAAACATCTGGCACTTTCAGAATTTGCTTGGAAATGATATGCTTTGGAAGGGCAATAACCTAATTGGGTTCCATGCTATATGATCACATATGTTTTTAAACAATGCACAGACATAGGACAATTTAAAATGAATGGGGGTGCATAGTAATTCTCATCATCAAAAATCAACATACCTCTACCCTTGAAAAATATTGCAGCTGTGTTTGTGCTTCGAAGTTGGATATCAAGCTCTTCCCTATGACCCCATACTAGTAACTACTTTTGTATTAAATTTGTGGAAGTGTTTGACTGTGGGCTTAAATAAGACAAGACTTATGATGGAGTACAACTTATCAATGCTAACTTGGTTATGATTTTGCAAAGGCTCTTTTCCCTATTTGTGATCATTCATGGATAATTCATGGATTCTGCCATTTTACATGGAATGTTAATTTCAACTGGATTGAATGTAGGGTGAGCTAGGGGTTAAGGGGTGGGTACCACTAATTCAATTCTGTTAATGTCTGTAAATCAGACTTCTAGCATCCTCCGGAGAACCAACTAACACAGTTGGAAATGAATCCAAGATAATGACTCTGGTGTATCTACACCGGATTTGGGGACACCATCTATCTAGTCATATCAGTTAGATCAATACATATAAAGTACTCATAAATAATCATGATGTGGGTGTAAATTTCCTCCTTTTATTTGAGTTCTTTTTTGTATCTTCTTGTTAAAGGAGAAGACGCTGCTGCCAATGTATTTCGGACATGTATCATCATCATCAGAGCAAGTTCTCACGTGTCTTCAACTCTGCAAAGTAAGCCTCTCTGTATGGTAATCTGGTCAATAAGGGTTTGTTACCCTCTCAAGTCAAATAAGTAAATATGTGTCCTTCTCGACACTCTTCTTCCTCATTCACTTTCTCCAGTTATATTTAAGGCTAAAGTGTTCTAAATTATAGCTCCCTTCAAAAAGCCTGTGATCCCAAAGATAACCTGCAAAGTACAGAAGACAACATTTTCCTGCAGTTCACTGATTGAATGCAGGGCATTCTAGAGATGTAATAGCACGTCTTATGTTTCTGCATCCTTGATGGAAAGTCAAAAATGGCATGCTACATTAAGAAAATATACATTGACTGGCACTACTTGCATCAATGTTCATACTCTTGGCATCAAAAGAAAATAAAACCTAAGTGGTATAATTTGGCTAGGCAGAACTACATTAGTAGAGTTTGCATTTAGTTTCTTAATGTGCTTTGACATTTAGTACTGGCATCAAGGGAAAAACAAACCTGATGAGTGTTATTATTTACCTAGCCTGGTCTATGGTGTCCATGTACATTAATTGTATTACTCAGGCTAAACATGATGAGTGTTATTTGGTGGCTACACTGACTTACAATGTTAGAACCAGTCTGGCCATATATTCTTTGTTACGACATGTTTGTACTTTGCATCAAAGGTTAAAAGCAAATGTAAGTGTGGTTACTTAATATACTGGCCTATTTTGGTATATTGAGGCTTCTTACTGTGAAATGTCATTTTTACTGGATGAAAGTCCTTATATAGCAATACTGCCATATATTGGCACACACAGAATGAACATGTTTTCCATACTGTCATATGTTGTCGGCAAAGGTATCATGAACATGTTTTGCATACTGGCATATGTTGTTTGCAAAGGTATCATGAAAATAATGTGTTGGAAAATGGCCTGTGCAAAATTAAATTGTTTTAGTTGTGATTACAACTTTTTCAATACAATATATTAGTTCCATCGATTTGCCAATTAGAATGCACATTTTTTCATACAAAATAAATGAATGACAATTTCATGCTATCACGGTCGTAACCAATCAACAATGCTTATTTAGCTGCGTGCATATGCATAGCCTTACAGTCTTTTGTAGTATTTATTATATAGATGCATAACTCATTCGTTGCTGAACCATTCTATTGGGATCAAGACTTATAGATTTTTATACGGCATGCACATCAAGATTCCATACTGAATGGAGAACAAGAGAATTGGAACTAAAATGTCCCTTCTTCAATATCACTGTGTTAATAACAAAGGCTCGAAAACCATTCCTACTACAACACAAAATCATTATGTGCGTATTGCTCTTGCTGCTCATATAGCAGTTAATGACATTAATTGTGGAATAGGACAATTCAAATTATTGTACTTAAAATCATAGTATCACAGGGTTTTGCGGCAATTTGAGTTATGAACAATTGACATCATTGGATGTAAAGTGGGTCAGTCTCAAATATCATACTTAAAATGGTGACATTATAAGGTTTAGCAGCAATTTGAATTAGTAGCAGTTAGTTTCATTCAATATAAAATAGATCAATCTCAAATATCATACTTAAAATCATAGCATCATAAGCTTTAGCAACAATTTAAAATAGCAGTGGTTAACAACACTGTATAAAAATAGATCACCTCTAATACTTAAAACCATAAATCCTAAAGACTTTTTCTCTTTAGCAGCAGTTAGAATTGGAATGTTGGATCGTTATCATAGCCATTAGCAGCAGTTCTGGACATAATAATATTTTCATGAAATAAAACATAAAACATAATGTAAATTTCAACTTTTGGTAATCTAAATTATCGGAAATGTTTCTGCCATTGATAAAAATGTCTCAGTGTTATTTCTCCGTACTATTCTATCTGTGTGTTGAGACCCAAGGATGTTAAATACTGCACTGTTGAAATATTCATCATCATTTTGGTGCCATTAAATACTTCGGCCCATACTTGTTCTTTCGTCATCAACGTGTTGTTTTTAAAATGCTTGTGAAAGAATTGTTGTCTCGCCTCGTTCAGCCCGGGGCATTGTGTTATAAGATGTTGGAGAGTCTCTATAGGGGATTCTAGTTTACAATATCGACACACAATGGGCCACATTACGAGTGTGGCGGTAAGGGGTTAACGGCACTGGTAAGGATGCCGGTGCTGTTAACCCCTTACCCTGCATTCCGAGGTCCCTCAGAGGGTCCCACTAAGGCCGGCTGGTAAAACCAGCTGTCCATTGCGGGAGCCGCTAAGGGACTAGGGAGCTAATAACGGGCCTGCTATTTGCAGGCACATTATTAGCTTCCTTCCCATTCCCATTTAGCCCTATGAGGGCTCGAATGGGAATGGTTTTCTGAATGGGGACTTACCGGGACCTCCAAGGTTGGAATGACCCGGTAAGTCCCCATTCAAAGAACCCGGTCCTGGACACGACTTTGGAGGCAGCCATGGTGCTAATGGCACCATGGCTACCTCCAAAGTGGTAATGACCCCCGATGTCTCGGTTTTCTACTTTGTGTAAGTAGCTATGTCTGCCTTCGTTGGCCACAGGTTAAAGCACATCCAGAGTATTGTGTTTGCATGTTTCAGTTCTGGAAATTTTACTAAGTAGCACGGGAGATGATTAATTGATTTTGGTAGGAATGCTCCAGCTTTAAAGGCTGTATAAGTTTTGCATTTTTCGCACATGCTTATACAATCACAACATTGCATTTTGAGTTTTGCTCTATCTGGGTTTTTTAAAAGTAATTCTAATGAGATGTCAGCTCTTTCTAATGCAGTTAGACATGATTTCTTCCAAAATTTAAGAGGATAGGTTGATTTTAGTAGGGATTTTAATACTGGAAAGAGATTGGGTGCTGAACTGGATGACATAATGCATTTCCTGTAAACCGCTAGTATTTGCCAGACTGCTGTTGCAGTTAGAGAGACTAGGCCCAATTCGAATCTAATGATGCAGATAGGCGGAGGTAGGGACAGAATTGTTTTCCAATAAATGCCTTCAAGGTCATCCTAATCTGGGAAATTACTTAACAACTTTGATTGGCTTCCATTTGTAAGGATAGGCACCACCTTATGTTTGTAGAAATGTATTGCTGGCCTAATTGAGAACTTGCCGAATTTTTGGTGGATCGTTTTGCCTTTATTGCCAAGAATTTCATCCTATTCTTGAGCTCTTTGTATGGCTGGTCACTCAGACTTGAATTTATATTTACGCCAAGGTATTTATAGTGTAATGTTTGTGCAACAGTAGCCTTAGCAATTTTCCAATTAAATTTAAAACCTGCTTTTGATAGATGATGATGGAAAATAAGTATGTTAGACTTGTCCGCATTGATTGTCAAATGGTTTTTCTCAGCATAGGTGTTTAGTGCTGTTAATTTCCTTTGTAAGCCTATATCAGAAACTCTTCAAAAAACAAGAGGGCCAGACAAGAGAAGAATTGTACTCTCCCTCTAGTTGTGACATCGAAATTTCCAAATAGGGCATTCTCGCAACCATAAAAAACCTCCGTTCGTTGAGAGCGACAGGCCCCGACGGCATAACAAATAAAATACTGAAAGAACATCCAGACGAATGGGTGGAATTCTATGAAATATTATTTTAAAAAATAACGAAAGAAGGAAATATTCCGAAGTCATGGAAGTCCGCAATCATTGTCCCCATCTTTAAAAAAGGGGAAAGATTGGACCCATGAATTACAGGCCTATAGCCCTGCTTTATGTGACAGGGAAAATATTTGCTACTCAATTATTACCTCGATTAACATCTTGGATCAATTTCTTGGCTTTCGACCGGAGACAGACTGGGGGGTTGGCTGTGGGTTGAATCTCCTAATATTAAACTTATTAAGGATGGAATCTTTAAGGACCGGAAGAAAAATCAATGCGGCTTTCATGGACTTAGCCCACGCATTTGATGCGGTGGACCAAGATCTACTATGGGAGAAGATGGCGAAGCTAAGATGCTCCCCGAGTCTGCTGCAAGCTATAAAAGATCTCTACTCTTGACACAAATGTTAGAATCCAACTTGATCAAAGAGGAACTTTAACAAAATTGATGAATACCACAAGAAGTGTAAAACAAGGTTGCCTGCTAGGATCCACTCTATTCAAACTACTAATCGCAGATGTGGGAGAAGCTCTAGAGGAAATCTCAGCATTCCCGCCAAAAATAAATGGGAATCGCATAAGCTGGTTAATATATGCTGATGATATTGTCCTGCTTGATTTAACTGCTATAGGGCTCCAGCGGAAACTAACAGCACTTACAAACTACCTAAAGTTGAATGGGCTGGAAATAAACGTTAAAAATCTTACAACTATCGGATCTAAAAGGACAGAACAATCAAAGAAAGGCCGGCCAAAATGGAAGTTGGAAAATGAGACAGTTCAGAGTGCAACCCAAGCGACCTATTTAGGGGTACAAATAAGTGCTAGTAGTATGGATGAACCTATGGTAAGGAAAATAAAAACAAAATGTAAGGCGCTGTCAGTGCAAGGAGCAACGCTTCATAAGAAATATGGCAAATTTTCATATCATCCCATCGTAAATTTCTATAAAGCTAAAGTAATTCCTGCACTAATCCATGGAGCAGAGGCAATGTTTGGATGCCCTTACATTTTATGGTCACAGTGTGAAGACATGTTTTGGAGGAGGATCCTTCAAGTGCCCCAATGCACACCAAATGCATGTATAAAATTAGAATTGGGGCTTCTTTCAATTAATGCGAGAGTATTATGGAATACTCTTTCTATTTACACGAAGATCATTGAAAAAGAAAGTGTTGCACAACATGAAATACTGAGACCAGATAAAACAAACAATCCAAATGAAGTCTTTGAGATTTGGAAAAAGACCTGTGAAAATATTTTAGTACAACTGGCAACTGGCATCGACAAAAGAGAACAAATCCCAACGCAGTAAAGATAAAACTTTGGGAGACTGACTGGATCGATACGATCAATCAGCGCACAAAACATTTATCGATTAAAGATTATGCATGGGAAAGTAAGGCACTAAACGTGATACCTAAATACTTAAAAAAGTTTCCTTGCCCTAGGAGAAGACACATTTTACTAAAATTAAGGCTGAATCTATTCCACAAGTTCGAGATGAAAAACATGAGAAAAAGGAAGGACATGATAATGGAAAATAACTGTAGATTTTGCAACCGTGAAACAGAGACATTAAAACACCTGCTAATCTCATGGCCAAAACTGAAATCCATGAGAACTAAATTTTTGGGAACAGAGTTTTCAAAATTCTCCTCCTATAGTGAAGACGATTGGTGGAAAAAAATGCATGATGGAGAAGATGCAAAACTGAGGTTTGCATTAACTTTTTATTTGGAGTTATTGGACTCATTATTGACAGAGTTCAAAAACCAAAACTAGTGGAGGAATTAGATGCTTGTTTTAAAAAAGTTTGTAATAAGCTGATTTAAATTAATAAAAAAAAAATGAATCACTAATGGAGCGACAAGAGATTATTGAGATTTGTTGGTCTCATAAAAGTGACGCTTGGACCGAGAGGAGGCAATCAGGAATCAAAATTGAGACAAGAAGCCAAATTGATTTGCAAATGTCACTCAGTATAAAGAGGTTTGAATTCAGGTAATGAGATTTCATCATTCTTATAATTCAGTGTCAGACCATTCATAGATCATTCTGAATTAAGCTTCCGATTCTCAATGAAGGTTATCCGGTCACAGCAGCCAAGTCTGATTCAAATTACATAATTGTACTACTGGGGAGAATTAGAGTGATTAGAATTATGGCACATAGGTAACATTATCTGTTTCCACAACTAAATCTGTCTACATCACGTGACATATTCATAAGTAATACTGCATACACATAATCAGATCTGCCATTGAGGACATTTTAAGTCAGTTAAATTTGCAATTCATTACTAAGGTGAGAACTATGTACTAGAAATCAGTCTAATAACGAGGAAAACTCAACACTTATTAGTTGGCACCAAGGCGTTGTAATTTCGCAGGCTAAGAACCTTGTAAATATTGGAGGTTATTTACAAACCATGCAGTTTTTGATGAACGGGTTTAAATATTGTATTCATTACTATTTTGGCTTAGATACGAAACATAAACTATGTTTCTTCTATTAAGAACGTCCCGTTGATTGGGAATCATGTAGTGCAACCCAAAAGATAGCCGCCACAGTAGACACTACGTTGCCTGGCAACCTAATTGACAACAAAATGGATTCCACTTCAATGACTTAGTTGAACGTGGACAGAAAAATATACAGACCTTTTGAAACTGAAGGTAAGGATTATTGAGCCAAACCCTAGTCATGTCGAGACAGCACCCTCAATATAGAACCTGCACGCGTAATCACATGTACATTGATAACCCACAGGGGGTTTCCATATTCACACGCGATCAAATGCCTTTGCAATCACATTTTGTTTTCAAATTGCACACGCACTGCTATGTTCTCAAGTTGCACACACATTGTTAAAAAAGGGTAAGTAACTGTATTCACAATCAAAAACACTAGCACGCGTGTACGCAAGAGACAACATTGATCACCAATGTATTAATATTATCCTCTGTCGCTCCCACTCCAGAGAACAATCTATTTATTTTCAATAAAACTATTTGTATTTAAATATACCGCAAAAAGTGGAATTTAAGACTACTCATTCTGTGCAGTAACAGAATACAAGAAAGACCGTCAATCTGAGTAGGTCAAACAGAACTTCAAAGCAATAAATTAGGCCGCATGATAACTGATACAAATTAAAAAGTTCTCATAATATAGTTTGGGATTGAACCTGTGACTTGGTATGCAAACTGTAAAAAATATTTAAAAGGACACCAACTGGGTAAGCTTACAATCAAATCAGACTCAAATAACAAGCTATTGCTAAGGGTTGATTGATTGTTTATTGATTGATTGTTTATTTGTATAGCACCTATACACAATGTTTTTCAAAGCGCTTCAAGGAGGGAGGGAAACAAGGGAAAATGCAATACATTCTTATAGGTTCTTTAAGCAAATCAGAATGTGAGAAATAACTATCATATCATGGCTGATAGTACAAGTGCATGGAACAAATAGCGGAGAGGTGAGGGAGGAAAAAAGGAGACAATACAAGCAGTAGCATAACTATGTCTGACGGCAATTGTTGCAGTGCAAAAATGACAAAAGGGGGAGGAGGGGAGGAGGTGGGGGAGGGAATGGAGTGGGAGGGGAGAGGAACAAACGGGTGAACTATCTTGAGGGTCAATGAACAATCAAGGTAGTGCTAGGGGGTGGAGGAGAAAACAAGAAGGAAGGGGGGAAACAGACAAGCTCTTTATCAGAAGTCAAGGACAGTGATAAGAGTAAGTGCTTGTAAAATAGAAGGAAAAAAGGGAGTAAGGGAGGATGGAAGCAGAAAGCAGGCGCTACACTTAATATGACTGACGGCAATTGGGGGTAGTGCCGGAGAATAGACAGAGGGAGGGGAAGGAAGGAAGAGAGGGGTGAGGGTGGAGAGGGAGACAAGAGGATGCAAGGCAAGGATGAAGGAGCAGGAGGAAGAAAGGGGGAGGGGTAGGAAAAAGGAAGATGAGCCAGAGGGGGAATCAGAAGGATACAAGGGGGAACAAAGATGAACATGCGGCGTGGGGACAAGCAACAGTGGATGCAGGGGCAAATGGGGGGAACACATGAAAGACACAAGAGGCAGTGGGGGGCAAACAAAGATGGACATAAGGGCACAGAGCCAACAAAACAATGAGGGGTGGGCCCCAGGGCACAGACAGAGGACTATAAATTGACTGCAAGTGGGTGGGGAACACAAAGAGACAACACAGGGTATAGGAGGAGGGGATACAGAGAGAACATGGGGATTCTGAGGTTGGTGAAGGTACAAGGAGACAACACGGGGCATCCTAGGGGGTGGGGGGAACAGGAGAACAACACGGGGCATGAGCGGGGGGTGAGGGGACAGGAGAACAAGGCGGGGGGTGGGGGGCAGGAGAACAACACGGGCCATGAGCAGGGGGTGGGGGGAAACAGGAGAACAATGCGGGGCATGAGCGGAGGGCTCACTGCAGAACCGTCACCGAAAAGGTGCAAATGAAGGACAGCTGCACCTATCATAGGCAGGCAGGCAGGGCTGCAGGGAGGCTCTTGGAGCCACGAGGAAGGGGTCAGCCATGTTGGAGAGGCCTTCGGTAACACAGGGCTCATTGAGCAAATGCAAATAATGTACAACACACGATGTAAAGCAGTGAGGGGCACAGGAGACATAACGAGGTGCTTAAAAACGTAATAATGAACATTTTCTTTCATTTATTTTGTGTCTCTCTTTGTTTATACCCTCAACCTTCCTACCTTTTAACCCTCCTCAATGTCAACTTAAGCTCTGGTTGTTGCACACATATGTTGTTCACAATTATGGAACGCAATGAATGTTAAAATTGCAAACTTTTTTTCTTTTTTTCAATCAAACTGCTGATTGTCCAATATGTTTTTTCATGTTATGTAATTCATGTTTGTATTACCATTACTTATGCCATACAATGCACATATAAAAAATGTTTAGCTTTTTTTTGATTATGGATGTAAAACACTAAAGCCCTGATTGAAAAAGATCGAGGCACCGTCGAAACACGTGTCATCACATAGGGCAAATGACAACTTAATAATACAAAACAATTGACCACAAAGAATCGGAACGCATGTGTTTTTCTTTTCGGTCTTTTCTGGCGTATGAATACATTAAAGGTAACTTGAAATACATATCCTATTTAAACGGAGTGGAGGAACCAATATACTCTGTTGTTACAATTTTTTCATGCAACTTCAAAACAAGGTTTTTGCACAAGAAAAAGGGCGCTGAGGTACACTTCAAGGTAACTTTCAATAGGTTCCTCAAGGATTAAGGGCTTCTCTGTTAGCTGATCACAGCTGGAAATACAGCCTCTCATACATCAAACTTGCTAAAACACTACATTTTCATAAGGTCCTAATAATCTATCTGTCATGAAGCTCCTTGATAAATATATATAAATACATGAACTTCAGTATCCAGTTCCCTTCCCATCTCCTGAACTTCTGTCTAACTCTGTGAATTGTAATGAACCATTCTCTTGCAATCCTCCCTTTATGTCTATTATCCATCACTGCGTATTACCTTTAAGCTTTAGTCTTGGAGTAAGCATGACAAAATCAAACAATTGATGAAAAAAGACATATTTTACATTATGCCAGTGCATGTTAAGATATTTTCCCAATAGATTGATAGCACCTAAGTGGGTGTGAAAAACCAATCACTTTGCTGGGTTTGTGAGCTTTACCTGATAGTAGAAGTGCATGTTTCGAGCAAACTGTTGGCTTATGACACAGTCATTGCATCTCCTTCTCCTTCCACTCTGCCCTCTATAGAAGCCTGTCTCTGAGACATCAAATACCTTTCTTACAAAATAATTGATACTATTTAACTCTTTATTTATTTATTTATAATACCAGCGAGTGGTTTCCAAGCGCAGGATCAGAATTCAAACCTGTGTTCCGCCATGTTGTCTTGTTTCTTACTGCTGCCACCACTGTCTTACAGGCCCCTCAGATCTGAATTAGTTCTCCTCTCCAGCAGCAAACCTCCATGTAGATGGAAGTAGGACTTTACACGGGGTTCCCGCTGACAATTCCTTTTTGGTCATCTAAAATGTGGATTGTAGAGTTTTGGTGTGAAAATCGTGGTTGAAAACCTACCACTCTCCCTTTCCCCCCCCCCACCAAAACGGAGTCCCTAACCACCATAGGTGTCACTGCAGGTGCTAATAGCAACAAAGCCCCCACTCATGCCCTATATTCCACAACGTTACTTTGATGAATCACATGTTTTCTTGCCATATTACAAGTGAACAGAAATATGTTGCCTCAAACGTTGAAGCGTAACAAAAATTATTCCTCCTGTCTGTAAAAACTCCCAAATAGTTTGCAAGAGTTAAAAAGTTAAGAAAAACTGTAGGACTCAGTCGATGTCAAATACATATTCTGTGGCATATTTTACATGCTGCTGGAACTGGTTTAATGCCCAGTGGTTGTTTTCATAACACAGATGTGCAGGATTGTTCAGTAGACACCTGCGTTTCATTCAGGTGCTTCCATAAAGGCAGAGAGATGGATGCCTGCTTGTGATCTCGTGCAGAAGGGATGTCACCAAGCAGTTTGTCCTGGACTGCCCCTTTTGGAGTGGGACCAAGCCTGATTTGCATATGGTCTTTCCCCTTTTGTAATGGCTTGGCAGGTGAAGAACGGTGTTCTGGAGTGTTGCCCAGAGTAATGCCAGGGGTTAAGATTCATTCTAAACCTTCCAGCCATCACCTCTTTTGTTTTGCTTAGTCTCCCCGAGTGGGACGGGTATGCCCAGACATGGGTTCCGTGCCTGTTGGGCCTAGAGACCCAAGCTATTCCTCAATGATGAGGCCCGACAAGGCTGAAACATGGCTGTGGATGCTTGTGGTCTCGTGCAGAAGGGATGTGACCAGTCATTTTGGGCTGGACTGCCCTTTTTGAGGTGGGACCAAGCAGGGTTTTTTCCCCTTTTGTATAGCTTGTCAGAACGATGGTCTGGAGAATTGCCTAGAGCAATGTCAGAGGTTAGGATTCATTCGAAACTTTTTAGGCAACAACTAATTTATTTTGCTTAGTCACGCCGAGTGGGGTGGGTATGCCCAGACACGGGTCCCGGCCTGCTGGCCCTAGAGACCCAAGTTACTCCTCAATGAGGAGGCCCAACAAGAATGAAATATGTCGTGGTGCTTGTGGTCTCATGCAGAAGGGATGATGTAAGCACTTGACTGCCGCTTTTGGGGTGGGACCAAGCCTGATTTGCATATGGTTTTTCCACTTTTGCAGTGGGTTGGAAGGTTAAGAATGATGGTCTGAAGGGCTGCCCAGAGCAATGCCAGAGGTTAAGATTCATTCTAAACCTTCCAGCCATCACCTCTTATGTTTTGCTTAGTCACCCCGAGTGGGACAGGTATGCCCAGACGTGGGCCCAGTGCCTGCTGGGCTTAGAGACCAAGCTACTCCTCACTGATGAGGCCCAGCAAGGCTGAAACATGTCTGGGGATGCTTGTGGTCTCGTGCAGAAGGAATGTGACCAAGCAGTTCGGGCTGGACTACCCCTTTTGGAGTGGGAGAAAGCCTGATTTGTATATGGTCTTTGCCCTTTTTTAGTGGCTTGGCAGGTGAAGAACGAAGGCCTGGAGGGTTGCCGAGAGCAATGCCAGAGGTTAAGATTCATTCAAAACCTTCCAGCCATCACCTCTTTTGTTTACCTCAAAATATTAGACACTATGCAAACTTAGAAAGCAACAACAAAGAGTGGAGTGCTGCCAGTGCAGTTGCCTGTGAGTGTAGTTGCATGTGACCTGTGCTGTACTGAGTTCTGCTGGGTGGACTTTGTTTCCTTCAACACGAGAGGACCCAATAGCCAACAACACCTTTCGTATGTTTAAAGTCGCTGACCCTGCGCGCAGCGCAGCAAGTGTAGTTGCCTGTGACCTGTGCTGTGCTGAGTTCTCATGGGTGGACTTTGTTTCCTTTAACACAAGAGGACCAAATTGCCAGCAACACCTCTCTAGTGTGTAAAGTCGCTGACCCTGTGCTGAGCGCACATTATTGGTGTGCGGCAAGTGTAGTTGCCTGTAGATGCCGAAAGAAGCTGGAGCCCGGTGTCAACGAGACATACAGTATGTGCGGTTATGAATTATCTAAGGAGTAATAGCATTGTCATAGAATCCAACCTAATCTCTCCTGCTGCACGTACGAGGGAAACTATGAGTCTGCCCATTACAGTGCTTCATAAATGTGGTGATCAGCTGAGTGATGCAACACTTTTAGACCTTCAGGAAGGTAAAAACACACATGTGGGGTATTTTACTATTACAGGTACAAACATTAACAAAGAAAGAACTTTAAACATCGAAACACTAGTGAAGGGGGCATTCCTCGGTTGCCTCCTCCTTGTCCTTTTGCCCAAATCAAGAAGCAGCTGGGGAGGTTTCTGCATTGCATGATAGAGTGCCTGCAGAGTGTCACTCTGAAGAGCTGCAGCCGACACAACGATCAGCCTCTAATACATCTCTGGGCTCCTTGTCAGCTTCACCAGTACTGTTTAGAGCTCAGTCAGAGGAAGTAAATCCCTCCTCCCCAAATTTGACCTCATCAGAGTCCTCATTAGCGCCATCTCCATATCGTCCTATAGAGCGCATTAATGGCTCTCTGTCAGCAACTTCCCTCACTGCTTTACACTTCATGCTCCCTGGTTAAGTTTTTTGAGCAGATCTAGGACAAAGTTAAATCTCATGCAATTGTATTGAATGAACTACTGGGCAGTTTAAAATGTGTTAAGGAGAAATGCTTAAAATCCAAGATCAGGAAACTTTGAACAAGGGCTCCGTTAAACCCATACTCCTGAGAACATATAAATGGTGATACTGAATACACCACCCTCAGTATGCCTCCTGAGTTAATTTCAGTGGCTTAGCCCACTCCCCTCTGAACTCTCACCTGAGTGGGATATTAAGATCATTACTGACACAGCAATATCGCATCTTCGCAGCATTTCATAGGGAAAGTCAAAGAACAACACTAAATCTTCTGGCCTCAAGAAAATGAAGAACCAGTGGTCTAGCAAAATAAATAACAGTACCACAACATTCTTTAAGGCTCGGTTTGCTAAATCTAAGGGAACACGAAATTTAAGAGCAAACAAAAAGGGTGGTAAGAATAACCAAAAGCCCTGTGTATCTGGATGGATTAATCACACAGTCCTTAAGCCAATGCACAGGAAGAATAAAAAGAGTCAAAATCTAAGTTTCTACCAAACAGAGAAACAACCACTTATTGGTTCTAGTATAGAGCTAGCTGCAGCAAGTATCTGAAAGGAGCTTCATTCGTCTCACCCAACATTAAAAAAATATCACCTGTGAGAAACATGAGGACATCCGCATACTTACTCCCCTGTGATCCTCTTAGGTGGACAGGAAAACACCATCACTTTTGGATCCTGAGCCTGGAGGTGAAGATGCTAGGGAGGATCACCTCAGTGGAGGGTCCTTGGGGATTGGGGAGAGGATATCCACAGGAGAGACATGGTATCCTCCTTTTCCAAATGAGAACCAACATCACCCTGCCCCTGCCTTTATATGTTGTTGCAAACCTCCCCTCATTTCCTCTCATTTATTCCACTATAGTACTGTGACAATAAAGAGGTGACTAGGAGTAATGCACACTAACAGATAATTTACCATTATTGTATTTAGACGAGGAAGAGGCCTACAGACTTGCGTACGGGTCAGGCATGTCCACAGTGCTTCACTAAGTGTGGTCAGGCGATTGGGCCTGAATACTCACACCTGCAACCTGTTAAATGGTTGCAGGTATAAAAATAAATGGAGCTGGAGAGAACAAAGGGAGACCAGCAGGAATGCCTGCAGAGGGAGAAATCCTGCGGAGTATGAGGTGGCAGAGGGTGGACCTATCAGGAAACAAGAACACCGGCAAGAAATGGAAGGAATAGTGGTGCCAGGGCCAGGAAGGGCCATGCGAAGGTCACAGTATTGGGAGCCTCACTGGTTGGTGCCTGCATCTGGAGCTGCGGGCCGGAGAAGAGAGAGAGAGAGGAGCAAACTGTGAGCGGGGCTCGCCGTCCACTGAGGACATGTACACTCAGCAGAGCTGGAGGTGACAGCCACCCGGTTGGAGACAAGTGAGTGAAGGAAATTGATTACTTGAACCTGGGCGTTTGTGGGGCTGTTACGTGGCAAAAAGGGAATACCGAATGAACGAGAGATAATCTGTAAGATATAGTGAACCGAAGTAAATGGTTATGACAGGTTAGATTATTTCTAATGTGCTTAATACCCAGATGTTTCTAAGCATGGAACCGAGGATCGAAGCTGTGTTGCTCTGTGTCGTGCTTCCAAGGTGATTACGTTGCTCCTGAGCTATCCTCCCAAGGTTATTACTACAAAGTGTGAGCAAATATGAACTGGAAAATATCGAATACCAAACTGAATGTAAGCTTTTCATGAGCACATGAAAGCTTCTAATAAACCAATCTGCAAACGACAAGTTGGTGTGAAGAACAAATACCATATATCACAAGTTAAGTGCAAATCTGATGAAATGCAATATAAAGC
Organism: Ambystoma mexicanum; assembly: GCF_040938575.1. Lineage (NCBI taxonomy): Eukaryota > Metazoa > Chordata > Amphibia > Caudata > Ambystomatidae > Ambystoma > Ambystoma mexicanum. The sequence goes on along the minus strand of NC_090939.1, from coordinate 427,646,150 downwards.
AAGTATGGAACATTGCTGATGAGTGTGAGCGCAATGTGGTGAAGGGAAAAGAACACCACAAAGTGAACTGTAAAACAAAACTCCAAAGTCCAGAGACTGGCAAACAGTGAAAAATATTGTGGCAAAGCCAAAAGGCTGGCAAAGAGGGGGCCAAGAGAGTGTGAACCAGAACACAGGTGCAGATACAGAAGAACCTGTGTGGGCAAGCAAACCTAGGGTCACCGGTTGCATGGCCTGTAATGGGTGGACCGTGCCCTATTTATGAAAGCCAAAGAAACATACTGAAAGTAATTACAAGTGCCTGAAGAGATTACTTAGGTGAGATAGAAGAAACAAATCTGTATGACATATCAATAACTAGGAGTATAAAGTTGACCCAGAACTGGTTTTGAATTTTCAGAGAATTACCTTAAGTATAAGTTTGAAAGCTAAGCAACCTGGTGTCTTGGGGAAGGAGGGCCCTGAGACCAATTTTGAACTGTGTTGTTTTCTTGGGGAAGGGAACACAGAGATTCCTTTCAAGACTTTGTGGAACTCACTTGAACTTGGGGAAGGGGAGCTGGAAATTAAGCCCAGAGCTGGAAGAATCTCAGAACTTTATTTGGAACACTATTTCTGTTGATGCTGACATCCCTACACATTGTTTAGCTTTAATTGTGAGGGCAAGAATCGGTTTTGGAGACAGACAGCCTTTTAGGTCGAACTTAATGACTCAGACTATACTTAATTTCTTTAGGTAGGGGAATCCTATCTTAGCATAGGGAAAGTTAGGCCTTCAATCATCCTGACATTTAAGTTAATAAACCGCTTTTGTTTGAACTTGAATCTGTTGTCTGTGTCTTGCTTCATGATGCCCTCATAAATGGTGTCAGAGTGGGATGCGGCTCAAGAGATACAAGTTGGGAAACCTTTGGAAGTAACAAAATTACTAGAACCTCCGATCCACTACTCATTCAAAGGAACCCAAATAACAACTGGGAGGAATTGATACCATGAGGAGACTTAGCCAATGGGGTCTCTATCCTTGAGAATAACTTTGAGAGAGTTGAGACAACCAAACTTTTTTTTCCCATCCATTCCTTTTCCCAAAGATTAGAAGCTGAGCAGTTCCACTCCATTGAGTCAAGACAACTAGACTCGAGAAGGTTGGAAAAGTGTGCGACCTGAACCCTTCTATGTCCAAGGATGAGAATAACCTTTCATCCTATAGCATTCCAGGCCATTCTTCCTATATGGAAAACAGTGGAGGGGAACAGTTACCATATATTCTGTCCCCAGGAAGGGGTGGTCTCAGCAAGAGAGAAGATCATCATTTCCTTAGACCTCTGGGTAGACATCCACTCTAACAATCTTATGTATGTTATGCTAGTCAGAGGAAAAGGTTTTGTGTATTGAATTTTGAGAGACTGACCTTAAGTATTAGTTGGCAATCTGAGCAAGCTGGTATCTGGGGGAAGGAGGATCCTGAGAACCACTTACAACTGTTTTGTTATCTTGGGTAAAGAAACCCTGAGATCTGGTTTTAGAACTGTGTTGTCTTCTTGGGGAAGGGAACACCGAGATTCTTTTTGAGACTTTGTGGAACTCTCTTAAACTTGGGGAAGGGAAGCTGGAAAATAAGCCCAGAGCTGGAAGAAACTCAGAACTTTATTTGGAACACTAATTCTTTTGATGCTGACATCCCTACACATTGTTTAGCTTCAGTTGTGAGGGCAAGAATAGGATTTATACAGAGACAGCCTCTTAAATTGAACTTACTGGCTTGGACTATCCTTACTTTCTTTAGGTAGGGAAATCCCATCGTAGCATAGGACAAGTTAGGCCTTCAACCATCCTGACATTTAAGTTAATAAACCACTTTTGTTTGAACTTTGAATCTTTTGTCTGTGCATTGCTTCATGATGCCTTCATACACCCTGCAAACTGAGGATGCTGAATTTCCTGGACGGAATACTGCTCAAACCGAAAGAGAGCCTGTTATGACAGGTTATGTGCCTGCCCCTTGTGGGGAGAGGGAAGTCTTAACTCCTGATAAACCTGAGATCAGGGTCCTCCAATTTGTCCCTACAGGGTCTTCTGGACATCTAGGGAGGAGCCAGGTGCTGACCCAAACAGAAGAATTGAACTTGGTATCCCCACACCAAAAGGATCTTTCTTGTAAACTTATTGACAGGGTGGACAATGCTTTTGACATATGTAGAAGTCATTACAAGACAGCGGTCACTTGATATCATTTCAACAGCATCAAACCAAACAAAGCTGCAAGATGGGAAAGGTCTGAATTAAAATTGGGAATCTTACCAACAGATCTGTATAGAAGCAATTTTTCCTAGTGTTCATGTTACCATTCTTAACTGTGGAAATAATTTGCATCTACTTCATGAAATGACTTCCCTGCAGTTGATTTCAACTACCTATCTGTACCTAGTGGACTTCATAGATGCAGTGAGGACAGATGTGGTGGTTATTGCTTTTCCCTCTGCTTTGTTTAGAAAGTCCATCTTTGCGGAGGTTGATAAGATCAGACAGTTTGGTTTTGATATAGAACCCTTAGTAGCCTCCTTTTAAAAACACAATTTGTTGGTTTCTCGCAAGGGTCTTAATCAAAGAATGACCAACTTACAGATGCAGAAAAATCACACAATTGGTGGAAAAGTTTGCCATAGAGTCACATGTGTGGATAGTGTACCCCTGAATGAGCTAAAAGATGAGGATTGGTCCTGGCTCTCAGGGGTCCTGGCCTCTACTAGCGATCAAGGATGTACATCCAGATCGTGAGTTTTAGCACCCTTGAAAAGATTCACATTCTCTCATGGAACACTCGAGGACATACTAAGTTATTGAACAAATAATGTTTGTGTTCCCTTCTTGACACGAAACATGGTTGTCTCAAAAGGTGACTGGATGGGTTCTGTGTAGTGTCTCAGTTTTCTTCATTAGGAAAGAAAGGCAGCCCCCAAAACAGGCTTTTGTTAGCAGTCAAAACGGGCATCCCTTTGACGATACATCCTTTTGAGTCTGACACAATGGGTATCCTTGCAGTACACGTCACACTAGCTAAAACCCACAGAAATGTGTTGATACTTAACATTTATTCTAAGGATTCCGATAAGAAATTGGCTGAATTCTTGGAAAAAATGGATGGGAATTTAATTAGATGGGCTGAGACATTTGAGTTCAACCTAATTTTATTTGCGGGTGATCTAAATGCAGATTTTCTCGATAATGCCTTCAACGTAAACATGGTTGCTTCAGGCACTACAAGACACACACTGCATTTTGTTGATGACGGGAAACTTTGGAATAACTTTCTCAGGGAAAGGTCTCTACATATATCTAATCGGAACATCAGGGGTGATGAGAACGGGGACAAAACCTGGTATTAAGTTCATCAATTCTCCACTATTGATTATATATTTTCTGTGGAAACGATTTTCAAGGATTGTACGCACTTTAAGGTTGAACATACACATCTAAGTGACCACAGCATACTTATGGGACAGATAGTAAATCTTTGCTTGACCAAAACTGAACACATTGCTCCTAATATTGAAGTCACAAATCACGATCAAACTATTAAATGGTTCTCCAATATCATTGCCAAAGTAAATAACCCAATAATAGCAAATTAGATGCAATTTAGAGTGAGTAGCAACACCAACATGTCTCCACAATCCTGTTTCCCACTTAAGTGAAATTAATATTGGATAGATTTTCGATTTTTAGATTGGGGACAGTGAAAGACCACATAGGAGTTTTGTGGAGATGCAGGAGGGTAAAAAGAGGATGAGACAAATGATTTTGATTCTTAAAAAGAGTGAGTTGTCAGACCTACTTAAAATAATATGAATACATACAATTCAGCAGCAATATAAGAAGAAAATGAAGGATTTAAGGTGGAGCTTTGAACATAAAGATGCAGAGGTCATGCTAACTGCCTTATTATCGAAATCCGATAAAAAACTTTTGGGACTTGGACAATCTAGTACAGCAACACCAAATACTAGAAGCTGTGTAGCTCACCCATTATGCAAAACTGTATGGACATTCTTTGGATAGGGCAGAATTCAAATTTGATCCTCCCAAGGTTTGGAAATTGAACTTTTATTGTGAGGATATCTTAAATATCATAAAGACTAGTAAGTAATCCAGGGCTCCTGGCCCTAATGGCCTCTGCATACTAGTTCTTAAAGAATATGTCCCAGGTGGGAAACTGTCCTGTTTTCTCTGTTCTCATAGTTTTTGTAAGCAAAATGTATTCCGCTAACTTGTTCCACGATAGTCCCAGTATTTAAGAGGGGGGTTGTGGATGACCCAGCGAACTATAGACCAATCACCGTCCTTGACGTGCACACAAAGATCTTCACCTCTATGCTGCTTGTTAATCCCGAGGAATGGGTCAAAGAAAAAAAACCTCTTAAACAGATATCAAATTGGGTGTCGGAAGTGTTTTGGGTACTTAATGAGTAAATACATTATTCATGAAATTCCACAACGTGCCAGAAGGTCATCCACACCTGTTTATATAGCCATGATATGTCTTTCTCTGACATTTGACAGCATGAATAGACAAGTATGGTCCAAGTTGGACTAGTGGGGAATCCCCTTTCAATGTTTAAAAATCCTGATGGAATTACATCCGAACACCAAACTTCAAGTTTGCCTTAATGTACAATGTCAAGTATCATCTACAATTGAGACACACAGAGGTTTAAGGCAGGGCTGTATTCTTGCCTCCATTAGTTAATGTATATCTTGCAGACATGAGGCCGACCCTGCTGGGGGCTGCTATGGCATTTCCCAGAGTAAATGGAGTGAAAATATTCAGACTACTATATGAATATGACACCATTTTATTTGCTATAACTAAAATCGGTCTGCAAAGACTCCTCATTGCTTCCCAATAGTAGACACCAAAAAATGACTTAGTTATAAACATAGCTCAGACCAGGATTTTAACATACATCAGACCTAAAAAGAAGAAATGTAACTTTCAGTGGGCTCTTCAGGGAAAATAAAATTGAAATCTTAACAGAATTTAAATATAAATCTCAAGTAAACAATCTCTAAAATTCCTATAACTTAATACACGCTCCTTACTGATACATGCACTTGAAGTTGCATTGTACATAGCCTCAAATAATATAGATATTTGTGCTGTCAAAGAGACTTGGAACCATCCCGCTTCAGGCCCCACCATAGCCCTGGCTCTACGTGATGGTTATAGTATTTTCTGCCAGGATAGGATAGAAGGAGTTGGAGGTGGAGTGGCCATTATTTTAAAGATTCCTTATCAGTGTGGAAAGTTGACATTCTCAATATTGATAAATGTGACATACTCCATGTTAAAATCAAAATGCATGCAGAGAATACACTCAATATTATTCAGATTTATCAGCCACCAGAACCCATGAAGGATTTCAGCAATCAGCTCTCTGATGTGCTATTGGCTGTTTTAAAACCTTTATCTAATGTCCTTTTAATGGGCGGCTTGAATTACTGGCTAGGAGATAGTATTGACTTTTGCCCCAAACTCTTGGATCAAGCCTTATCTAATCTAGGTCTTTCTCAATGTATTAATGTGCCTACTCATGTGAAGGGACACTGGTACCGGTAAAATACTGGTACCGGTAAATCCTTACCGCCTTACTACGAGGTCCCTTTGCGGGTTGGGGGATTTAACGCCTGCTTTTTGCAGGCGTTAAAAACCAACCCGCAAAGGGACCCAGGGAGCTAATTACGGTACCGCAATTTGCAGTACCGTAATTAGCGCATTCCCCATTCCCATTATGCCCTATGGGGCGAAAATGGGAATGGGGAAGGGCAATGGTGGAAGGGGGAATTACCGCCCCGCCAACCTTGGAATGGGGCGGTAATTCCCCTTTCCGCCAAGGCAGTGCCGGTATTTTACCGGCATGAACCATGGCGCTAATAGTGCCATGGTTCTTTGCCATCCATGTAATGAGGCCCACTCTCTTGATTGGCTGTGCATCCTTAATACCACACCCACCAACATAGATGTGAGTCCCTCTCCGTAGTCAGATCACTTTTTTATTTACTTTGAGATGACTTCAGATAAAATCATTGACAATAAGAAACCTGTTTTTAGTATCACTCGTAGCAGAAATGTTAAAAAAAAAACTGACGCCCGAATCCCTTGAACCATGGATTACTACACTTAATCATATGATTAAAGATGACTCCTCCATAGAAGATATCACTGCAGCCTATCAAGTCACTCTTCAAGACGCTGTCAACACACTAGCACCCACCACTAGTAAAAAATGTGTTACTAGGGAACATAACATCAGGTTTACTCATGATCTTCAAGACCTTAAAAGTACTAAAACTAAAGCACTTTATAGATGGAAAAAACTCAGTCGGAAGCTGGCAAAGAAACTTATACTTGTCATGTCAGAGCTTATAAAAAAACAGTGATTGCTGCAAAAAGAGCCTATATGGATGATTGTATTACCAAGGCTCAGTCTACACCTAAGGAGCTCTTTAAAGTGTTCAAAGAATTGGAATCTAGAAAGAACACCACACAAGATTCCATCATTAAAGATGCTAGGTGGTGTAACCTAGTACAGGAGGCCATGGATAATAAACTTAACAAAATTAATAAGGGTATCGCTGAGGCCAGAGCCTCTTTATCTAGTAAAGGTCTGAAGGATACTATTACCCTTGCTAAATGTTGGAAGGAAGATGATCTCTTCTCTTTCAAACCAATTACAGAAGAAGATCTAACAACTATTTTTCAAAATCTTAAAACTTCCAATTGTAAGGGAGATGTTTGTCCTTCCTTAACTATTAAAGTGTGTGCCACCTCACTTATCCACATACTTTGTAAATTTGTTAATGCATCTTTTAGGGACTGTGAGGTTCCCACATGCATTAAGCACACTTGGGTGACCCCCTTATTAAAAAAACCTTATCTCTCGCCTGATGACCCACTTAACTATCGCCCTATCTCCAATTCTCCATTTCTTCTTAAGATTCTTGATAAAGTGGCCTATGTTCAACGATTGGCTCACTTAAGAAATGTTAACATCCTGAATAAGAGGCAGTCTCGCTTTCGGGAAAAGCATGGCACAGAGTCTGCTCTGTTGGATTTAAACTCTAGGCTCCTTGGACACATGGATCAAGGAGACCCCAGCATGCTGATGCTGTTGGACCTATCCGCCGCCTTCGACATGGTAGACCATACGTTATTGGTCTCCAGGTTGAAGGAGGTGGTGGCTTTTTCGTTGGCGGCGGCTGATTGGGTCACCTCTTTTTTGAAAGATCGTCACTGTAGAGTGAGCAGCAATTTAGCTGATGCAATATCAAGGATTTCTCTGCAGCTCCTGTGGCCTGGAACAATTTGCCCCTGAAATTGAGATCAGAAAACTCCATTCATGTATTTAGAAAAGGTCTGAAGGCAGATATGTTCTAATATACTACCACTGGTCTTCTAAATTCTTGATCTTTTTGTCACCTTTGCATTCTGTCCAGTCAAATATGTCATTTGTTTGTCAGCTCCCTTAAGCCTTCGGGTCAGTAGTTTCTGCGCTATGCAAGTGTCAAATAAAATAAATAAAATAAATATAGGTTTCGTGATATATTCCAGTGCAAACTGACTGTGCCTGCTAGAATTAAGGAGAAGGCGTATCGCCTATGCGTACAGATGAGACTAATGAATAAGTAATAAAGAAAGTTTTCAATAAATGCAGTAATTCAATTTTACATTCAGTTCTCACCAATAGTAGGGGTACCGAATAGGCGGACTCAGGATAGCTGTATAACCTGGACCCAGAAGGCCCACAGAGGGTGACCTTTCTAATGATGTGCCGCTCTGTTCAATTGTAAAGATAGAGGAGTAGGTGAATCAAAAGAGCAAGTAAAGAACCAACACCACCAGGCGTACACCAAGATGTAAAAGAAGGGTAGGACTTAGTAATGGTTCCCAGACTTGAATATCAGATATAAGTAGTGAATAGGATAACTAACCTTGCTAGGCTAGGCACAGAGACATTGACTATCTTCTGGTGGTATGAAATTGCTTACCCAAAGTTGTTCACTCTATAGAATACAAGGCATGGAATAAGAAAAAGACACCCAAGACAACTAAGGAAGATATAAGGTATAGCTAGGTCTCTTACCTACTTATCCTATGTGATGACAGTCAATGAAGGAGGGTCCCAAGGAGATTCCAATAATCCAATAATCCAAGGAGCAACGAATGCAATGAAGGAAGGCATGTTAGTGTGTGTTAGTAGGGACCTATAATCCCGGGCAGCATAAGGATGCACTAAACAATGGGTTGGTGCACACTTGGGTAACAGCAAGGCATCCTTGGTTCTGTGCACTATGTGTCCAATATAGGAAGGATTCCCCTTTGAAACCCAGGGAGCACAAGACTAGGGTCAGTCCAAAACGAGGTAAAGTATCAGATGAAGGGGAAAGAACTGGAGGAGCAGAATCAAATCAATCTGAGGGATGAAATACTGTAGGTCAATTACTGTGCAAGCAACAAAGAAACCAGTTCACTAGGCAAAGGTAGTCTGGGAGTGGAAGGGTATCAGGTCATTTACCAGACAGACAGCAAAGGCACCAAATCACAAGACAGAGCCAGTTTGGGAGAGGAAGCAGATGAGGTTAATTACCAGGCGAGCAGCGAAGCAACCAAATCACAAAGCAAATGCAGTCCAGGAATTAGAGAGTGCTGTGTCGTGGAACTGGATACAAAGTAACTTCAAGGAGCACTAACTTCTTACTTCAATGAGAAATGCCGATTTGTGTGGCTGGTTGAGCTTTATGGGACCTGAGTAGGCAAGCCATACGCGAGTGGGTAGCACGGCTAGTCGTGTGATTGATTGCAGCCGTAGTCAGCACTGCAGTGGAACGTGGCGCTGCTGCGTGAGGTATGTATGCTTTGCGAGCAGCCAGTCACCGCAGCAATCTCCAACGCCATATGAAGGGGAAAGCCTCTGAATGAAAAAAACTGACCGAGTGCCCTCGTCATGGGGAACCCATGTGAGAAGACCGATTGCATCGGGACAGAGCCATGACAGTATCTTTCCTCCAAAGGCACAGACACACGCCTGGAAGAATGGAAGCGGGCCAGCAATAAAGGGGCATGAAGGTTCCCAACCGGTTCCCATGTCTCGTCCTCGGGACCGTACCGCTTCCAGTGCACAAGATAAAATGAGACACCCCCATGCATCCCCATATCTAGGATGGCATTCACCTCGTATTCCCCACAACCCTACACAACAACATGGGCCAGACGAGTGGGTTAATGAGGGGCCGGCAAGCAGGGTTTCAGAAGAGAAACATGGAAAATGGGATGTACCCGCCAGTGGGAAGGGAGATTCAGAAGTACTGCCATGGGATTGAGACAGGTAATAGTATCAGGACCAACATAGCGAGGCAGGAGCGACTTCTTGCCAGGACTCCTGTCATTCTTGGTGGACAACCAAACGCGCATTCCCACCTGGTATGCCGGTGCAGTGTCATGATTCCTGCCCCTCATGTCCCTAGCCCTCCAAGATGTCAGGCTGGAGCCAGGCCACAATCACCTACATGGCCCTCAAGGGCCTCTCCATCCCTCCAAAGACCCACTTGGAGTCAGACTTGGCGCTTGTGGCACCAGACTCACTCACTCCCATAGGATAACATTGGGGATTGGACTTGTAGTGCATTGATGGGGACAAGATGGATGTCCCCACATATCTTGGTTGCCTGAACTGCATGTGCAGTCTAGTCTTTTGGGTGTGGTTCAGCCCAGAGACACCTGGGATACCCAGAGACTTTTTAAGCCACACCCAGGCTGAGAAACATGCTTTGTGTTTTCTGCACCTGCAGAGTGACACTCACCGTGTTCGGATCGGTCTCAAGTAGGCCTGCATCTTTCTTCTGCGCTCAGCTCCTGCGAGAACAAGAACACCGTTAGGAACAGCCTTACCTTGCGACGCTTATGCCCATTATTCATCGCTCCTTGTGTTCTGCGGGCATCTTCGGCGGTGTCATTCCCATCCCGGCACGGCGCTTCCTAAGGAAAAGGGAAAAGAACAGAAAAAAGGCATTATTAAGCATTCAGCAAATCTTCGCTTAATTTTAAAGACTGTACAATATTCAAACGCTTACCTGAATCCCAACCGCTCTGGGGGAACTCTGTCTCCGGAACTTCTCATCCATCTGCAAGAGGGAAAAGACACTCCAGGTTAACATGGAAATATCCAGAGGCGCCGCATACCGCGCTTACTCATCGCATTTCTTCTTCATAACCGGAATCCATGCTGAAAATGTCGCGGCACCTAAAAGACACAGAAAAAGAACTCAGTTCAGTACAAATACGAAAGGGTCGCATCGCGCATCGTGCTCTCACTCACCTTCACCGCTACTCATCTCAGCAGCACGTCGCCATCCCCGGACGCCGGCCATCATCTAAGGCAGGAAAGGAACGAAGTTAGAGAACTGTTCAAAAGACTCATTATACTTACCTGTCAGACTCTTGCCAGTGAAGTAGCTAGGCAGCAACGAGCCTGCATCAATCAATGCGCCCCTGTGCTGAAAGCAGGACGGAGAGCACACTTTCCAAGAAAACAAGGTGAGCTGTGGATCAAAGGGAAGGGTTGGACCCCGGGGAAGAAGGGGTTCAAGCATACAAAGGCAACAGGGAGTTAAACTCTACCAATCCTGTGTTTCAGGCCCAGTCTCCAGTCGAGTAGACTCCGGGGAAGGGTTTGAGGACGTAAGAGGTCAGAACAGGCTGAGTGACGTCCCCGTGGATGCCATGTGAGCATTACTGATCAAAATCCACCTGGGCGTCATGGAAACGTCAGAAACCAACGAGTTAGCCCACGTGTGGGGGCAGCTACATTCCGAAGTCCATGCAGCCAGGCAGGAGACCAACATCCTGAGGAGAGAGCTGATAGTAGCCAAAGAACGCCATGCTGATTTAAGCCGGCAACTTCTCCAGTCACAAGCAGGGCATGCACCATTGCCGGCAAGTGTGCCCTCGATGCCAGCACCATCAGCCAATCCCATTCAGATAACCCTTCCAGGGGCAGTTCCCTTGGCCCCGCCCGAACGATTTACAGGAGATCCCAAGATGTTTGCAACGTTCATGAACCAGTGCCACCTGCACTTCCTTTGTAGACCAGGGGCCTTTCCGAATGACCAATCACGGGTCGCTTTTGTGCTATCCTACCTGAGTGGTAGCGCCGCAGACTGGTCTGTACCCTTTGTGGCCCAAGACGATCCTTTGCTGCATGACTTCAGGGGCTTTCAGCAGGAAATGGAAAAGCTGTTTGCCCGTCATACTCATGGGTAGGCATTAGACAACGAACTTCTGTCCCTACACCAAGGGAACCAAGACCTATTAACATACATATCCATGTTCAATAGACTCGTAGTTGAAGCAGAATGGCCAGTGGAGAAGAGAACCGCGTTATTTCATCAGGGGTTGCGGGGGGAGCTCAAGGATGTTCTCGCACAAGTAGTGAACTCCCCGAAAGACTGCTCAGAATTCATTGACCTTGTTGTTCAACTGGATCATAGGTTGCAGGACCGAAGAGCAGATCGAACCAGACCGGACCCTCGCCCTATGTATGTGCGTTCAAAGGACAATATTGCCCGCAGAACGGAAGGTTCTGGACTAAAGCGGAAAGGGATAAAAGGAGACAGCAGCAGTTATGTCTGTACTGTGGAAGGTCAGGTCATTTCCTTAAAGAGTGCCCTGTGAAGCCACCGAGGAGGACGGGAGGGGCCACGGACAAGGAAGATACCATCAAGGAATCAGAAAACTCCCCAGCCCGGCAAGTGTAGGGGTCCACTTGTCGAGCGAAGAAAGTGAACTACAGAACTTCCATTTTGCACTATCTGTGGTCTTGATCAATCACCAACAACCATCTCGGATGCACGCAGTAAGAGCGTACATTGACAGTGGAGCCGTTGGGAATTACATTGACCAGGATCTTGCGGCAAAGATTAGGCTTCCGTTACGCCCTAAATCAACCACCGACACTGTTACCACTGTCGACGGCACGGAAATAGCTTCTTGTCCAGTATCCCAATGCACTGCAGCTTTAACCCTTATGTGCCAGGATGGACACCAAGAATCTATCGTTTTCGACCTCATTAAGGCACCACAGTTCCGGTTGATTTTGGGAATGCCATGGTTGGTAGTTCACAATCCTCGAATCGATTGGCGAGCAAAAGAATTGGCCTTTCCCAAGACTTGCGCCCACACATGTTATCGCCAAGAGAAACAACCAATAGACACCAGAAGCTCCAAACTTGCGGCTGTGGCAATCGGCACCCTACCAAGTGAATATCGGGACTTTCAAGATGTCTTTCAGAAAGAACAGGCTAATACCCTGCCACTGCATAGACCATACGATTGCCAAATCAACCTGATACCCGGGGCACAAATCACTTGTGGGCGAATTTATGCACTCATGGAACCAGAAAACCAGCACCTGAAGGCCTATCTTGACCAATACCTGGCCAACGGGTTCATCCGTCCCTCGAAGTCTCCAGCAGCCAGTCCCCTATTCTTCGTACCGAAAAAAAAGGGAGACTTGAGAACGTGCATCGGCTATCATGCACTGAACCAGATTACCGTAAAAATCCCAAATCTACACAAAACTAGACCTGAGGGGGGCATATCACCTTGTTCGCGTAAAACAGGGGGACGAATGGAAAACCGCTTTTCCAACCAAATACGGCTTGTACGAATGTCAAGTAATGCCCTTTGGCCTTTGCAACGCACCTGCAGCATTTCAATACTTCGTGAACAATGTCCTACAGGAATTAATTGATGTCTGTGCTCTTGTGTACATCGACGATTTTCTAGTATATTCTGCATCAAAGCAGGACCACGTTAAACACGTCCGATCCATATTGGAGAAACTCCCTCAAAACCAGCTCTAGGCCAAGCTCTAAAAGTGCTCATTCCACGTCTCTGAGGTGGAATTCCTGGGCTTTATTCTCAGCCCGAATGGAATCCAAATGGATGTACACAAGGTAGATGCTATCCTGAACTGGCTATCCCCAAATTCATTCAAGGGGGTTCAAAGTATGCTGGGTTTTGCAAACTACTACCGCCGGTTCATCCCAGGATTTTTGCAAATCGAGCATCCCATCACGTCATTGCTAAGGAAAAGCAACAAAAAATTCCAGTGGACAACAGAAGCTGAGGAAGCTTTCCATGAACTCAAAGCAAGATTCACATCTGCCCCAATCTTACGCCACCCTCGCCCTGATCTCCAATACCTGGTGGAAACGGATGCCTCAAGCATGGCTATGGGAGCTGTTGTCTCACAAAAGGACCCCGAAACGGGACAGTTACACCCTGTTGCCTGCTGGTCGTGTAAATTCACACCCCCTGAACTCAATTACGCTATCACAGACAAAGAACTCCTGACCATTAAGTCAGCCTTTAAGGCATGGTGCCACTACCTCTTGGGCGCCAGACACACAATCACTGTAATAAATGACCCCCAGAATCTCCAGTACCTAAAAACGGCAAAGGCCCAATCCTCACGACAACTATGTTGGGCTCTTTTTTTTGCTGAATATGACTATGTGATTACATTTCGACCAGGGGTGAAAAACGGGAAGGCAGATGCCCTTTCCCATATCGGGGTGGAAGAGCAAGAGTATCAGACTCCTGACCCAATAGCAATTATTCAGAGTGACAAGCTCCTAGAAATCACAGCAACCATAACTCAGAAAGAATTACATGAAGAAATCCAAAACCTGAAGAGTCCGGAGCGATTACAAACGTGGAGTGCACAAGGAGAACATTACATGATAAAAGATCAGTTGCCCTACTTCAGCAATAATTTATTCTTACCAAACCAAGAACTACGAGAACAAGTCATGTCCGTTTATCATGATTCCTTGATCGAGGGCCACCCCGGAATCGCTAAAACCCTAGCCAAGGTAAAACAAAATTATTGGTGGCCCACGTGGTGTAAAGACATTATCCAATTCATCCTATCTTGTGGAGTGTGTGCTCAAAACAAGTCATCCAAGCAGAAACCGGCTGGGCTATTACAACCATTGGAAATCCCACCAGCACCCTGGCACATGTTGTCCCTCGATTTTATTACTGACTTACCACCCAGTCAAGGGTTTAACACTATTCTTGTGGTCGTGGACCTATTTTCAAAAATGGCACATTTCATTCCTCTTAAGGGGCTCCCAAATGCTTCCACTCTGGCAAAGGCATTTCTTAAAGGCATTGTACGGCTCCATGGGTTTCCTTCATTTTTAGTCTCAGACCGAGGTACTCAATTCGTATCTAACTTCTGGAGAAAATGCTGCTCTATGGCCCTGATCGACATCCGGCTATCCACCAGTCACCATCCCCAAATGGATGGTCAAACTGAGAGGACAAATCAGATGCTCGAGCAGTATCTGCATTGCATGTTACACCAAGCTGAAGGAAGCTGGTTCAACCTATTATGGATAGCTGAATATGCTTATAATAATTCCCTACACACCAGCACTGGGCAGACACCCTTTTATACCATATATGGCAGGCACCCACATACTTCTGAGTTGGACGTTCCTACAACCTAGAAATGCCAGCAGTCAAAACCTTGCACACAACGATTTCTCAAACCTTTAAAAGGGCAGCTGAACACCTACTTCAAGCTAAGAATCGCCAAAAGAAGTTTGCTGATCAACACCGATCAAAGGCCCCCAACTACCAAGTGGGAGACAAAGTCTGGCTGGCGTCTAAACACGTGTCCATTAAAGGAACCAGAACTTTCCGTCCAAGATACCTGGGCCCATTCACTGTCACCTCCGTGATAAATTCTGTGGCGGTCAGACTAGCTTTGCCATCAAACATGCAGATTCATCCTGTGTTCCACTTGTCTCTCCTTAAACCTGTTCAACCTGGGACCTGGGTTTCAATGCCACCGCAGCCAGTAGTAGTCACCGGGGAGTCAGAATTCGAAGTCAAGGACATCCTGGATTCAAAGTACGTCAGATCCAAATTATACTACTTAGTAGACTTGAAGGGGTATGGTTCACAAGACAGGACATGGGAGCCTTGTGAGTACATCCTCGCTTGCTTATAAGATTTCATAAAAACCATCCAAACAAACCAGGACCAGACAGAAGAGCCACCTTGAGAGGAGCCTTGGGGGGGAGTGCTGTCATGATTCCTGCCCTCATTTCCCCAGCCCTCCAAGATGTCAGGCTGGAGCCAAGCCACGATCACCTACATGGCCCTCAAGTGCCACTCCATCCCTCCAAAGACCCACTTGGAGTCAGACTTGGCGCTTGTGGCACCAGACTCACTCACTCCCATAGGATAACATTGGGGATTGGACTTGTAGTGCATTGATGGGGACAAGATGGATGCCCCCACATATTTCGGTTCCCTGAACTGCATGTGCAGTCTAGTCTTTTGGGTGTGGTTCAGCCCAGAGAAACCTGGGATACCCAGAGACTATTTAAGCCACGCCCAGGCTGAGAAACATGCTTTGTGTTTTCTGCACCTGCAGTGTGACACTCTCTGTGTTCGGATCGGTCTCCAGTAGGCCTGCATCTTTCTTCTGCGCTCAGCTCCTGCAAGAACAAGAACACCGTTAGGAACAGCCTTACCTTGCGGTGCTTCTGCCCATCATTCATCGCTCCTTCTGTTCTGCGGGCATCTTCGGCGGTGTCATTCCCATCCCAGCACGCCGCTTCCTAAGGAAAAGGGAAAAGAACAGAAAAAAGGCATTATTAAGCATTCAGCAAATCTTTGCTTATTTTTAAAGACTGTACGAGCTTCAAACGCTTACCTGAATCCCAGCCTCTCAGGGGGAACTCTGTCTCCAGAACTTCTCATCGATCTGCAAGAGGGAAAAGACAATGCAGATTAGTGTGGAAATATCTAGAGGAGTCGCATAACGCGCTTACTCACCGCATTTCTTCTTCATAACCGGCATCCACGCTGAAAACATCGCGGAACTTAAAAGACACAGAAAAAGAACTTAGTTCAATACAAATACGAAAGGGTCGCATTGCGCATCGCGCATCACGCTCTCACTCACCTTCAGCGCTACTCATCTCAGAAGCGCGTCGCCATCCCCGGACGCCGACCATCATCTAAGGAAGGAAAGGAACGAAGTTAGAGAACTGTTCAAAAGACTCATTATACTTACCTGTCAGACTCTTGCCAGTGAAGTAACTAGGCAGCAATGAGCCCGAATCAATCAACGTGCCCCTGCGTTGAAAGCAGGACGGAGAGCACACTTTCCAAGAAAACAGGTGAGCTGTGGATCATAGGGAAGGCTTGGACCACGGGGAAGAAGGGGTTCAAGCACACAGAGACAATGGGGAGTTAAACTCTACCAGTCCTGTTTTTGAGGCCCAGTCTCCAGTCGAGTAGACTCCAGGGAAGGGTTCGAGGTGGTAAGAGGACAGAACAGGCTGAGTGACGTACCCGTGGTTACCAGGTGAGCGTTACATGCAGACGTGCAGTGTGCATCAGCACACTTCTTTGTCTGATCTTGTGCACTGCTAAGATGAGCCCTGGCATCAACGTTCAATGCTGCCACGTCACGAATACAGCAATGAGTTACTGGATTGTCAACAGGTAAGGATGGTTCCAAGGATCTGGGGTGTTGACCATACAATGCATAGAAAAGAGATTACCTGCTTGATGAGTGCACACTCAGTGGGAAACAGGATGGACAGACAGTATTCCTGAGGTTGGAGGCACAAACAACAGAGGTATTGCTCCAAAGTGGCATTCAACGTCTCCATCTGTCCGTCGGTCTGCAGATGGTAAGCGCTGGAATATCGGTCCTCGATATGGAAGGAGGAGGTCAAAGCTTTCTTGAAACAGGATGTAAACTGAGAACCCCTGTCAGTAATGATGATTGAAGGAAGGCCAAAGAAACAGAATATGTTCTTGAGGAAAATATCTGCCAGTTTGGGGGTTGACAGGAGACTATGACAAGGTATGAATATCACCATCTTTATGAAGTAGTCCACCCAAATGGTGTCAAAGTCTTGTATCAGGGGCACCTCCACGATAAAATCCATGGATTTCATGTGCCATGACTTGTGAGGCACCGGAAGGGGCTGCAGCAATCCCATGGGTTTACCAGGGCTGGATTTGCACAGGGCACAGATCACACAAGAGGAAATATAGTCTACAGTATCACGTGACAAGGAAGACCACCAACACCACCTGCGTAATAACTCCATGGTTTTCTATCTTCCAGGATGAGTGGCGATCAGTGAATCATGAAACCACTGCAGTGCACAATGATGTGTCTCCACCGTGGGAATGTAAATTCTCCCTTGGATATATGGCAAGCTGTTGATTACATCCAGATTCAAATTCCGCATATCAGATGAATTCTGAGAAACCCAATCTTGGATCAATTTTCTGTGGGTCGTTGTGGGGTGCATCAACAAGCGACCTGATTGGGCAAAAAAAGAAGTTGGTCTGTGCCGACCAGAGGTAGCAAACCATGTAGGTGAGAAAGAGCGTCTGCATTGGAATGAAGATGAGCAGGGCAAAAGGAAAACGTAAAATCAAACAGAGAAAAGAATGAATGCCAACGTGCTAGCCTGGCAGTCACACATTTCATGGGCCCTCATTACGACCCTGGCGGAAATCGAAAAACGATGGCGGAAATGCAATACCGCCATCGAATAGCGCTCGGTGTGACTATGACCCGTCACCTTAAAGTACGATGCCATTAGCGACACCGTAGTGAACGCCAACGCTAACTGCACCAAGTACGCGCGCGCGCGCCATGCCAAACCGTAATTAGCACCATGGCGCAAGGGTACGCGAATTCCGACCCTAGCGGACATGTACTTAACGCCATCAAGCACGGCGGAAAGTACCATTCCGCCATGGTGAGAAGTACGGCATCGCGAATCAACCGTAAACGGCCCCACTGAGTGCCTGTACACCGCTCCCTGGCCACATAGTACAACTCCCCGTAGGTGCAACGAAGTCACAATGCAACCAGTGAAATGTACAAGTCACCCATGCATGCCAACGAACAAAAGAATCACAAGAGGGGCCAATGGGAGCTGCAGGGCACAGATGGCACGAATACAGAAGCTATACCAATGGACATGACCCCAGTCTCCCACCAAGAAACGCACGCAAACACAGGCACCTGTGACCAGCAATATTCCGATAATCACATCATTCCACCAATCCACCTGGCTGACCGGCATCTGTTACACAAAACCTAATCCCCCGCCCCTGAGCATGACATCATCCAAACAGTCATATTGGCAGCCCTCACCCCTGACCTCACTGGGCTTCGTAGGCAAACGCGCCCAGCACAGTACCACGCAACTATACTCCGAAGCTGGAACCCAATGCAGATCTCCTCACAATACATCGCTCCCCAAATAGGAATATGCCACATCACTTGCAAAGAAGAACGCTACACGGCCCATATCAGAATAGAAATTTAATGCACAACAAATTCACCAAGCCCATACAGCCATTAGGCCATGAACTCCAAAACACATTTCACCATTGTGGGCTGCATCCGCAATAAATGACCAGCTACTTCTTGTGTGACGCCCTGTTCCTTCATGGTACACAGGGGCTACATTCTCGTACGAAAAGGCAACATGGAAGCACCTAGAACCGCAGGGCCGTCCCAATAGGGAGGCACTAGTCCAGCTGAAAGGCCGAAATGTTGCTCCGAGCCACTAGTACTGCGTAAGGGCATGTGGCCCATTGGCGATCGTCCCATAAGATAGTAATGCTGCTCCACTGATTAACACGAAGCAGCAGGTGTCGGGAGTAAAACCCATCTGCAGGAGTGGCATACAGATGGCAGTGGCAAAAGGGGAGGAGATACCTGTCAACCAAAAGAAAAGAAAAAGAAAAGAATGGCCATCAGAACTACATTCGAACAACTCACTTCAATGATCACACTAGATCCACAGCCATATGCATGCTAGCCCACTCCAAAGGATCATCACCACCCCAAAACCACTTGCGACTCATAACTATCCATATCGAGGTGAAAACACCATCACAAACGAGTGTACCTGTGCATGCGTCTGTGAAAACAGAATCCATCAGATGGGATTGGTAACGTGCATGGACACAAGTGTCTGAAGGCGCGTCGAGACAGGGAGGGCTCAACAAGGCCAGATAGACGATGGTCCCACTATGGCAGCCCTGCATCACATAGCGCAGGGGAGGCGGACAGATTCCAAGAAGCCCTGTACATGGCAAACACCGTATCAAATCATCTGCCCATGCATCCATTCATCATTCCCTCATCCCGTAATGATAACGCCTGTTTCCATACTCACATAACATGTGAGAATTCCATTGAGTCTGTGCGTTATGCAGCCTGCAAAATCCACTGTGCCCCAGCCCGTAATTCCAGTGTTGTGAAGTAACATGTATTTGGGAACGTCCGGCCTCATCATCCACTTCGTTATTGCGCATCCCAAACTATTCATATCAATCATTGCATCCTCGCCATGGCCCCTGTCCCAAGGACACTGAACAATAGAACGTTATATTTGCAGTCAGACCTGTGGGCATCTCCTCGCCGCTAGCTGAAGACCGAAAGCGCCGCCCTTCGAATTCCTCATTTGCAACATCACGTCGAAAAGGCATCTGTGGCCGCTTGAAATCACAAATTAATCCATCTAGTGCGGCTGTGTGTGAAAATGGCAACTGCCTTCACTCACAAATGGGACGCCCCGCCCGTCGTTGAACCTCGGTGCAGTGATGCATGAGGGTCCACCGTTACTCGAGTACTACGTTCCACTGACCCTTCACAAGTCTGTTCGCGACTGCAAAGAATGCATGTGAAACAATGGGACCATAGCCGAATGAACATATCAACCAATGTTACACGGCCATCGGGTACTAATACATGATTGTAATAGCAAGATGCCATTCCTCGAATTGCAGCGTTGTGTGCGGGATGTGCTCGCCCAAAGGGGAGAGCAGCTTGCACAGGTGGAATGAATCATCACAGGTGGAGGCCATACAGCCTGAAAACACATTAATTGCACGCCCAGTCTCCTCCCACAACCACTCCGAAATGCTACCGGCAGGACTCGCGATGTTGGCCCTGGGGGACCTGATAGCACTGCAAGTACTCCAACTCCAAGAAGAAGACGAACACCAACTACAACCGGCCGCACGGAGGAGACGCAGGAGGAGGAGGAGGGCAAGGCAGGGCCAGCAAGGGCTGCCAGCACAGCCACTACCACCACGCAGGCAGCCCGCAATCCCACGCCTCCGAGCACATCCGTTCAACCTCACTGATGAGCAGATCCACACCCTCTACCGTTTGGACCGGGACACCATAGCCGCCATTGTGGACATGACACAGGCTGACCTTGTCAGCATGATAGATAGCCCAACCGCCATCCCACCCCTACTGAAGGGTGTGTCTGTACTACACTTCCTGGCCACAGGCACCTACCAGCACACAGTCGGACAGTTGCATGGCATTTCTCAGCCACTGTTCTCACGGACACTATTGCAAGTGCTCGATGCCCTCCTGCAGCACGCAGACGACTACATCTCTCTACCACGCTCGGAGCAGGAAATTACCAACACAAAAGTGGGATTCCATGCACTTGGCGGCATACCGGGTTGCATTGGTGCCATCGACTGCACCCATGTGGAATTGGTCGTCCCACATGCCATGGAGGCCCAGTACCACAACCGAAAACAATTTCATTCACTGAATGTACAAATGGTGTGTGACTCCAACAGGATCATTACACATTGTTGTGCCCGATTCCCTGGATCAACCCATGATTCTATGGTCTTGAGGAACTCTACAATACCACGCTACATGGAGCGACACGCAGGGAACAGATCCTGGCTACTCGGTGAGTCTCATTTCATTCATGATGATGTGGGGTATGTGATGCGGCAATGACCTGGCAGGAAGGGGGGGGTGCGTACGTAGCAATGGCATTCCACATAATTTGTTTATCGTCCACATACAGGTGATGCCGGATATCCACTGAAGAGATGGCTCCTCACACCAGTCCGGAACCCACGGGACCAGCATGAGGAGGACTACAACCATGCCCACTCACGTACCCGTGTAGTCATTGAACAGGCATTCGGCCTACTGAAGACTCGTTTCCGGTGCCTCAGCAGGTCTGGCGGGGCACTCCTGTACCGCCATGAGAAGGTTGCAAAGATGGTGATGGCATGTGTCATGCTCCACAACATGTGCGTACGTAGAAATGTGCCCATGCCCCCTGACGCAGAACTGCAAGCACCTGAAGATGGTCATGATGAGGGTGGGGATGTTGCAGCACCTCAAGGAGTCTGCGAGGCACAGGAGGGCCGTGAAATTCGTCAGCATCTCATAGATGCATGCTTCTAGCACTCACGCCTGGTGGCTGATACATGGACACGGGACTCGTGGCACTGTGTGTGTCTGGTACATGCACAATATGGACTGTACGCCTATGATGGCCTAGTACACAAAGATCATTGTCCACACATCTCATTGTTTGATCGTGCATTGTTTATGGCATATGTGATATCATGTGGAACACCCTATCGACCCGCCACCCAAGTGAGCCCAACACACCCCCTCCACCCTCCCACCTCCCCCCCGAACACCAGTGTCCAAAGATGCTCATTGTCAGTGGGCAGTCGCTATTGCAAGCCCCCTCTGCGGGTATCAGGGGCACCCCTGCCTGTGGAGCGCAGGTTCCTCCCAGATCTACGTTGGGGGCTGCCCTGGACGGAACTTGCAACGGATGATGTCTCTGCCTGCTCACGTCCATGCATGTCCCTAAGGGTTTGTGAGAGCTCAGTGAGCACACGGCGCACTGCGGCAAGTTCGGCACATACGTCTTTGGACGTCGCATGCAGTTCCCCCCTCAGGCTCTCGGTGCTTCTCTCCATTTGGACTCTCAGGCTCTCGGTGCTACTCTCCATTTGGACTCTCAGGCTCTCGGTGCTACTCTCCATTTGGACTCTCAGGCTCTCGGTGCTACTCTCCATTTGTGCCCTAAGTGTCTCAGTTGATGTTTCTATGTCTGCCTTAGTGCCCCCACATCCATCGGCATGGTCCTTGAGGAGCGTGGCCAGTTGCTGCTGTTGCACGATTAACTGGTCGAGGGACTGTTGCCTCTGCTGGGCCATGGCCATTTGCGGTGGTGTCACAGAGGGGCTGTTCGCCTCATGTTGCCCTGCCACAGGGCTTGTGGGGGATGGCCAGTCGTCGTCTTGTGGGTGCCCCTGCGTGGTATCCTCATGGTGTACGGGATGGAACAGACAGGGGGATTGGGACAGGTCATGGATGGATCTGACTTCGACATCCCCGTCTTCTGTGTCGGAGCATGCTGCCATTAATGGGGTGTCAACTATGGTGCTGCTGCCACCAGAGGCAGTACCTTCTGTGGCATCCATTGGGGGGACCTGTGGTGGTGCTGTTGTGGGCATGCTGGCTGCTGGGGTGCCTGTTGATGTTCCCTCCTGTGTGCTGCCACTTGATATGTGCTGCTGCCGTGTCTTGATGCGTGCAGCTGAGGTGGAGGGTCTTTGGCCGTCGGTCTTGGCCCTCTTTGCAGGTGTGCTGGTAGGGGTGTCCTGGAGCTCGTCGTTTGGATCGGACCCTGTGGTGGAGTAAAGGAGGGCGAGCGTTATTAATGGGTCTGTGGGAATTGGAATGGCAATGTATCACATGCATTGGGGTGGTACCTGAGGGTGATTTGGGTCGGGGCCTTGGAGGTGCTTTCATTTGTGTGTGGAGTGAGGGTGCAGTTGTTTGGCAGCCTGCAGTTAGGGTGTGCCTGCTGCACGTGTAGTGGGTGTTTTTGGGGTTTTTACTTATTTATGTATTTATTGTGTGTTTTAAAGTGCGCTATCAGGCCAATGTGTGTGGACGTTCTCCTGGCCATGTGTTGCTGTTGCGCTATGTGGACACATGTGAGTCACATGATTGGACATTGTCGATTTGGCATGGTTTTATTTGGGCCACCTACCTGATTCTCCGGATGTCTGCACTCCTTTCTCCATCCCTCCGACTCCCTCTATGCTCTCCATTCCAATGGTGGAGGCACAGATTTCTTCCCAGGGGGTCAACTTGATGGGTGATTCCGACCCTCCCCCGGTGGCTGTGGCAATGTTGCGGTTGGCAGAAAGTATGCTACGGACGCGTATCCGCAGGTCGTCCCACCGCTTCCTGCATTGCTGTGGGTTGCGGGGTGCGGTCCCCACCGCACTTACCCGCTGTGCCACCAGGGCCCATATGGCCTTCTTGTTCGCAAGTGCCGTCCTGGTCATTTGCGTGGAGAAGACGGCGGCGGCATTCTCCTGGAGGGTCTCTGTGAGTACGGTGAGTTCCTCACGGGAGAAGTGGACCTGCCGCTTGCGGTCGCACGCTTTCTTCGCTACTTTTCCCATTTTTCTTGGTTTCACTAGGGTGGATGACGGGTTGGGATGTGTCTCAGGGTGGTGTTTTTAGTGGTTGTGTGTATTTTGTGGTTTTATAGGTGTACGGGGTGTTGTTTCCCGTTCCGGGCCCATGTTTTTACTTCCGTTTCCGTATATTTACGGTCACCGTACTTTCCGGTTGGCGCTCACTGCGGTGTCCGCTATGATGGGTGGCGGTATTGCACCTAGGGCGCCGTACGGCGGCGGTGTGGGCCGTTTTGGGGTCATTTCCGCCATCGCGGACTTTGCACTTCCGCCATGGCGTGGTGCTCGTGCCCGATGGGTCGGAATGGGCCGCACTTTGCTCCATCGTGCAATGGCGGAAACGCTATTTACGCTGTGGCGGTCCGGTCAGTCACTTTCCGCAAGGGTCGTAATGAGGGCCATGGTCCTGAAAACCAGCAGGTTGCAATGGTCTGTGAACATTGAGACAGTGTGACGAGCACCTAATAGGTGGGGTCTCCATTCAGTGAAAGCATCCTTGATCGCCAAGAGTTTCCATTCAGTGACAGTGAGTGAATTTTTCTTATAGGACACTAGTTTACGGGAGTGGAAGGCAACCGCATGAAAATCAGCAGTATCAAGGAATTCCTGGGGCTGGATGGCCCCCACAGCCACACTTGAGGCACCAGCAACAACCTGAAATGGGAGCTCCGGATTAGGATGCTGCAAGATGGGGGGCAGAAGTAAATGCTGACTTAAGAGAATCAATAGATTCCTGGGTGAGAGGATTCCATTGGAAGGGTTTGTAGTACTAGTAAGAGCCATCAAGGGTGCAGCAACATCACAATATGCATGCCCAAATCTGTGATAAAAGTTGGCGAAACCAATAAAAGACTGTAGAGATTTCATCGGAGTAGGAGCAGGCCAGTCGAGCACTGCTTTGACTTTAGATTGATTCATCTTGACCCCCTTGTTTGTTAGATTGTGTCGCAGGAACTCGACTTGGGCAGCATTGAACATTGTTCTGCTTTAACAAATAGTTGGCATTCCCTCAAGTGCTGTAGAACAGCTTGAACGTGATGATGCATTGATCTAGCATGTCATGGAACACACTGTTCATGAAATATTGGAACATAGCGGGAGCATTACAGAGTCCAAAAAGCACCACAAGAAACTTGTATAGGCCATAGCGTGTCTTGAAGGTGGTTTTCCACTCATCCCCGTCTCTGGTACGCACCAGGTCATAAGCCCCACATAGTTCCAGTTTCGTGAATATCATTGAGGAGCCCAGGGGGTATTGATTTTTGACAGTTACTGCATTAAGAGCCCTGTAATCGATGCACAGCCTAAGGACCCCTCTGTTTTTGGCACAAAAAACAAAGGAGAGTGTGCCGGAGACTTGGAAGGACGAATGAACCCTGATGATAGAGCTTTGTCTATATAATCCTTCAGCACTTTGTCTTCTTTGATGGCAAGAGAATAAACCCAACCAGAGGGGATCTTGGACCCTGGAAGCAGATTAATGGGACAATTGTAGGGCCGCTTGTGTGGTAGCAGTTCTTCTCTACCTTTGTCAAAGAAATTCATAAAGGAGCTATATTCACAGGGAATTACAGGTGTGAGATCCGAGGAAACAGATCCGATCAAAGGGGCTCTATCAAGGATTGCCTTGCATGTTGTGGCCTGTGAGAGTACATCAAAAAGATGACAATTGGTGTTTCTGAAGGTCATGGGGAATTGCATATCCTGTTACTCCCAGTCGATTAAGGGATTGTGTAACTGCAGCCAGGGTAGCCCGAGGATCACTCAGAATTGGGGTGCTGCAATAAGATCAAAAAAGAGCCGGGCAGCACGAGGATGCCCTAAACGATGGGGTAGTGCACACTTGGATAACAGCCAGGCACCCTCAGTTCTGTGCACTAGGTGTAATCCAATATAGGAAGGATTCCCCTTTGAAAACCACGGAGCACAATACTAGGGTCAGTCCAAAAGGAAGCAAAGTATTAGATGAACCAAGGGGAAAGAACTGGAGGGGCAGAACCAAATCAATCCGAGGGACGAAATACTGCAGGTCAATTAATGTGTGAGCAGCGAAGGAACCACTTCACTAGGCAAAGGCAGTCCGGGAGTGGAAGCAGATCAGGTCAATTACCAGGCAGACAGCAAAGGCACCAAATCACAAGACAGAGGCAGTCCGGGAGCGCAAGCAGATCAGGTCAATTACCAGGAGAGCAGCAAAGGAACAAAATCACAAAACAAAGACAGGCCAGGGGTGAGCGAGTGCTGTGTTGTGGAACTGGATACAAAGTAACTTAAAGTGGCACTAACTTCAATCAGAAGCCCCGATGATTGCGGCTGGTTGAGCTTTATGGGACCTGAGTAGATGGGCCGTACGCAAGGGAGTAGCACGGCCAGTCATGTGATTGATGGGTGCCGTAGTCAGTGGGCAGTGGAACGCGGCACTGCTGCGTGCGATCTGCATGCTCTGCGAGCAGCCAGTCACCATGGAAACCTCCAATGCTGTATGAAGGGGAAAGACCCTGAATGAAAAAACAGGCCCAGTGCCCTTGCCATGGAGAAACCATGTGAAGAGGCTGATTGCATCGAGGCAGAACCGTGACATCTATGTAGCCAAGGTGGTCTTAACAATATTGTATGGAGTTGGAATTCTCCACAAACGGTTGGTTTGGGATTTTTCTAAAATCGAGGGTGTAGTTTGGCAGGATGTTTTGGCACTTCCCAATTGTGTCCCGGTTAGTTTGTTTCGCTTTGACTTGGTAATTCTCTCACTTAACTTTGATGTTCTTCGGAGGAGATTAATGTTCTGTACAAACTTTGAACAACCTCCTCTGGATTAACTATACAAATTACCTAGTAAAAATATGTTAAAATATAAATCAGACCTGATGGGAACATCTGAATCAACACTTGTGGCTAATAATGTAACCTGGGAGTCTTTTTTAGAAGACCCAGAAAAAGCTAAAAAGCAATAACATTTCATGACTGGTGCTTAACTTTTGAAAATATAAAGGAGCATTGGGGGTATCGGTGGGGTGAAACTCTTCAAATATTTAAAATAAAATGCATTTTAAAAGTCTTAAGAGAAAAAGACCTGTACAATGCTGGTTTTACAATCAATAGAAAATCGGACATTATAAATCTGTCTTTTTCTCTTGAGACCTTTAAAATTAGGTCTTTTCACATAGAATCCATGATATGTCCTATTTTAATTTATGTACAATGCTTATGCTTGAATGAATTTGTCTCCAATCACTCTTGTGTGTTCAGGGAAAATGTGTGGGCTAAAATTAGGAGATTTGTTAAACGGTAATTATATAGTGCCTCCTTAGTATTTATATTGGCCTAAGACTATTCGCGCTACACGGAAAACCGCGGTGCAAAGTTCCGATTTTTGGGTTAACTTCACCGCCATTTTAAGATTCATCCGCCATTTTGATTTTCACTCGTGTTTTCTATGTTCTAAAATGGTGGACTATGTTTTCGACTTGCAGCCAAGCCTTCCGAACTTTGGGTTCTGTTAATGTTTAGGTTGTCCGAGAGCCGACTGTTTAAACTGAGTAAAGAGACCTTGTGCTTTGTGAACTGTCATTCGAGTGTTGTCTGCCCTCACAGTCCTCATCCTTGTATAAACTACGTAAAGGTAAACCTAGAGCCCATCTTAATTCGTGGTACACACCAGAACTTAAAATACTAAGAAACAAGAAAACCAAAATGGAAACCCTTTGGAAAACGAATCCCTCAGAGGAACATAAAATTAATCTTATGAATGCATCCTCCCTATATAAAAAAGAAACAATTTGTACAAAAAGGGAAGCCTACAATGTAAGAATAAGTAATGCTAGTTCCAGTGCTAAAGAACTATTCACCATCCTGAAAGAGTTACAAAACCCCAACCCACCGACAGACATGTCCGTGAAGGACTATCTATGGTGCACAAACATCCAAAATGCCCTTGCAAACAAAATCACCAGCCTGCATACGAAAATTGAAAACAAAAGACTACAACTCTCCAATAGTAACACCCCCCGCCCCAGCTTACCCACTACCGCCAATACTAACCTTGGCTTCACCTTCAAAAAGGTAACCGCACTTGAAGTGCAAAAAATTATAACTTCTCTCAAACCGTCAAATTACCAAGGGGATAGCTGCCCTGAACAGATTATAAAAGATGCAGCTAGAGACCTCTCCCCATTCATTCCCAAACTTATAAACGTATCATTCATCACTAACTCAGTACCCAACAACTTGAAACAGTCATGGGTCCTCCCTCTCCTGAAAAAACAGACCCTGGACCCAGCCATACCTACTAATTACAGGCCAATTACCACTGTTCCCTTCCTGCTAAAAATCCTTGACAGAGTTGCTCACCTGCAAATTCAGAATTACTTAGAGTCAAACCAACTTCTCGGTCTGCGTCAATCTGGCTTTCGACCTCAACATGGAATAGAAACTGCCCTTGTTGACCTCAAAAGTCAGATTGACGATATTAAAGACAAGGGTAAGGCTGCCATCCTACTCCTCCTAGACCTCTCAGCAGCCTTTGACCTGTCAACCATAAAATACTCTGTAACCACCTCTCTTCTGCCGCCCATTTCTCCCCCTCTGCTGTCACGTGGATACAGTCCTTCTTGGCCAACAGAACCAAAAAGGTCTTCTCCCCTGTGGCAGCAGCAGACCCCATCCCCATCACTTGTGTTGTCCCACAAGGCTCATGTGTTTCCCCTACCTTATATAATATCTTTACAAAGACTCTCTTTGATAAACTGGATCATCTGGGTGTCACCTACACAAACTATGCGGATGACACCCAGATACTCCTTTCCATCTCCGGCAATTACAACACAGATGTTAACAGGATCAATGAAATCGTCTCTATCATTCAGGCATGGATGGCCACACATGGCCTCTGCCTGAATTACGAGAAGACTGAATTGCTCATTATTGGTTCACCGAATAACTTGAGCCCCAACTATTCCAAAATCATCATTGATGGCAACACCATCCCTGTCGCCAAAAATGTGGAAACACTTGGCTTTTATCTTGATGCCAATATCAACCTTACTAAACAAGTCAATTTGACCGCCTCAGCTACCGCCTATACAGGAAAATTAATTAGAGCCTGCAGACCATTTCTATCTACTGACAGCTGCATTACGTTAGCTAGAGCTCTCATACAATCAAAGTTAGACTACTGCAATAGCCTTTACCTAGGGGCCAACCAAGCTATTATCAGAAAACTCAAAGTCCTTCAAAACAATGCACTACAAGCAGCACTAAACATCCCAAGGTGAGAGCATATCTCTGCCACCAGATTCACATGCAAATGGCTATCCATTCAACAAAAAATCGATCTAAAAACTCTCTGCCTCACTTATAAAGCCATCAACGACCTACCCCCTTTACCTCACTAACAAATTCACTATGAAGACTTACATCTGAACTACTAGATCTTCCAACACTTTATGTCTCATGGTGCCCAGATTCACCTCCAAAAGAGCCAGGGGCTCAAGCTTCACTGTCCTCGCCTCCCAACTTTGGAACTCCCTGCCACTGAACATCAAGTCGGCCAAATCCTTCCAGTCTTTCAGGAAACTTGCCATTGGATGGCTATTGACTAAAAGTCTACCTTTAAACCAGACCTAGTTATATTCTGCATATTTTGTACATGCACTTATGTCACTACTGGATGTTTTTTACCGTGATTGCCTGTACTTGCTGTATATAACCCATGTTAAAGTATTTCTGCCACTTAGCATGTACTGTGCCTTGTAACTTGTACTAGCGCCCTTTTACTCCCGGGTCCGGAGCGCTATATAAATAAATAAAGAAACAAACAAACAAACATTGGGACAATGAAGAACAAACCTCGAGCGTATGTTTTAGCTGAACTACATTGTGAAGAGACTTGAAACAAGGCTTACCGGGGGATCCGGGAACGTACATCACTATTCTTCATGGAAATACAAACTTATGTAATCCTTTGCATGATATTGTAAAATCTGTATGTGAACTAGGCACAAACTCTAGACCACAAATTATTAACATGAAGAGAGACCGGACAATATTGTAGGAAATGCATAAATATGCTAGTGTTTAGATGTTCAGCTCTCTCTCACCTCTCTTTGTCAGCTGGTATACACTGCAAGGTGTTGGGAGCCAGATAGCTATCTGTTTTGCTTTGTAAACTGTACAGTAATAAACGAGCTGTGAATCTTTTTAGCCCGTGATTGGTGTATTTCCTTTGTGGTACTCAGCCTTGATATTTCTTTGTTCTTTAGATTCTCCAAAGCTTACTTAAGCCCTTTTGATTTTTTTTTAAAGGACAGAGCTTATCTAGAAAAGTGGTTAGGGCATGGTTGGTTGTTGCCATTTTAATGAAATGTGTTCACTTTTTTCTTTTGTTTAATAATTTTATTTGAACTTTATGGAATTAACCACAAAACATTGGTATGATTGAATATGATAAAAAATAACTGTGTGTTATACATAGAGGAGAACAATTGGGACAACATATCAAAAAATATTGATGGGAAGAGATAGGTGAATGGATAGAAACAGGTGAGTTGAGTAATCAGTCACTGTTTGTGATTTGCATAGGAGTGGATAAACAATTGAGATTTGGACAAACTGGGTAACAAACAAGTAACAAACACACTACACGAGGACACGAGGATAAGTGGTTTGGGAGGAAAGGATATAGATAACAAGTTTGCTCCTAAACAGTTAGGGATTTTGCAGTTCATATAGTTAATGGTATAACATTCATGTGATACAGATATAGGAGAAACTTCATGAACCATGAGCAGACATATTATGATGGTCTAAGTAATTAATAAAGGGAGCCCATTTATGTATCAAGATACATATCCATACAGTGTTCAATTCTATGTGTGTGACAAATATTGTTCCACCAGCCCTTAGCAGCGATGCTTTGAACGTTTTTCTAATTGGCAGTGATGAG
The DNA here is from genome assembly GCF_040938575.1 of Ambystoma mexicanum. Classification (NCBI taxonomy): domain Eukaryota; kingdom Metazoa; phylum Chordata; class Amphibia; order Caudata; family Ambystomatidae; genus Ambystoma; species Ambystoma mexicanum. The sequence continues at coordinate 427,615,803 of NC_090939.1, read as the reverse complement.
TTTGATGGCAATAGCGATGAAAAGATCAAATAGGATGGGGAGGAGAGAGAATTGTCCACTTTGACGGCGATACTTCCCACAAACACATTTGTAAAGGATAGAGCAACATGTATGTTGAGGATTGCTGTAAGGTATTTCCAAATATCTTGGCACAGCTTCAACACAAACGGGCAGTCATAAAACATATGCTTGTAAGAACCAGGGGTGTTCCTGCATGACCAACAGTTGCCATCTGATTGAATTTGAGCATTTTTCAGTTTTACAGGGGGGGTGAAGGCTCTGTGTGTGAAGAAGAGGATTTGAGTGATGTTAGCGGATGTGGAAACATATCTGATCTTATTCCATAGCTGAGACCATGTACAATCATCGAACACAAGACCACAATCTGTCTCCCACTGGGATTGTACGAGTCACGTGTAGAGTAGACAGTTGTCAACAGTTTATAGAGTTTGGCGGCATGATTGTCAGGGGTCGTGGTCATTAGTTGCAGCTTTGTGGTGTCTGGTGAAAGAATGTTACTGTTGTGAGCTTGTAAATCGTCCAGAAAGGCATTGACCAGTTTGTTATAAAAGGTAAAGTCAGATAGATGTAGAGAAAAATAATTCTTGAGGTCTTGGAATGAAGTTATGGTGTGATTTTGCACAATCTGAAAGATGCATCTAATACCCGTGGTAAGCCATGATTTCCAATATAATACTCTGTTGTTATTCGTAATAGAGTTGTGCCATAAATATGGGGATAGTTCTTGGAGTGGGGATTTGATGGAGCAGAAGCAGAATGCTCATAGGGCAGATCTAGATGTTTTGTTGGGTCGGAGAGAGCAGTAGAAGAGCAATTCGAGGTATATAATGTGTCAGCGATAATGTGAGGGGAAACTAACTCTTTCTACCAGAGGCTGGTCATTTAAATCAGATGGGGAATACCAACAGCAGGTTTGTTTAAGTATGAAGGCAAAGTAATATAGTTTGGAATCCGGAAATCTTAAACCACCTCTTTCATAAGGGGTCTTGAGTTTGTTGAGTGCAATTCTTTTGCTTTTACCTTTTCTCCACAGGATGTTGAGCAAAATTGAGTAGATGGATTTGAAGAATGAAGAATGGAGAGGTACAGGAAGCATTTGTAAATAGTATAGCACAATAGGGGAAAACATCGTATTAATCGTGTCCAGGCGACCGAAATAGGATAAATAAAGAGGGGACCAACTGGAGGATCAATCTTTGAGCCTGCTGAGTAAGGTGTCTACATTTATTTTGATTGTGCTGCTAACCGAGGAGGAAAATCATAAGCCTAAATAGGTGAAGGAATTATCACACCATTTTAAGCCAAAAACGTCTAATTCATGTTTGAGGCAGTATGGATTGAGAGGTAATAGCTCATATTTGTTTCTATTGAGTTTATGAGATGAAACATCTTGTAATCTGGACAGCAGATAGGGGATGTGTTTTTTAGGAGTTTTCCTAAGAATAAGAAGATCATCCGCATAGGTGACTATTTTCGTTTCAAGCATACCAGATGCAATCTCAGGAATATTCTTATCAGATCTGATGGGCCCTAAGAGGGGTTCAAGGGATAGTACATAAAGAATAGGGGATATAGGGCATCCTTGCCTATTTACTCTAGGGAGAGAAAAAAAGGGGATGAGGACTGACCATTAATACATAAGGAGGATTTGGGATCAGAGTACAGAAGTTTAACAAGGGAAATTAAGCCCTCACCACAGCCATGTCACTGTAAAGCATGGAACATATAGTTCCAGTTGACCTTTAGATGCTTTTTTTCCGGCATCTAAGGCAATGGCGGCATAGCTTGATTTGTCTTTTTTGTCTTGTGAAATAATGTGCAGGGAATTAAGTAGGAGTCTTGCATTGGTCGAGATGCTCCTGCCTTTGAATTAATTTACTTGGTCGGATTTAATCAGTTTGGTAAGGTAGGATTCGATTTGTTGGCTATTATTTTGGCAAAGATCTTACTTTCTACATTTATAAGGGATATTGGCCTGTACATTTTTGGGATCAAGATCTTTTTCAGCTTTTGGAAATAGGATAAGGAGGACCTCGGAAAAGGTTCCAGACAAAGAGCATTTTGAGATAAAAGAAGAGTAAAGGGTTTTGAGTCTGGGGTTTAAGGAGCTGGAGAACCGATTAAAGAACATAATTGATAGACCTTCAGGTCCCAGAGCCTTTCCTCTTCCAAACGCCTTGATGCCCTGTATGATTTCCTGTGTAGTAAGGTTCACCATCCAAGCTACTAAGATCAGTTGATGGGTAAGATTGTCTGTTAATGGTTCCAAACAAAGATACGAGATTATCCTCTGGGACCAATGACTCCGGAGAATATAGTTTGGTGTAAAATTACTTGAAGACCTCTATAATATCAGAGGGATTGGTGATGATGGAACCAGAGGGATTTATCATGTAGGAGATGAGTGTTTTCTCTTTCCTAGTTTAGAGATAGGAGGCCAAAGCTTTACCTGCTTTATTGGAGGTTTGGTAAATTTTGGATTTGTATTTTAAGATGGCACCCACAGCTTGTTCAGTAAGCACTTTGTTAATTTGAATGCATAGGGACTATACATGAATGAAGGTCTGTGTTTTCGAGGACGATCGATTATATTTCTTCAATGCGCTAGTAATCTGAAGATATTGAGAGTCAAGGTAATTTTTGTGTTGATTCTTTTCGAAACTGGAGAATGCGATTATATGACCTGTTAGGGTAGCTTTGGTCATATGTGGTGGTAGAGGTGGTAGAGGTATCTTCATCTAGGTTTCCTAAAAATAGGTTGTGTTGGAAGGTCATGAATGACTGAATGAATTGTTTGTCATGAAGAAGACAGTTATTGAATGTCCATCTAGAAGATGGTTTTCTAATGTCAGAGGGATCAAAGCTAGTTCTGACTGGGGCATGATCAGAGATGATAATATTACAAATGAGGGAGTCTGCAATGGTATTTGTAAGGGATTTAGTAGTGAAAATGTAGTCCAAGTGCAATAGGGTATCATGAGTATGTGAATTAAATGTGTATTCTAGGCCAACAGGATGGGCTAGTCTCCAAGTGTCAATAAGGCCAGTTTCAGTTAGACCGTGTGTAAAAGCTTTATGGGGCTTGGAATTCTTGAAGGAGCATTTGTATTTACTGTCTATGAAGGGATCTAGAACTTGGTTCACATCAACACATAACATTAGATTGGAAACATTTTAATTAAGTATGGTCTATTTCCAGGATCAGGAAAAGTGGGACCATAAATACACATAACAGTGATGATGTCAGATCCAACCAACAGTTTGACCCACGCCCACCTCCCATTGGTGTCAACATCTTGACTTAGAATCTTATATGAGTGTTTCTTATTAATTAATAAGGCCACACCATTGTTCTTCCCAACCGCTGGACTAGCGATAACATAATTGACCCAAAAGGCTTTGAGTTTCATGGGTTCTGTAAGAGAGAGGTGCGTGCCCTGTATACAAGCAACAGATAGTTTTAGCTTTTTTGAGATGAGAGATCATTTTGTACCTCTTAATTGGATTTTTACAGCCCTTAATGTTCCAGGTAACACATCTAAAAACCATCATACAGAGGTGGCATGGTTAGAACAGGAATTCAAAGATACCTAAGGATGAAAGTTTCCTCTAGGTTTCATTAAGCAAATCAGTAGCAAAAATAACATCCGTAAAAAAATACTTGAATGAGCGATGCATCAAAACTGTGTAGGTGAACAGAGATGGATGACACAAAAGGAAGGAGGGGAAGGTAGGTGATACTTAATCAAGTAAGGTAAGTTTGCACAGAAAAGCATAGCACTGAATGAGATGACAAATTGAGACGTATAGTCTATATAAAGAACAGACAGGATCAAGTACATCAGGGGGAATGAAAAAATGAGAGGAAAAAATGGAGTAGGTGACACCAACAGGGCAAAAAGAAAAGGCCCTGGGAGAAGAGGGATACCATGAAGTGCTTGTCCCACCATCATTGGGGCCAAATTAGAGACTGCAACACTTCAGTGACATGAACAAGTCAAGTTCCAGAAGAAGATGGGATAATAGGGAGCGACTTATCCATGCTGTCGAATTTCAGGGAGCAGGTGAAATATCAAAGTATGACCATCATACGTAACTTTAAAAGAGTTGGGGTGGTAAAGGCCATATCTGACATTGAGTTGTTATAATGCAGGATGATAAGAGTGGAATTCCTTCCTGCGTTGGGCAGTTTTTTGACCCACATCTTCAGAGATAATTATCCTTTTCCCTTGCCAAATTAGGGTATTCATCTCTTTAGCCTTTGAAAGAATGAGCTGCAGTTGGGTGTGTTCAAGTAGACAAAAATTCAGAGTGTGCTAAGAGATGACGTGATTGTGAGCTTCTTAATGATATGCACGTTGAATATTGAGGGATATTTCTTTTGGAATGTGAAGCAGTGCAGGTAACAAATTCTGTAGAAAAATTATTGCATTGTTCCCCTCACATCCTTCAGTGAGGCCCGTAATGCACTATTCTGCTTCTATTTTCCAAATCTTTGTTATGTCTTTGAAGGTCCTTCACCACTATTTCTAGTTAGAACATCCTGGGTGAGATGTCTTCCACAAGACATATTCTATTTTCCATTTCACTCATTTATTTTCAAATTTGTTCCACCTTTCATCAAGTTGCTGCAGTTTTTGGTTGGTGGTTTCAATAAATGGTTTGAGCAACCTTATTTCTTGTAGGATGGCCTCTATGGCGGGGTCTTGTGAAAGTGATGATGGCAGTGAATCACTCTTGAGCCTTCTATGGGAAACAGAGGAGGTCTGCACATCTTTAGAGGCATTTGGCTGTTTCTTGTTATTCTTACTAGGAGCCATAATGACAGATTAGGCCCCCAATAATATGGTGTTTATGCAATGAGCCGAAAAATATCCCACCGGCACAGAAGGAGAAGGGAGGCGCAAAGAATATCCCAACTGAGGTAAATTAGGGGAAAAATGTTTACCTCAAAACATAAACAAAAACAAATGATTGTTTGGAGAAGTAGATTTTTTCTACCTAATGTTCTTCAAATTGTGCTTGCCTTTTAATGCAGATTATCCTTGTAGCAGACAATAATGCTTGTTGTCCATGAGGTGGCACTGTGTGCATTGTGGAGAGGCCAGAATGGGAACAATCCAGCAATTTGCATCGCCGCCGAGGATCTCCTCACGGGTGACAGATGGCTTTTGTGCTCACCGCCATGGGACGTCCAGGTCGGGGAAAACACCTGTACAAGCACTGGAGCACACTGGTACAAGAGAGCGAGTGGCCCACATTCGTCGCTATGTAAGGTAAGGAGAGGGGGGGAGATTTATGGGAAAATGCAAGGTTGCAGTATGGTAATTGTTGTGGTGGGCTGGAGCGGCATGCTTGAGCAGCCATCTTCACCGGCACCAAGACATGCCTCTGTAGGGCAGGATAGGTCATTAGGACACCCCTCACATACATCTCCGACCCAGGTGGAGACTCATGACTTGCCAGCGGCCCCCTCGCCCTAAGGGCCCAGGAGGCGGGGGGCTGCGGATCGACACGTGAGGCTGCACGACTACAGTATAAGACATAGCATAGACCCCATTTTGTATTAAGACAACTCCATTTTGTGTAAAAGGCGCTAAAATCCAGTCCATGCAAAGATTGCCCGCACACACACACACAGAAAGCTGCAGCCTGACCCCTGCTTGACTGCGCTCACAGGAGTATACACTCCCCCAAGCCCCCACCTCATGGTAGATCTGCTGAAGGCCTGTTCTCATGAGCAACCAGACGTGAACAAACAACATAATAACAACATAACAACATAATGAACACTGTATCACTTGGTCTTCCGGAGTACATCATTTGCCCCAGCCTTGACTGGGCTCGGTAGAAAGTAACTGAAACCAGCCCAACCCTGCCTGACCTGACCCTGACCCAAGGAATATGTGGCACACTCCACCCCTCACCCCCACCAACCCCCGAGGCACCTTGTATAACGAAATAAGCATTTGTGTAATATATGTCGTGTTGACTAACGTTTGCTGCTAACCCAAGGTTAATGGCCCTGGAAGGGAGACGCCCACCCTTATACTAACAGATCGCAATACCGTCCTTCATTATAAGCCACCAGGACAGGGCGATCGAATAACCCCTCTCTGTACCCCTGGCCCTGCACACGGACTCATGGGACTACCATACTTGAACCCAAGGTGTCACTACAACAGATGTATTGGAATACCCCCCTATCACAGATCCATGTCCCTGTCCCCTCCTGGAGCAAAGGTCAATGTATTGCAGGATTTACAAGACACCTGACATTGTAGAATGTGACAAATGTGTGTGAGTGTGTGGCCACAAGGGCAAGTGTTAGAGCAGCCACCAATCATCAATACAAGTTGTGTCCGGCCGGCAGCTCCACCCTGAAGAGCTCAGCTGACCCGTCTACCCCGCGTGGCACCGCACCGACGTCCACCAATCCTGGATCTGCAACTATAAACATTGTTTAGTGTCTAGTTTATGCCACCCAATCTCTAAGACTATGTGCCCCCTATAGCTAGTGATACGTATGCCATAGCTTTGTAATAAGTAGGACTGTCTTTGCTTTTGTCAGACAGAGCGCTCTCAGAGTTTGCAGAGTCCTTTGCATGCCCTATATTGATTTATATAAAACCCTTTTTGATCTCACCCGCACTTGGTCCTGGTCTCATTCCCCTCATGGGGCTTGTCCTTTATTGCCTCTCACTAAGGGGGGTGCGTTTTTGGGGACGCTCACATTCACCTCCATGGGTTAACTTTTTATGAATTGTATGAATTGATTTTAAGCTGATTATGCACCATTTTACATGGATTTTACATGTGTGATTATGTGTAAGTTTTATGTAAACCATATGCACAATACATTTAAAAAATAACAACAGCAAAGACATACAAACGTGAAATTATAAAAAAAAGTGCCTATGCATTAATTTGCACAGCTTCCAATAATTAAGATTCACATGTATCAACATTACAATGGTAAACGTCTGGTTAATGTGAGGGAATTCAAAGGAATGCATTATGAATGGAAAGTTAATTAAAATTTGACATAGAGGGAGAAAGATGAAGCAAGCTCCCTAAAGAAAACAGTAAGGGTCAGGGACTAGAAAATCACTCTATTCAGCTTTCCGGTTGGGGAAATACTGTCTTCATACCTGACATTAGAGGTGCATTAAACTGTCTCATGCATTGTTAATTGCATGAACAATATTGCTTACAAATACACATGTGAGTAGAGTCTAATGATCCTGGTGACGCTGCCACATTAACTTTGCACGTAGAACGGATATTTTGTTTGCTCTCGTTTTAAAACATTAATTCAACCCGGTAATGTGAATTTTCGCAATAAAATGTCTGAAATCTGAGCATTAATGAAACTGGCAAAACATTATCACATTTTCCAAGCTACATAAGGGTCGTGATTTATAAAAATAAAGTGACTCACTTATTTCATTTGCTTGGTTTAAACAATTGTGCAGCTCACACAATTCACAAAGTCCACCTCCGCATTTAATAGGGCCATGGACCAAAATAAAAGATGTACTTGATAGCCATCTTCCATATGTGTGCTAAAGCACGAGAGTGGGTGCTGGGTTTCACTGTGACAGGTTTATGAGGGGCCTATCTTCATGAAATGTAAAAAAAAAAAAAAATCAACTTAATAAACAAATACATCAGAGCCAAATAAATGCAGCCAGGACAGTAATGTTTCATATTACTGGTGCCACACAAACAAAATGCACATTATGAAATATGAAAAAGTCTTAAGGGTCTCAAGTGACAGCGTTGTGCACCCCATGGGCCTGCTCCAAATGCAATGGAATGCTTTTCATTTTCACACATTTGAAAGTGCATTCCATTTATAAATGTGGTATCCAGTGAAAATACTGAATAGATGTTAACTAATACAAATTTTAACGACACAGAATTACCGAAAAAACACTGAACTGTTTATGAAAAATAAATATGGATTTGGGGTAGGTAATTAAAAGTGGTGTGTAGAGGGTTGGGGTAGGGTTAAAAACAAAGAGAAAGAGGGCTAGGAGTGGACCCCCCCCCAATAAAATAAAAATATCTTTTTTTTGGGTAGCTTCCCATTCTTAGCTTCTAAACAATGGAATGCTCTCCCTATCACCCTAAGGAATTAGACCGCTCACCTGACCTACCGCAAAGCACTCAGAATAAAACTCTTTAACTAGTCCTCACCCCCGAGGTTCACCCAGAAATCTGCTCCAGGAACGTATGATAGTTCTCACTGGTTCCCCTGTAACCACTGAACTGGTAAGCCCCTCTCCCATTGTAACATTGTCACGAGGAACTACCACCTGTCTGGTATTAGGCTCACTGTAACTTCGAGCCACAGACAGGTTGTCTTGCCATGCTTTCTTTCCTTCTGTGTCCTGTAACTAAGTAAGCCCTGCTTGTAATAGTTCTACGATGCCCGAGGGTGCCCGAGGGCTGCTTTGTGTGCTTTACAAATGTTTTAAAAACATTAAAAAAATTGCCAAATTCCCTATTGTGTGAAAAGGCCATCTTATCAACACCTCTTCACGCTAATATTTTAGCCCACATGATCTGTGGTACATGGCTCATACAGCTGTAGCAGAGCCCCCAGATAATTCAAATCCACCTTCTCAAAAAGCAAACAAATGTAAGGAATTCCTTTGTGTATCAATAGTACATGAACTCTGGGCAGCTAAGTAGTTTCAACAATGGAATGATGTAGATATCAAAAAGAAAACAAGATGAAGGAAGGGCCTTGGGCACTCTGGATCCCATCTTGCCTGGTGAAGAGCAAAAAGAGCAAAGCTATACTTGATGCCCTCGATCACATAGAAAGGAGCATAGTTAATGCAAAGTTTTTGATTGCACGTGAGTGATATCTGATCAGTCATTGACAATTTGTTGAGGGTTCACAGTATCAAAAGCAATTAAGAGATCAAGCATAAGAGGAAAGGAAATGCATGCTTTGATTGCTAGCATAAGGATATCATCCGAAACCAGTAGAAATGCAGTCACAGTCCCACTTTTGGGATGGAAATAGGGGTTTAGGTGTGGCTAGTCACTGTTAATCTCAGTAAACAAGTATTGCAACAGTGTGGGATTTCGGTATTCTTTCAAATATAGTATGGGACTGGAAATACTGGGACATGTATAGGCATTCTATGAGAAATGTGCATGCATTGTGTCCTTTTTGACTGGATCCTAAACAGTGCCCCCATTAGTCTCTTGGTTGTATTTCTCTCTTATCCCCCACTGCCTCCTCTCCAGTGCCTTGGCTGTCTTGGAAGGTGTTAATCCATGTTCTATTTGTTTCCTCTGTCTGATACAAGAGAGGCCTTTTCTTAATTGTTAACTCAATTTCAATTCAATTGTTGGTCATTTGATTTCAGAGAGGCAGATGTTTAACACCAATAGTCTCTCTAAGAATCACTGCTCAGATGCCATGAAGGCCTCTTTGCATATAAGGCTCAAATTTTATTTTCTGAGTACAAAATCGACTTTACATTTACAAAAGACATTTCATATTTTGTTAATGTCCTGTTTATTTGCCCGGAAATGTCTGTGACTTCCTACATGGAGCCATGTCAACATCAATAAACCTGTGCCAGAAGGAAAGTACTTACACCTGTGCTTCATTTTCAACATGGCATGGTTGACTGGTTTTCATAGGTACTATCCAGTAGAAGGACACAGTCCAATGTCAAAAACTGAACTAATCTCTTGGTCAACCAATGCTATTTCACTGCATGCTTAGGAGAGAGTGATGAATAGAAAATAGTATTTGATGGTGATCAGTTGAGTCTGTATACACAAAATACGTTTTACCTTTGTTTTCTCATTGACTTCTTCTACAGATGGTGACAGTATTGAATGTTCCAACAAACCCTTGTAATTTTTTTGCAAATCAGGTCCCTATCAGATTTTAGCCACTGCTCACCTTCGCCAATCTATGTAATCTACATTTTCATATTAAGATGGAACAAGTTTGTAGGCATCCTCAAAAGCTTCAGTCGAATCATGAAGGTCTCTCCGCGTTTGAAGGTATGGGCAGAGGTGGAGGCACAGATGGCTCTGTCATGGGGGATGGATTCTGCCTATATGTAGCCATCAATAAACAAGTACCGGTCAGTATGCATGTACAATTTGGTGCAAATATGGGAGCAGGGCACGATTTCCAGGGGAGAACCAGTTGAGTTCCCAAAAAGTCATCAGGAGACAGCATGCAGATAGGTCCCACCGAGTGTTACTTCATTCTGCTGCCAAATACATTTTCAGCTTCTGGACCTACTCCTTAATAAATCACATTGTAGAAGTGTTATCTAGAGGAAAACCTTAATGGTCTGATTCATGGAATTTTTGCATGGAAAATAGGTACCCTGCGCATCAATCTGCACGCAAAATCCCTTTCGTCGATTTATGGAATTGACTTTGCTGTACTTATTTGGACACTGCGTGGACTTTACGCAGGTCCAGCACTTCTCTGTATCAATTTGATTGCCCCGTGCGAGACTCTTTGGAGCGTGGGCATGGCCTGCGCAGATATCAGAGTAGGGTGTGGAACATGCACAATGGGGAAGAACAAGGGTTATTGTGGGCGTGTCAAGGGACGGCCTGCGCAATCAATTTGCATACCCATATATGTGCGCAACCAAGCGTATTCATGGTCTGTACAATCTCACGTCAGAGAATTGACCATGCAAAGCTCTCGATCTAACCGCCACCCGAAGGCAGGCATACAGACACTTGTGTATAGGAATCACTGTGCAAAGGTAAGATCGGATGTTGGATTTAGGGGTGTGTGAATGCAGTCGGGGGTCCGATCAGACTTAGGTGTGCGCATAAGCAGTGTAGCAGGGTGCAGGCATGGTTTACAGGGGTTCGCACTCCGACTGACCGGACAATTATTTGAGTTATAGGAAATGGTACGCACATTGTCAGGGCTCTGTTAACAGTTACGGGTGGGAGGTCATTATTTAAGCTAAAGACACAGTTCTACAGACCTGAATCTTCAAATAGTGTAGAACCCCAGTGTAGACGACTACTAAGAAAATCTGCCAGAAACAATGGTGGGGGGAAAAGCATCTCTTAAATCACTCCACTCCATTGCCATTGGGTTTTTGCAATCAATTCAGAGTTACAGGAAATGGTATGCATATTGTCTGGGTGCTGTTAACAGTTACGAGGACCGCACGCAATGTGCTCAAGGTGATGACTTAGTTGCGGGAGTTCCCACGCAGGAGTACCGGAGTTCATGAGTTTGGGGCCGATTGGCGAGCACAGGTAGCATAAGTGGTTAGTTCTGCTTTGCGGGGAGCCTGTCAGGGGCATTCAGGCCACAACTTGCGCATAGGGTTACCTTGTGGGAAACATTCCATGGACACGTGTAGCGTGCATAGAACCTTCTGCATGCAGGGACTGTTAGGCAGAAACCTGTGCAGTTCTCTCTGGGACCACTGCAAAAGATTTAGGACTACAGGTGTTGGGCAGTAAACCCACTTGGTAGCAGTCTGTACCACACAGATTCACTTGGTAGCTGTGGCTGAGCAGTCAGACTTCCCTCAAGAAGAGTTAGGCGGTATTTGGAGTATACACTATAGGGCAATTTACACAGTAGAACAAGCAGACACTGATCAGAGCTTGGGTGTAAAGATATATAAATATTTACTAATATGGCAAACAACTTCAATCACAGTTACTATAAGTATATATCAATCCCATAACAATATTTCGACACGTCTAGGTTCAATGGCACCACTTATTTGCAGACAGAGGTGAATGCTTTAACCTAGATGGCACTCTAGTATTCGTTAGAAAGGGAGAGAGAACGGCAGGGTATGAAACCAACTCAGTACCAACACTTTTATGAAACAAATGCAAGGCGAGCAAGGCAGGGTCGACTGTAGATCACAAAGTTCAGAGGCCAGGCCCACTCGGAGAGAGGCAAGGCTGTATGTCCCAAAAGTATCACAGTGGAAATGCACTTCAAGTCTTTGTAGCAAAATGTCACAGAAAGGTTGGACCAGTTTAGAACAAAAGTTTAAGAAGGTCTGGAGGCGACCCAATGGAAAGGTAAGGATTTAAGACACCTCACGCTAACCGTTTCAAGGGAAGCCAGGCGGACACAGTACCTTGCAAGTGAAGAGACAGCTCCGGCGGGGGCAGTGTTCTTGGTGGTGGATGGAAGTCGGGGCTTTGCCAGAAGATGAGAGAATCTCGTCGTCGAGGAAAAGTTGAAGACCGTTGCACCACCAGGGAAGAGACCAGCCGCGGAGTGCTCCATCACAAGGCACCACCTTTTGGTCCCGGTACAGTGGTCAGTGGCTATCCGGTTGCCGGGGTGCTCAGCACGGGCAATTCGACCACTGGAAGTCCTGGAAGCGAAGAAAAAGCAAGGGACTCGTTGTTCCCACCACTCGGGGGAAGAAGACTCTCCAGCAGGGAGATCTCCTCTGTCGTTGGGAAGTGGTGAGTCGATTCAGCAGGGCTCCACCAGAGGTGTCGTCGTTGCAGGTCGGCTCGGCTTTACCCTCGTCGGATTCTTAGGTCCTGTGGCGACTTTTGAAGTTCCAGTCTCAAAAGCCCTGCTTTTATGCAGAAAACCCCCATTCATTCAGCCTAGCTGTCAATCAAACATGCTACATGGTGAGCGGGGCGGCTCACCACTTTGGCCAATCACACAAGAGTGTGACTTGAGTTGGCAAGGCAACTCAGTCCAGGGTGCCTAAACCCCCTCCCACACCCCCTGTGGTACCCAGACAGAATGGGCCCACTCTGGAGGGCTTCTGTGCAGAAGCCAGCCAAAAGTGGAACAAAGGGCTCAACCTTTGGTTCGGAGTTACAGAGGTGAACACATACGCCATTTTAAAAACTGAGTTCTGGCCGAAAATATTAACCGGTGGATTTATTGAAGACAAATAAACCGGCGGTATGTTAGAGACTAATGTGAAAAAGTATTAGCCTCCAACAATGGGAAGAATCCCATAGGAATATATTTGCGGTCGAATATAAAAAGTAGTATCCACTGCCACCAGCCAAAACTCGACGAGGGGGACGGGACAGTGCCCCCTCGAACAACAGACCCAGGGGTAATCGAAATACCCCTACCAGTACGTCCACAACAGGATGGTTTGTACTAGTTCTGTTAGTAAATTTAGGTCTAGTAAAGCCAATGGTGGCTTTACATGCCCTGGGAGACAGTAGTCAGTCCCAGGGTATGGAGTCTATGGTGGGGATCCTCTAGGACACCCCAGTGTTACAGCACAGAGGGTGCGGTGTAACACACATAGCAAAACACATGAGGCCCTATGGAGTAAAAGACCCCATAGCCCATAGAACACATTGACATTCAAAGAAATCAACCACATTCATGTCCAAGAGTGGGAGGAAAAGAGTCTCACTCTTGGCAGGATGAAAAAAACAAACTCCAGAAATCCAGCAAAGCTGCTGGGGGACTCACTAGGTTAGGACATTCAGCCTAAACAGAGAATTCTCCCTAACAGGGACTCACAAAGTCGATCTCGCAGCATGAACTTTGCGTGATCTGTGTGCCCTTAATCAGTTAGAGTGCCAAAGTTCAGTCCACCTAGATGTGCTCTACAAAGTTAGTGAAGATTTCAGTCAAGCAGTTTGTTTTAAAAACAAATACATGGTGTCAGAGGTTTTATACCGAGTTATAGGGCATTGTATTTTGTCAAGGTGTGCATCACCTAATAGAATAAAAAATATAGAGGACTAGCAGAAACTCAACAAGAAACAACTTGAGGCAATGAGAGATGGAGGGCCCTACTATAAAAAAATAAAAAAGAAAAGAAAACGGGTGCATAGAATGTCTGGGCCAGTTCATAGATCTTAATGTCCCACATGCTGTAATTGGTCAGGAAATATATAACTTTCAGCCAATAAAAGGCCCAGAACTAGTTGAACACTACTTCATGAATAGTATTGCATCCAGTCCTGGCCCTCTTTCCTTCACACCACTTGGCAGAATAGGTGAAAGTTGGATATGTCTATTCTTTTGGGAAATGCATATGCCAGGCATAATTAACACGTTTTCCAGTTCTGCATGGAATGTTCCACCGCTCCCTTCATGCAGGCACCCCATCTGTGATCACACCATGACAGAAAAACACAAATGTTTCAAATGGATTGGGACATCTGTCAAGAGATAAAAATATACTGTGTCTAACATGTCAAAATAAATCAACAAATATTCTTTCTTCCCTTTGAGAAGACACCAGCAAACTGATTGACAACAAATTATGATTATTACAGTACATGAATACATTGTAGGTAGAACATATTAGATCCAACTTAAAGCAACCTGTTAAACAAAAGAAATTGCTATTTCTGCTTATAGAACGTATTTCTTTCATTTTCAAATTAGTTTTCATTATTTTTAAAGGTTCATGAACAAAATAAAGTAGGACAATCATTTCTATGTACATATTGTAGAATATATACAAAGCTATCATAGTCGTTAGGAGAAATGAGGGCGGGGTGGAAAAGAACAATAGAGAAAAAGGAAAACAGAAATAATAAAACCATACACCACACACAGATGTTAATGAGGAGCCAAACCAAGTAAACGTTAAGGCACAGTTGTAAACAGTTAAGCATAAAGATAATTAAACACACTCCAGATGCTCTCATACACATGATGTTGATCTTTACCTTGAAACGTTACTTTCTCCCTTTTAGAGAGAAGTGACAATCTAAGCAGCCAATCATCAAAACAAGGGCAGTATCACTTTTCCAGAATTTCAAGATGTGTCTTTTGGCAACCAATAATGCCCGTTATGCACAAAAAGGTTTTCCACTGGATAACCTAGTATCAGAGGGAAATATGCCCAATACGACAGCAGTGGGTCTCTTGGAAGGGATACACCTAAAACCAAATCACTTCTCTGGAAAATGCAATTGAATTTTTCTACATAACCATAATATATGGAGGGTGGTGCCGGAATGACTTCTGCAATTCCAACACACATCTTCACAGCATAATTTATACAACCACATCTTCCACGGAGACCAGTACAAGTAGTGGTTAATCCACTGCTGCGTATATCGTAACTCCAAATAAATCATATATTTAACTGGGCTAGGAGTAGTTGTGAAAGGTGAATGGCTGAAATCGCACCAAACTGGGCTGCTTTTCAAGAATTGCGCCACTTGTTTTTTAGTAAAAAATAATTTCAAAGTTTATTCAAACAAATTTCAGATAATGTTCTTTTTCATACACGCTTTTGGGTTTTGTAAAACAAATTGTATCTCCTATTGTTCATTAATCCTCTACACGTGCTTCACAAGAGTTCTGTAAACTGGCTCATCAGTAGGAAATCGGTGGATGATTTGAGATTTTATAATACAATTACAGTGTTAATATATTGTCTTTTTCCAAAAAGATTCCAAAGAGTTTGTTTTGTCCTGTCTTTGAATTAAGCGTGTTTTTTTGGGTCTTTGTTGTGGTCAGAAATTAGCCTTATTTGGACACTCAGAGAGTAATGGTTAGGTCTTTCCTGCTTGTGAAAATGGATGACCTTTTTTATCACGTGTTGGCAAATATGGCGAATAACGCTCTCTTAAACCTCCTATGCGAGGTTAATGGAATGGAAGATGATGGCGGCATGTTTGTGTGGTCTCAGCCGTTCACCTTTCACAACTACTCTTAACACTTTTAAAGTATTGGGCAGATATAATACTTGAACCGGCAGATCAGCAACATTCAACATCAAATCCCATAACATAAGGTTCGCCCAGGGCTTGCTATATGTCTCAAACACAGAAGCCAGTCCTTATATTTAACTGGTCCTGCACAACTGTGATTCCACTCAATGTCCAATTATTTCTACCACAATGTGACGCCAGTGTAAATTCTTGAGGCATAATAAGTTTAAATATTGTGGAAGCTGATAGAGGCATTTAGGATAAGTGAGGATCAGAGGTGAGGCATGCACTGTAGCATTTAATGGTGATAGAATTTTAGTAAAGAGATCCTTCAGTACATTATAGCAACACATCTCTCCTGCCTTTAGCTTATATTTAAAAAGTAAGAATCCAAAATCAAGCATGTTCTGACCATCATGAACCTGCCCAATCCTCCAAATGACAACTTTTTGCCAAGAAATACATGACAGAGCACAATTATCCTGTTATACAGCCAGATTTTTCCACAAGCTAGATTCTGCACAGAGTAAATATTTTTCACCTCGAGTCACATTACAATTCTTCCGTTCCTTTACCACATGTTTCATAAATGGGGGAGTCAATTTGGCCGGCAGCTTTTTCACCGCAAATAGGACAACATCAATTGGCATAGGTGAGACAGCTTCTCTCTCATTGTTAATCCAACCTGCACAGTCTACTTGGTTGGGCATAATCCAGCGACGCAGAGTGCGTAATGTAAATGCAGAAAGATATCTCTTTATATCAGGATAGCCAAAGCCACCTAAATGCACTGGTCATTGAAGGACATCTTTCGGAATTCATGCATGACCATTCTCCCCCCACAAAAATCTAATCAGCAATTTATTAATATTCAAAACTAGTTTGTTCGGGAGTGGTATCAGAAGCATATTAAACATATAGAACAATTTAGAAAGTCGGGTCATTTTTTGCCCCAATGAGTCAATTTTAATTTCTCCCATTTACTGCAGAGTCTGTATATCTCAATAAGTGGCAGCTGAATGTTATTGACCAAGAGAGATTCAACATCTCTGTCAACATTGACACCCAAATATTTAAAACCTGAGTCAACCCATTCCGCCCATCTATATTAAATAGTCCTCTATGGCACAAAAGAGAGATTGGAAAAACTAAGGTAATTGAGCCATTCACCTTTATAGTTATAGACATTTCCAAATATTTGTAGTGATAGTCAAAGTTCCTGGTAAGAGAACTCAGGCTTAGAGATCAACACCAAAAGATCATGTGCAAATAAAAGGACCTTCAAAATATAATCCCTGAATGGGATGCCCATAATGTCTGGATTATTCCTCAACATACGGCTAGAGCCTCAATACACAAGGCATATAACAACGGGGACAGAGGGCAGCCCTGACAAGTCCCTTTATGGATTTGGAAAAAGTCTGAAATGTATCCATTAACAGTTACGGCTGCTCTGTGCCGCCATAAAGAGCTCCAAAAAGTTTGAGGAAATGTGGTCCACAATTAACTTTACACAAGACTTGGCGGAGGAAGACCCAACTCACTCTATCAAAAGCCTTCTCGGCATCTATACTGATAGCTGAGTAAGCGTCAATAGAGTGTCTCTTAAGGTAGATAACATAAAGCAATTTAGGCAATTATCTTAACTATTCCTACCATATATAAACCCTGTTCAGTTTGTATGAACTATTTTAGGAATTAAACCATTCAGTCTTCTGGCAAATACTTTCGCTAGAGGTTTTACATCAACATTTAAAACTGAGATAGGTCGATAGTTCTCACACAGCAATACATGACCCGTCCCAGTAGGTCAATGCAGTCAAAGAGGCATCCGAGATGACGTGCAGTGTCTTCACGAAAACACTGCAGGTCACCTCGCATGCCCTGTTGACGCAACGCTATCCAAGCCAGGACAGGCTAAACACGGTCCCGGATAGCCACGTCCGCAGGGAGAAGAAGGCCAGTTGTTGTGCGCCCATCCCCTCCCTGAAAACAGGTCTGGACGTAGGCATCCCTGCTGGTGCTGGATGATGCAGTCACAGGATCAGGGACGGGATTACACACAGGCACCTCCACGGCGGCCTGTGCTGCCTCCTGTCCCTGCCCCTGTACTGCACCACTGGCACCAGTGGAATCCCCACCTTCAGACCCCGTGTGTGTCCCTTCCACGGCCTCCTCCTCCTCCAAACCCCCCACCAACCTGGATGACTCCATGCCATCTTCCTCCGTCAGACCCTGTGGGGTCTCAGCTGCCCCTTCTGCTGCCGAGGAGTCCATCTCCAACCTCCGCCTCTTGAGCCTACCCTCGGCAGCTGCGGCCTGGGACGCGGCACCAGACTCCTCACTCCCCAAAGAGATGACAATCTGGGAGGGGAGCCGGGCCTTGCGTCTCCGGCTGGTGGTGCGATCCCTGCCGCTTTGCTCCACAGGACCCTCTCCGCCTTCTTCATCATTTGACGCTGCAGACAGGGAGTGATAGAACACAGGCATCAGGGCACTGTACAATGGACTGATACACACATGAAAGTTGTACATGAGTGGCAGTGTCAAACTTCACACATGGCATCACACACCCTAACACACATGTCATTTCTACTTACACACATGAACAATTCCACAGCAATATTGCACCAGGCAGCACCATCCATACACATACAACAGCATCAGCATCCGAAGGTGAGCCTGACGTCACATGAAGCACAGGGAGTACACAACACATGCACACACACCAACACACCTACATGCATGTGTGCATGTCCACCAACTGTCAGAGTGATGCGATCACCATCCATGTCACATCTGGCATTCAGCCTTCTACATGTCAGTGCCACATGCATCCATGTTGCATCACAGTTCCACACTTGTCAAATACACATACATGCACATGTACACAGTGCAGATACATGCAGCTAGAACCAACATCCATGTGTGACACCACAACCATGCCAACGTACATACACAGTAATTGAAACATGTGTGCTCCCACATCTGCATTTGGCCTGCATGCTTATCCACACATACACCATCCATGTGTCTCACACATGAGAGGACTCGCATGTGTCAGCCTCACGCCCCTGTACATACACATCCATACATGGCCCTATAGAAACACATGTGCAACCTGCACACTACTGGCACACCAAGACACGCACAATGTCCAACCAGTATGCATGTACACTTACCGCTCGACTCCAGACGGGTCTGCCTCTCAACGACCTGGACGTGGAGCGCTGGGCTTATGCGTTCCAGGACCCTCATTTGGTGGTCGGACAGGTGGCCCCAGCACCCCTTGGCATCCGCTGCCTTCAAGAGGCACCGGGCCTTTTCGAGGGTCCTGGACCTGAAGTCCTCCCAGCGCTTCTTGACATGTTTGATGTCGCGGACTGCCACCCCCTCCTCGTTGATGGCAATCACGATGTCCATCCAGATCCTGGTCCATCCTTCACAGTCGGCGCGCTAACTTCCAAAGAGGGCATCATACTGGCCCAGGACTTGCTCCACCAGGACACCAACTTCCCTGGCACTGAAGCTGGTGGCCCTCTGCCAATCTGGCCGGGGTTGCCAGTGGTGCCAGATGGTGTTGTGCCCGACATGGCAACCCCAGAGGCAGGTGTGGGTGGGCAACTGGGTCCTGGGGCTGGGCTGTGGAGCGATGGTATCCCAGTCGGGAGCAGGGGCATTGCTAGGGGGGGGCTAAGGGGGCTATAGCCCCTGATCGTTTGGTTGTAGGCCCGGATAGAATCTCAGGAGCTACAGCCAAAAGACTAGCTACCCCCCAGTCCCAACAGTTCCAACATCAGCTTAGCCCCGGATCTTTTCCAGACCTAGCAACTCCCCTGGTCGGGAGTCTTCAGTTCCAGCAGGGGTGGTCACAGCAACTTCACCCCTGACTGACGTGCAGGCACCAAATAGCAGGGCACGTGGGCAGCAGGCAGGCAGGCAGCAGCTGATGGCAGGTGGGAGTGTGCTCGGGGCACTGGGGGGCAGTAATTCGGCCTTCTGGGGAGGAGCGTGGCCTTCCGTGTGTTGTTGCGTGGCCAGCTTGATACGGAGTGATTTGGCACGTGAAAATCTTGCACGTCTGTGTGTAATTCGAGGAAAGGCCCTTAGCACGTAAGCGCGTCTGTGACATTACACGCGTGGGCGTTTCCCTCGTGACGTGGGCATAGTGGTTCATGGCATGTTGAAAAAACTGCATGTGAATGCGTGTAATCCGAGGAAAGGGCCTACGCGTCTGTGACGTGACTGGCGCGGGCGTTTCCCTCAACACGGGTGCATGTTCATCGCACACGTCCAAAAACTGCACGTCCGAATGTCAGCTCGTGTAATTGGAGGAAAGGGCCTTAGTGCGTACACGTGAGCTGCTTTAAAAGGTACGTGTAGGACCCCATTTCTTTGTACGTGCTTTTCGTGGAGAGTGAGTGGGTGAATTCTGTACTTCTTGTTGGTTCACACGCGATTACTTCACAACGTTTCAAGTTCGTACTCAATGTTACCTCTGACAGCGTTCATTTTTTTTGATGGGCCTGTTTCCTCAAACAGCGTTCACTTCTTCTTTTGTCCTGTCTCCTCAGACAGCGTACAATTCTTCTTTTGGCGGGGGTGTTACCAACGCGCACACGCGCGTCTTTTTCACATTCTTTTTCCAGGCAGACGGTGAGTCGTGCACGTATTTACCCACTGTGCTTGCCCCGTGTGTCACGTACCCCTTCAGAGGTCATTGTAGGCTGCGTGTAACACGCGTGCGCTTAGTTTTGTGTTTCTGGGTGCCACAGCATAGTGCAGATTCATTTATCCACGCACTTGGGCTACGAGGGGGTGCATGCAGGTTATTTTTGGTTTTCGGGGTGCGTTGCGTGACCCGTCATCTTCCTCCAGGGGTCACAGACAGCCCTGCTAGAGCACAAGGGTACGAATTCCATCTAATACCCTACCCCTTTCACCCTCAATTGCCCAGGACAATCGTGTACTGCTACTCCCATACGCACAAAAACATCAGTGCCATGGTTGGGAGGCGACCAAGCGGTAAGGGAGGCAAAGGTGGCCGACCTCCAAAAGGTGGGTGTGGTGGGCGCGGTAGGGGACGTGGCCAGGATTTGCAGGGTGCCCCTAGACCCCCATGTGTGGAGGATCAATCAGGGACGCCCATGCCCCCCCCATGGTTGTGGGAAACGGAGCTGACACCATCCCAGATCAGCCCTTGTTGGACCAGCCCATTGTGTCACCTGAACCGGCACAGGATGACACCCAGGCTGACTTCCAGGTCAGCAAGTCTATGCCACGTGTGGCGGTGCAAGTTGGTGTCACCAGGCCACGTGGATCTGGGCAGATATGTCATCTGCTGCCCCAACTAGGCAGGGTGGGGAGGCTGAAGGGGCAGCTGCAGCTCAATCCACCCCAGCTCTGAGTCTCCCAGCTGGGACAGTGTCGGTCCCAGTCCATCAAACTGACGTTGCCCCTGCCAACATCACCCTGCAGCCAATGCCTGCACCAAGACCTATGGTCATTGTGCATTCACACACTCCTAGTACTAGACCACCGGCGCTTCTGCCCCTACTGACCAAAGCGGCGTAAGCCACTCAATATCCGCACCACCTTTGAAAAAGAGGAAGAAGGGTGCTCTGGCACTGCAGGCTGAGACCCCAGACATGGCTACACACTCCGGCACATCAAGGAAGCCTAGCTTTAATGATGCCGAACTTGATGCACTAGTGGCCTATGTGTCGGCACATAGCCGCGAAATGGTGATGACTGCAGGGTGAAAGACCACACTTGGTCAACGTAAGGCACACTGGCAGAACCATCGCTGACATCATTAGTGCCCTATTGTAAAGACTGGTAGGGGGTGCCTGTACTTCTGCTCTCTATATGGTAGAGGAGAGGCACAGTAGACCCCAGCCAAGATTCTCTATAAGGTATCAATGGGCGTGCAATCAAGGCCTAGCTTCTCAGGAGGTGATGCAGGCTGGTTCTTAAGTACAGTGTAGTCCCCGAACCCCCACAAAGGAATGCCCCCACACTGTATTACTGAAAACACAGTCTTTATATAATTAATATTTAAAGGTATGTACACGATCACAACAACGCACTTTGTACTCGGAAGTCAAGAATGATAAATATATACAATTCTAAAGTGGAACCACTAGTGTTATCGAATCTCATCAAAGTGCATCAACTGTACGGTTAAAATGTCACACAGATTAATAACGAGGAAACCAGCAATAGAGATAGGCAGGAACGTAAGATGGTTGGAACAATTGGCAGAACACTGACCCCTACCGCTAGGCGCAGTTCTGAGTGGAGATCCCCCCACCTGGGCAACTTGTAAATAAAGATATATAGCACACGCCCAGTCCATATAATGTTCGATAGTCTTACTTCTTCCTATTAAGGTTTTACCCCCCCCAATGTACCTGGTGGAGTAGAGTTTTCCGACGATGCGCTGACCGATCCTTCTTGAGTGCCTCCCTTTCAGGCGGGAGCCACGGATCGTTGAGAGGTGTCGGGGAACTTGGCGTTCGGTGTCGGGGAATCGACGGCCCTTCGTGAGTGCCCTCCCTTTAAGGCAGGAGTCACAGGTCATTGAACGTCCTGCGGGGAACAGGGTGAACTACGGCAGGGAAGTGGCAGCTTCGTTCCTAGCGGTGCTCGTCGACGCCAGAGCGTTGCAATCCTGCAAGGAAGAGGCGTGCGAGGCACCTTGGTGAAGATAGTTCTGGACCGCAAAGAGATGATGAAGAACTGTGGCTCAGCAAGGGCGTTGAGTCATCGGCGTCTCTGCGGTCTTTAGGTGGCAGGAAAACCACCGGTGGATGCTCCTCGGCATGTCAACGGTCAGGCCTTCTCCAGCGGGAGACAAGCGGATGACGATGCAGACGAGAGCGTCCGATGATCAATTGAAGTTCTTAGGCAAACGGGAGCACGGCGGCTCCGGTCTGCGACGGCGGTCGTCGACAGTGGCGGACAACAGTCCGGGTGCTTCTCCTTGGAGTTCCACAGCAGTCCCCGTATCCACAGCCTGTCGAAGGTCTGTCTACCAGGGAGCGTTGGCAAAGATCAGCTGTGCATGATGGTCCCTCATAGCTCGGGAAGAGGGCACCTTACCAGGTCCTCTCTGGGTCAGTCCTTGGAAACACAGCAGCCTTCAGATTGCGAGGGAGAGCCACAGCACTCCTTCTCGTCCAGCGGGGGTTTCAAGGTCAAGTGTCAGTTACTCCAGTTATTCGTCGTAGTGGACTTCAGCTTCTGAACACGATTCCTAGCAGTGAGAGGACCCCAGATATACTGTTGATCTCCCATTCATTCCGCTGGGTCACACTCAAGCATCCAATCACGACTACGGGCATTCATGCAGGCAGGCAGCCAATCAGGCACATGGGGTATTCAGGCCATTCACTTCTCTCCAGTCACTCACAACAAGTTATGTGTATTGGGACAAGTACCGAGCAATTCAACACTCCAAGCTGCATTAATACCGGTTTCGGGCAGGGTTGTCTCAGTCATTGTGTCAACCACCAGATACTAGACACCCACAACACAGAATGCATATTCATCACACACTCTATTCACCCAGGTCCCACCCACAGGAGGTACCCACAACATACATCAACGGGAAGGCTCCAGCGAGTCTGGCCGGGCCTTCACAACAACACCATATATGGCATTTCCATCCAACAGCCAGTCAGGGGGAAGGGACAGAGTCAGGGCTTCCCAGGACTTTGGGAAAACAGGGTAATGGGTAATAGAAAGCAAGAGGCCACCGGGGCCATCTTGTTTTCCATCAGGAA
Source organism: Ambystoma mexicanum (assembly GCF_040938575.1). Lineage (NCBI taxonomy): Eukaryota > Metazoa > Chordata > Amphibia > Caudata > Ambystomatidae > Ambystoma > Ambystoma mexicanum. Next base: position 427,592,332 of record NC_090939.1, on the reverse strand, counting down.
TCAACTGATCCCAACGGCAGGGCCGGGCATCCCAAAATGGGGAATACGCTGCGCACCTGTGACATTCAGCATGGAGCTGCTACCAGCCCATACCCTGCTCTGTGGGCCACCCACAGGTGTCCAAAAACATACACTAGGGGCACAGGGTTGTACCACCACCCATGGGTGCCATGAGGGTATCCCACGGGTCCGTTCACCAAACCAAAAGAAAGAGAGCTGCACCGCCAGGAGTCCCACATGAACTCCTGCGCGGAAAACACGACAGAACACACAATAAAAAGCAGTAAAGGACAAGGATACGGAGGCCCTGTCCCTCCGATGCATTTCCAGCATCACACCTTGGATTTGTGAGGCGCTCAGCTGATTATTGCTACAAGCGCTGGAATGACCTGAAACACAGAGCAAAGAACAAGCTGGCCTCAAATCATGCTTCTACTCTGGTGACTGGCAGTGGGTCTCCACAAGAGGACAACCAACTCACTGAACATGAGTCTGTTGCTGGAACCTTCGCCACAGAGGAACAGATCCAAGGCGTGGGAGACCTACCAGATTACGACACATTGTCCGGTGAGTGCCCAAGCAGGTGTGTGTAATCCATGTGTATGTTGTGTGGGTAACTGGTTCTGATTGAGTGCCAGGTGAGGGTGTGTGCACCTGAGTGGTATGGGTCACCCATGTGCTTCCTCCAAAACATTCACTGGCCTTGGATTTGGGTATGACAGTATCCCTTCTGCCCACAGTAGCCATTTAGCACCACATTACTGCAGTTGCCCTTGAACTGTCATCTTGCAACAACATTGTTCAGAATTTTTCAGTGATCATTCAGGCTGATTGTTTCAATTCTCCCACTTTTGCAACGCATTTTTCAGCCCTATTGTCACATATGTGACATGCTTCTGTCATTGATTACACCCCACATTGGCCCACATCTGTTACCTTGTTATGTGAATGATTAGACCATTCAGGCTGATTGAGTATTGGCCTGCTCACATTGGTTTTTGGTGCCTGTTTGCATGTGGTACTTGATAGTTGTTTCCTGTGATGTTTAAGTGACCAACCATTGATGTGTACATCTGCCTGCAATCACTGTATTCTTGTACACTGGATGTGTTGCAGTGAGTGGCACATGCGTATTTTGTCACACTATGCAGCATTGTTCATCTCATCATGTCCATCTCACATGGATGGCTGACAGTACTCATTCACTGACATATGGCTGTACTTGTCAAATGTACCATGGCTATGCTACATGCCATCTGTGTGCTGGCATGTGTCATGTATGTGTATTGGACATGCCACTCACAGGCTAATGTGTGATGCCAGTGCTACCCAGCATGCAGCAAATGTGTTGCTTTTCCATCTTGGTGTCCTCAATGTCTGCTTTTTGCCTCCCCTTCCAACTCAGTGACAGTGCATGCATGCCAGGGTTATAATCATGTGGGACAAGTGCAAATCATGTACTGGATCACTGGCTTGTCAAGCCTATGTGTGTGCTATGGTGCTAATGCTTGTTTTCATTTTTTGTGTTTCATGTTTTTGCAGGTGATGACACACTTGATGCTGTTGAGGTTGAGGAGATGGTTCAGACCCAGGAGGAATCTCAGGCACGACCGGGCACCAGTGGGGGATGTGGTGTGGTGGTGGGTAAAAACCCAATCTTACTGCAGACCATACTGTCCAGGGGTGTCTCTGGGTGCACCTCCCCAGACCTCTATTCAGGTGCTGAATCGGATGATGAGACTTATGTGCCATTGCAGGTGAGTGTTTCTGGCAGGGATTCTGTTCTGTCCAACCCACCTGCACCAGGGATAGTACCCTCTATGGGGATGTCAGTCTTGGTAAGTCCGTCTTTGGCGGTTACGGATGCAGGGTCACACTCCACAATATCTGATCCTGCTCCTGGGCCAGCAGATCAGAGGGGGGATGCAGTCCTGCAGCCTCAGGCACTGCCAGCACAGCAAGGTGCAGATCGCCCCGAACAGGTGTGGTGCCCCCCGATGCGTTGGCCGTAGGCCACCAGGCAATACTGTATGGAAAACTCCATGTACGGTATGGTAACCCAGCAGGCAGCATCAGTTGAAATGATGGCTCAGGCAATGGAGAGGGTGGCCACTTCCATTATCCCCCTTGAAAGGCAGATGGAGCAACAACAGCAGGCAACAGACTCCATTTGCCGATCGCACTGGGAAGACATGTTGGCGTCCAACAGGGACCGATGGGCGGCACTGGAGACTCTGCGAGAAGCCATTCCTATAGAGTCACAGGGCCACAGGGAAGCCCTGAGGGTAGAACTCCATAACCTCAGGGAGACTCTTGTTGAACTTGAGGCTTCCACAAATTTGTGCAGAAATGCAGGCAACCTGTCAGGTGCTGCATGGAGATCTCCATACTATCATCCTCCAGAACGAGACCTTCCACACCTGCATGCTTGCTGCCATGGGGGACCATACCAGGGCTTTGCGTGGGCTGCCTCCCATAGCACCACCACCTCCTGTTGCAGCAGCAGAGGGTGATGAGAGTGACAGCAGCACTTCTCCCACATTAGCGTAGCCGTGCAGGCCATGAGCCCATGGAGGTGTTATTTTTTTACAACATCCACACAGGTGGGTATTAGTGTGCACCCTGTCCTCGGACCTCCTGGGTGGCCTCCCCTCCCTGGCCCCCACATGGCCATTTTTTATTATTTTTTTTATTTATTTTTTTACAGTGTGTTGCCTTGTGTGGCTCCCGTGGGCATCCACTGTGTATTCCGTCTGGGCACATGCAGGCTTGTCCTGTGTTTGGGTTAGATGCTTGGGTTCCTGACACACACACCCCTCCTGCTTCCTGTTTCCATGGGCTTGCAAAGGGTGTGACCAAGTGACAGTGACTTACACAGTGACATTAGGCTCCCATGAGCTGTGTGGGCAGTCTGTAGTCATAACTGTGTGGACATCCCTAGTGGGGTTTGTTTTTGTATTGAACACTGCATGATTTATTGATATGTGCTTGTGCATCCATGTCTTCCTCCTTTTCCGCAGGTACGTTCTTCATGTCTTCACAGATGCAGTTCATGTTGTATGCAGTACACTGACAGCAACACTCTGGAGTTAGAAGGGGTCGATGTGCTGGCTTATTGAGGTTGTATAACTTACATTACTTTGAGTTTGTACTGTCATATTTTGGCGATGTTTCATGCTGTGTTGCTGTATTGTGTTGCTGGTAAGTATTTGGTCATGTGTGCTGTTTGTTATTGATTACTGGGAGCATGTTGTCTGTGGCCTGTTGCCATTTGGGACAGTGTACTTTGTGACACTTGTATCATGTGTTGTGCATTCCTTTGTTTGCTTTCACATTGCAGGACATGCCATGGTGTGTTGGGTGGCGGAGATGGGGAGGGGTTGGGTGACATGGTGCTATTTTCATGTTGTATTTTGCAAGGGGGTAGTCATTCATGCAGCATAAATGTGTGTCTTTTTGTGACACAGCATTGGTTGTCTTTCGGTAGGTAGGAATGCACACAATGTAACACTTCCAGGTGATCAATCTCAGGCTGGTATGGTTGTGACAGTTGACTGTCCCTTATGTCATCATCATTGATTGTCAGCTGGTATGTGCCAGGGCTGTGTGCACTCCACAGGGGTGTGATTTTAGGTGAAGTAATTAGCCACCAACTGCGTACAGGCTGCCTCACCACATGCCCTTTCCCCTCCCATGCGCAGTGGCCGTGCTTGTAGTTGGGGATGTCGGGGCACCACCATGTCCACCGGCAGGCCCCGGCGTATTGCAATGTTGTGCACAACACATGCTGCCACTATGATCCTGCACACTACTGGGGGCGCGTATAGCAGCTGCCCACCAGAGCGGTCAAGGGAGCGAAAGCGTGACTTGAGCACTCCGAATGTGCGCTCCACTATGCCCCGGGTTGCAATATGGACTGTGTTGTATCTTACCTCGGGTGGTGTGGTGGGGTTCCGAATTAACGTCATCATTTGGGTGCTCAGAGGGTAGGCACTGTCCCCTGGGGAGGTGATGATGGGTATCATTAGTGGGGTTGTGACATTACTCAGTATCTGACATGCATGCATTTGCAGGGGCATTTATACTCACCAAGCAGCCATGTATTGCAATGCCGCCCAGCTTCTAGGTTTAGGTTTGACATTCTGTAAATTAAACTGTCATGGGTGGACCCTGGATAGTTGGCATATACTGAGGTGATGATTACCTTGGCATCACATACTACCTGCACGTTGATGGAATGCCAGTGCCTGCGGTTTCTGTAGATCTGCTCAGTTGCCCTGGGAGGACGTAGAGCCACATGGGTGCAGTCAATGGCATCTAGCACTTTGGGGAAGTGTGCCACCCCATAAAAATCCTGGAGGACAGCCTGCCTTTCTGCAGGTGTTCTGGGCAGGTATATGTGCCTGCGGACTGATGGACGTGCAGTCATGATGGCCAACACTTGGTGCAGGCAGCGTGACTGCGTGCCCTGTGACACCCCCCCGACTCTGGCACTTGTCCGCTGAAATGAACCAGTGGCCAAGAAGTGCAGTCCATTGAGCACCTTTTCCAAGGGGCTCAGTGCTTGGGAGCACAGGGTGGGTGATGTGAGGTCATCCTCCCACTCACTCACCAGGTCGAGTATTATGTGAGGTGGAAACCTGTACTTCCCATACACCTGGTCATCAGGCATCCCAAAAAGGCCGGTTCTGGGTGTAAAAATTCTGGCCCTGACTATCCTCCTCCTCCTCCTGCGGTATCCCACTACCACTGCTGCGAGGAACGGTATATTCATCTTACCGTCTGAGCTTGTTTGTTCTTTGCGCGCACTTTTATGCTGCACGGGTCCACGTACGCCTGCTTCCTGCTGGCGTACGTGGTTCCGGATTAGAGCGTCTTTTTTGGCGCTTGCGTTAGCCCCATTCGATTACATGAATACGTGTTGTAGGCGCGCGTGTGGGTGTTCTGCGCATTTGCCTCCTGTACTTCCCCCGTGACGCCCACATTTTCACGCATTGTTCCCTATTCCGCATGTTACGCCCTGTGTTACGCCTACTTTTGTTGTGTGCGCTGCGCTATGTGTGCTTTCGCTGTGTGCGTAGCGCATGCTGTTTGAGGACGTGTGCGCCAGCGTGTGCCACGCAGGATTTTAGCGCAGATCCATGGATTTACATGCGCACCGACTTCCATGAATCGCTGTGCACGGGTTTCGCTGCGATTTTCGCACTTGTGCTGCGATTCGCACGCTTTCGCACGCTTGCGTGGAAATTTTCAGCACACATTAATTCCATGAATTGGCCTGTATGTCTCCTCGGCCCTCGAGACTGTATTTATTCCTCTCTCTCTCAACTTGACTGGCTTCCCTTCCCCTCACAACTGAAATGTCAATTCCTCTATCTTGTCTACAAATCTCTCCATGACCTGGCGCCCCCCTACCTTTCCTCCCGCCTCTCATTTTACTCCCCCGCCTGCTCCCTGCGCTCAGCAAACCTCTACCTCCTCACTGTACCCCCAGCCCCATATGCCTCCTCATGCTTACGCTCCTTCCAGCTCTTGGCCCCCCTACACTGGAACTCCCTCCCGCTCTCCTTCCGCTCCACCCCTACCTACTCATCCTTCCGCCACTCCCTGAAAGCCCAGCTTCTTCACTCCCCCCCTGACTTCCATTCATGTCCTCTCCTACCCTTGCCCCATCTCCTTTCCCCCATCCTCTCCTCTTCCCCTCTCACCTTAAATTGCTAACAAATACTACTTAGGGGCAATGAGGACACAGATCACTCCCCTTTCCCTTTCCCCCCCTTCCTCCCTCCATCTCCCCCCTACCTCAAATCCTACACCGTAACTCCCTTCTCCTAACCCCTCCTCTAGCCTCCCCCCACCCTCTCCCCTCTTGTAAATTGTTATACTTATTGTTCTAATGACCTGTTCATATTTGTAAATATGCTTCTCTCACTTTTGTACCTGTTGTTATATTGTAAAGCTCTTTGGCTTAAAGCGCTATATAAATTCAATAAACATAAACATAACATAAACGTTTTGTCTAACCGCGGCATTATAACTAATGCCTGCCAGTTCAATTTACACAGCATTTAATTTTGTCTCCTTTAAATTTAAATTTGTCCCATGGCTCATAATTGATCCAATTCCTAAATGTATGCTAAGTGTGCTTACACTCTCATTAATGTCAGCACTCTCATTAATTCGGCTACGGCCATTCTTTTCAAACAGGGTTTTTTCACCACTCGCCATTCAGCGTGGTAGACTTATCACGTTATGTCTAACCGTGGCATTATAACTAATTCCTGCCGGTTCTACTTACACAGCAATTCATTTTGTCTCCTTTAAATTTAAATTTGTCACAATATCACAACACCCTCTCATGCAAGTCATTCCCCTGTTTGGGTACAGTGGCATGCTCAAGTGACATCTCATTATGGGCTTCAGCCACAATTTTACCCAACCTAAAATGGCGCCTCCTTTTCCTTGGTCTATCTTTTATTTTTCCATGCTAACATTCTAGCTGTGCTCACACCCGGAGATGCCTGTTTTAAATGTCTCCCCCCGCTCGCGGCTTCGTGCTCGAGCAGAATTTTGCTGTTTTTTCAATGCCACTAGGTAAGATTCTTTATCTAAGGTTCCTTAGACCACAACCATTCTGTAGCTGCCAGCTGCCGCTATAGCCGTTCGGCAAGCTGCGGCTGCATAACGCGACTCAATTTTATGCAAATTACATTACCACAAGCACTGCCTGTTGCAATTTGATTAGCAACACATGCTTAATTTATGTTTTAGCCGCCAGTCAATTGTTCTCAATACTTTTCATTTCATCACGAACGTTGGATAATCTGCCCATTGACAGCACGGTATTAACCCATTCGATTCTCCATCTAACGCATGAATATAATTTCTTTAGTTTCCAACTCAGAACAAGCTGATCGCTTATGTTACTTTTTCTGTCATGTGACATTACGTTTTTATATAACTTTCTCTGATCTCAGACCTCAACGCATCCGCGAAGCATTAGAGGTATGATTCAATTATTTTTCTTTTATCACGCACCAACGGTTGATTGTATCTCTGGTATAACTGACCACCTGTTCAATCCTTTTACTTTAGTTGACCTTTTTACAGGCATCGTTATGCCTCCTCTGCATTGAGTCCTTAATTCCAAATACAAGGTACTGATTCACCTTACTAATAGTTTAAAAAATGTCTTGGATCGCTCTGCACTTCCATCATTGAAATTAACTTTCTGTTCCACATTTGTTTTCTTTTCTCCTTTATCTCCCCCATCCAGTTTTGTTTTGGTCGTATCCTTTTTGTTTTCTTCATATGCATCAATAATACTTTTCTATGTGACATGTGCAAAATGCAATTTATAATTTCTATTATCCTAATTACATCTTCTTCTACATACACACACACATACATACATTTAATGTGCCCATACATGCCCTCAGGCATACATACTTATCTAGTCAAACATGTGTAATTTCATATAGATTCTAAGTCTAGTATCATGTGTTGAAAAGTAACAATATGGCACAGATGATTCAAAGATCGCATTCCTAAACAGCCATAAGTTATAAATAAGGATAAAGCACAACACTATGTCCCTCAGCTAGTTATGCATGCATCTATCCTGACATGCAAATATAGCGGCATTGCATAATATTTCCATTTAAACTCTTGGAAGATCACAATGAAGCAGTCACGACAATAATGCAATACGGAATTCAGATATTTTAACGCTGCCTCACTGCAGTTCAGCTGGCGCCATGAGGAAGAACTAGGAGGAACGGGGGCAGAAGTCATCAGGTTTACAGTAGCAATACATTCAAGCTACCAAACCCATTCAAGCAATCATATCCATGGCATTCTTACAATAGGTATGCCTATCCACATCTCGCTATAAGCTTGCACTATTCCCTGTTGTATCCCACTGTTTAGGCGCGATAAATGCGACCCAGCGCGGTAACACAGTTCAGTTCCAACACACAAGTTTAGTACTCATTAGCTTACCAAAGCCATTGTTCAGCCATGAAAGAACGTTCAGAGTTTGTGTGGCTAAATCCGGATTCTGAAGTCCAGGGGGTTCCACATACGTGTGGGAGTAACGCACTACGACACCACGAATGACCGAACTAGGAACAATGTGGCAGTTTCTCTCAAAGCCGGCAAATCAACGAAGTATGAATGCTTCCCTTTAGCGCCATGATATTGTAGGTTGCTGTGAATTACTAGAGTAATGAACCTTCTAAATGTCTGTCACGTGTCACGCAACGATTTATGACCAACAGATTTCCACAATTAAAGAGTGCTGGTATTCTTCATGTTGTAGGATAAAAAAATATGTATATACGTTAATAAAGATAAAACATAGTCGCCTCCATGAATGTGTAAATGCCACAAGTATCAATGTTTTCGGCTTCAACTGAGATAAGGGTGCAATTATTTCAGGAAAGAGAGTGCCTTGAAGTGGTCAGAGAATGAGTGTGTAGTTCCATCAACAACCACTCCTAATACAGCTGGATATATCATACAATACGTAATCTTCTTGTCCTTGGCCAGTCTCTTAGCTTCATTGAACTGATTTCTTTGCGTAGTAATTTCTTTACCGAAATCATTAAAGAGCATGATAGGATGTTTCTCATCCCATTTCAATACCTCCAGTTCTCTGGCTCTTTTCAGCAGCATATATTTCACTAGGTAAAACAAAAACTTTACCAGAAAGGGACAGGGGGTTAACCTAATCCTGGTTTAGGGGCAAGGGAAAGGTGCGCTTGTTCAATTTCCAGTATTTTTCCTGTTGGAATCCATAGCAGTTTTGGCAATATCTTTTGCAGGAAGTCTATGGGGCAGCTACTTTCTACACCCTCTGGGGAATATGTAATGCTTAAGGTTGATCTTCTATTATAATTTTCTTGATCAGAGATTTCTTTCTCTGCCTCTTCCAGAAGTATTGACATGCTTGACACTTTATTTTCCACAGCCAACAGTCTGTCTTCAGATCCAGAGACTCTACTTTTGAATTCTTCAGTACGATTTTTTACCATGGGTTGATCTTTTTTCATTTCCAATACTGTCTGCTTAATCTTCTCAATAGATAGCACAACACCATCCATGATTTCTGTCAAGTAGTCCTCAGCAGATTGGCCTTCAGGTCAGGATTCAACCAGACATGTTTTGCTGCCATCTCTCACCCTTTTTGAAGGCTGGCAGTCTTCATTTAAAGGATCAACAGGTTCTTCCTCTTCATCACTTCCCAATCTGGATCTTCAAGAGGAAGGATGATCAAGTATTTCAATTGAGTCTGCCATTATTAATTCCAACAGGATTTGCTGGGTAGGAGCTGTCCTCTCAAGCTGCCATCACTCCAACAGACACCCTAGCCATTGTATCCCATTTAAAACCTATTTTGGACCAAAAAAGCATCTTCCTCCCAAACCTCTTCTGTGGTTTCAGCCAGATGGATTATTTTGCTCTGAGAAAGGAGTCCTCATCAAACAATTATTATTATAATGTACTCCAACAGGTCCTTAAAAACTCAGTAGGAGGAAGGGTTACATTGCCTTCAGTGTTCTTTGTCATCAAGAACACTCTAGGATCAAGAGGTGTGTTGAGGCATGATTCCACGTGTGACCAATCATCAGGTGACTAATTAAAAAAAGGAACCAGATGTATTCTCTTAAAAGTAGGATGACAAGGTGCCCAATCTGGGACCCGTGTCCACCTCTATTGCATGTGAGCTGAAGATTCCATAGTTTCAAATTTGGCTGTTTGTGATCCCATCTAAAGTCTTGTTTCAACCTCTCTATTTCCTTTGATGTACAGTTGCCAGGAAAGAGCGTGGTCATGCTTTGAAAGTAATTGATAGAAGGTGAAGCTGTAATTTCTACTGCATTGACTTTAACCCAGAGCAACAGTCCCATCTACATCTATCTATCCAGATCTATCTTCAAGTTCGAAACCAGTCCTTTCACATACTCTCTTATCATATGAGCCACCTCATTCATGAGCCAAATTCCCCAGTATTTCATCTTTCTGGACACCATTAAAATACATAAAGGCAATGTATAAATGAAAAAGGATTTAAATATTTCAATCTCAAAAATAACTCCTCACACTATGCACCACAAGCTGCATATCATCTGCATAAAACCACAAATTCTGCATTACATCATCATACCATATTCCTTGTTTTCCTTGTTTTCAAGCAATAGTTCTTATCAAATTGGTCAAGGGCTCCATTGCAAGTACAAATAGTAGTGAGGAAGGAAGGCAGCCTTGCCTAGTGCCTATTTCAAGTTCTATAATGTCTGACGAAAGACCAATTGTCGATTTGGAAGCAGTTGGTTTGGTGTACAATAATGTAATCCAGCCAATCAAATTAGAGTCAAAACCAAACCTCTGCAGAGTTTTAAAAACTCCCATTCACTACGGTCAAAGCCTTTCTCTGCATTCCAGTAAGAGGACTGTCACTTTAGAGGACAATTCCAGACTGTAAAACAACATCAGAATCAGCCTTTTCATGTTGATTGAAGCATGTTTCCATTTAGCAAAACCCACCTGGTTTATGTCCACAGCTTTTGGCACTATATTTTCCAATTGCATGGCTAAAGCTATTCAAAGAAGAGGAGGGCTTATCCTTCTTCAGTAAAGTTGATATCCAGATATGCCTGTTAGTACTCGGGAGTATCCCTTTCTCTCTTGAAGACTGAAACATCCTAAGCATTAGTTTAAACACATCATGGGGCATTATTCTGTAGAATTTATCAGGTAGTCCATCAAGGCCAGGATATTTCCCACCATTCAAACAAACGGCATATTTTTTCAATTCATCGATAATGGTATATTTCTAAGTTGTTTTTCTCAATCTCTGTTATGTTCGATGAGGAACACTTGTGAAGGTATTCAACCATGTCTGCACTACTTTTAGTTCCATATGTAGAGTAAAGCCTGGTATAATAATTCTGGAATTCTCTATTTATGACTCTAGGATGGTATGTCAAAAGACCTTTGATGGCACAGATTGACCTTTCATTTTCCAGAATCTCCAGGCGATGTGCTGGTAGATGATCACATCTTTCGCCTCAATCATATTAGTTGGTACCTGGTCCAAAGGAGGAGCTTTTCCGCCTTTTTTGATAGCATCTTATCAAATGGATACTTCTTACGCACAAGTTACCCTTTTCTTACACAGATGGGTTCATAATATAATATTTTTACATGTGTTGCACCTCTAATTCTATCGATTTCATGTCTGCCTCAAGGGTATTCTGCCTTTTGCTGGAAAGGCCTATCAGTAGTCTTCGCATTCAGCATTTCAGTGCTTCCGACGTGGATTCTACACTAGCCTCACCATTTCAGTTTGTCTCAATGAAGAACTTCACCTCCTGCTCTATTCTATCTATTGTCCCCACATCCTCCAATAGAGAAGTGTTCATCTTCCATTAATCAGATTGCTGAATTTGAAATGGCAAGACATTTCAATCATTACAGGGGCATGATCTGAAATATGAATGCATCCAATATCACCAGAGAGGAAGTTATGAGTGGAATGGCCCAGACTCAGACACATGCCAATACGAGAATACACATCATGACACCATGAATGGAAGCTATAACTTTTGTCACTCGGTTGGAGGAGCCTCCAAACATCCAATAATAATTTGGGCAATATTGAAAATTCAGACCTAACAAAATGAAACTGAATATATCTTTGCGGAGAAAGAAGACTAAAAATCCCAAAACAAAAGGGGTCACTAATTAATCTTCCAGGAAATGTCTTCAAGCAATCTCATTGAAAGAAAATGAATCAGCACATGCTTCTCCAAAGATATTTAATCAAATGAAAATTAATGAATGCATTGCTTGACATAAAACAAAATAAGAAAAAAGGATTATGCAGAGATTAGTGTATGTGACGAAGGAGCACAGCAAGGAAATCCCTAATTTGAGAATCCGTGAAAAATGAGAGCACACCCCCTAGTAACCAAAGAATATCAGTATACACATTTAGGGAACTAAAGAGTAAGTTCATACCCAACCCAAGTAAGGAGCAATGAACAACGCCTGGTTGTTTACTCACATGCTCAAAGTGATAGTCGAGCAGGCCAATCCCCATTGACTTCAAAGTGGTACTATCTCCAGCTTCCCCTAATATCCCCGCCTCTCTCAACACATTTTAAGCCAATAAGTCCATCAAAACCCCTACTGGAATTTCTCCTGCATGGCAGTCATCCTCCACTTCGTAATAGATTTAATCTTTTTAATGTTTTACATTTTATTTATGAAAAAACAAGGCTAATTTCACCTAAAAAAAAGTAACCTTATTGAGTTAATTGACTTAAGGTGTACAGACATTGTTACACTGGTATTTCAATCCAGGTGTATGCTTGAGGTGATTCTTTCCAAATCAAAGTCATATAGATCCATGGGGTATTACTTAAAAGAATCACCATTGACAGCAATCCGTCCTCCAGAAACCCATAGCCAAGAAGGCACAAATAGCCTGTCTCAGAATCTCTACCCTTCAAAACATCAAACCCTTCATCCCGCTGCAGAACTTCTGGAACGTAGTGCAGGCCCTTGTGGTCTCACACATCGATGGGGGAAATACTCTCCTGACATAGCTCCCAGCTGCCCACTTGGCACCCCTTAAAGCAGTCCACCACGATGTCTTATTATGGGAGCCCAAAAATGTGACCGAATTACCCCCATCCTATGCAAACTACATTGGCTTCCACTCCAACTGCATACTTTTCAAGACTACATGTATCATCTACAAAGCAGTCACGAGTAGCACAGCAAGTCGAACAACCGGATTGAATCACAGCTCATCTGCAAAGAGAGGTCCCGCAAACAATCCTTCTCTTGTCATACACCCACCCTCTGGAACTTGATTCTGGTGTCAGCTTGGAATGCCCCCATAATTCTCCAATTTCACAAATCTCTGAAAACATGGCTCTTTCAAGAACACCTGACCAAGGACTAATTCCAATAGACACACAAACCAATGTGTAAACCTCAAAATACTATGCTACTGTTAAAAGGTGCTGGCCGAAGTGACGACTACCCACACTCTGTACAGTGTTCCGCTGCTCTCAAGCAAGTCTGAGCTTTAAACAATAAAATAAATCAATATAAAAATATATTGATGGCAACCGCAGACAAGAGCAAAATCAAATTGCCAATATGAGTTAACTGTCCCAAACAAAAATGACTGATTTAAAAATGACATGCCATGATGCCCCAGATTTGCATAGAAAAGTCATAAGGACCAGCGAAACACCAGTAACCAAAAAGGACAATATGGATAGGTCCTGGTTACTCAGTACACTAGTAAACTTTAAGAAAATCAGTGGAGGTCGGAACAAACATCTTTGGTAAAACCGCAACAGTTAACATGTTATTATGGAACTCAAGGGGTCAGAGTCACATGTTAAGTGGCTCAAAGCTAGAAGCACATTTGTCCAGTGATTGAAACCCTTGTACTTGAAAGAACTGTGCGCGTATTGTACTGGAAGAATGGACAAACAGCTCCAACAAGGGGCATATTTTGATTGCAGGTGATTTAATTCATATTGTCCTAATTTCACTTTTGAAGAGGATGAGGTTGAATAGAAATGTGCTAGGAATAGGTCCACTCAGGGATTCGAGGGATCTGTGTGATTACTGCTCCCTTTTTTACTGTGACCCTCCCAAAATGTCAACTTTTTTATTTCAACCCCTTTTACACCTCATATATATGCCTGGTATAAGACTTTCAATATATGTTATCAAATGTAGCCAACACTGCCTGATTAGTCTAGTGCCAAAGAAATGAGGCATCCTCTTCTCATAGCTCACTTAATTTCCTAATTATAAATGGAGAAATCAGCTCCTATGATTTAGATTAAACTTTGTAACTACCCAGCTAAAAATGTATATTCGAGATTTAGAAACAGCTCCTTCACCAATATGTCATCATTGCAAGTTGACTAGTAGCAGAGAATATTTGAAACATTTAATAACTGAATGCTCGGCTTCATTTGGCCCACCTGTACTGTTTTTTTGAAAGATTCACCAACACTCAGGATCATGTTGAGGCTGATTCCTTTTGGAGAAGGATTGTATCTGGAACATCTGTGGCACTGTCGTTTGCAGTTATTAGATATTTGGGGCACTTAAATGAAATAATGTTTTAACCTTTTGAATATATGATTTATGAAAAGTTATTTTAGATTGCAATATGTGGTGATGAACTCCGATTTTAAGAATGTCATAAATGAAATGTATAATGCTTTAGATTGTGCTTTCTACTTTTTACTCATTGGGCCTCATTACGAGGTTGGAGGTAAGGGAAAAACGATGCCGGTAAAGGATTACCTGCATCGTTTACCGCTCCGGTCCATTACGACCCACCAACCCGCTATTAGCGGTACCATAAATAACGGTGCCTCTAACAGTGCCATGGGCGCGGGCACGCAACCTCACATGCCGGCAATAGCGGCATGGCATAAACAGGAGCTGGACACAAGTAATGCAGACATGCTAATAACGGCCTACAGAAGACAGAAAAGTACCTTACTGGCATGGAGCAAATACCGGCATCGTGGACCACCCGTAAACGGCCATGTGCAGTGTTCCCAACTGCCACAGGTGCACACAAACATCACAGGTGGAGGCAATATAGACTGGGCCAGCACAAAAGGAGCACACCCCACCCCTTCCCACACCCAGTCACACACAAAAATGATTCCAATACTAGTAGCAATGCTGGAGCTGGAGGACATGATTGCAGTGGAACTCCAGCAACAACAACAACAATAGGCAGCACAGGGGAGACGCAGGAGGAGAAGGAGGGTGAGGCAGGCGCGACCTGCACCACCATTGCAGGCAGTTGTACCACACAGGCAGCCCCCAATCCCTCGAATCAGAGTCAATCCATTCAGCCTAACCCCTGAGCAGATCCACACCCTGTACCGTCTGGACCGGGACACAATCACCACCATTGTGGACATGATAAATAACGGCATTGCCAGCCTCATAGACATCCGTACCGCCATCGCCCCTCCACTGAAGGTGGTGTCTGTGCTCCACTTCCTGGCCACAGGCACCTACCAGCACACAGTAGGACAGATGCATGGCATATCACAACCATTATTCTCACGTACGCTGAACCAAGTGCTCAATGCCCTCCTGAAGCACACAGGCGACCACATTTTTCTACCGCGGACAGCCCAGGAGATCCCCAACACCAAAGTTGGTTTCCATTCACTGGCCGGCATCCCTGGTTGCATTGGCACCATCGACTGCACCCATGTTGAATTGGTGGTCCCACATGCCATGGAGGCAGTGTACCGCAACCGTAAGTTATACCACTCCATCAACGTGCAAATGGTATGTGACCCAAACAAGATCATCACACATTGTTGTGCCCGATTTCCCGGATCAACCCATGATTCAATGGTCATGTGGAACTCCACGATACCACGCTACATGGAGTGACAAGCAGGGCACAGATCCTGGCTACTCGGTGAGTTGCATGTCAGGCTCATGGCATCGCAATGTGGGTAGGTGATTGGGGGGAGAGATGCATACTTCACCTGGCTGAGATGGGGGGGTGCATAGTTCACCTGGCTGAGATGGGGGGGGGAGATGCATACTTCACCTGGCTGAGAGTACCTGAGAGGATGGACCATGCTCATACCCCAAAGCAGGCCAGACTGGACCTGACACCTGACCCCAGCATGCAAGATGTAAGCTGCCCTACCATGAAAATGATGCAGTGCTACAACCATTCCATAGCCAGCAACATGTACACTGCACATAATCAGACTGTAGCCCCCGCAACACAATGCAGCGACAAGCAATTAGTATGGCCAATGCACAGCACCAAATACCATCATCAAAAAGGACAGTTGTCCATTACTGCGTACAAAGGAGTTACATGAGGGCAAAATACATGAACACACCCCTTAACCAACACAGAGGTCCACCAAAACAGCATGTCAACATCTGTCGTGCAGAGTGAGATCATCATGAGTCTGCCATCAACGGTGACAGGATGAAAGCATACAATTGACTACACATCATCCAGATCATGGGAACAACTGGCGTGGACTACCACAGTGCATGAGCACTCACAAAGAATAGGACACCCCTGCGCCCACTTGACGATGCCATGCACACCTGTCGATCAGATAAATTCACACATTACAGTCACATCATGAGGCTCTATTCATGCATGGATATGTGGGTGCAAACAGGAAATAAATACATGCTATGGTGTCATTGATACAGGTCCCATATGATGTGATCACTTACACATAACCATTTTGCACACATGCAGGTGATGCAGGCTATCCCCTGAAGAGGTGGCTCCTTACCCAAGCCCAGAACCCACAGAACAGGCACGAAGAGGACTACAATTGTGCACATACACGTACCTGTGTGGTGATTGAGCAGACATTTGGCCTTTTGAAGGCACGGTTTTGCTGCCTCAGCAGTTCTGGTGGGGCACTCCTGTACGGGCATGAGAAGGTGGGCAAGATCATCATGGCATGTGTCATGCTACACAATATGGGCATCAGACGGAATGTGCCTCTGCCCCCTGATGCTGAACTGCAACCACCTGACGAAGAGGAGGGTGGAGATGGGGCTGCACTTCAGGGAGGCAGTGATGCACAGGAGGCACGTGCCGTGCATCAGACTTTGATTAACCAATGTTTCTAGCAGACATGGATGCGGAGTGTGACATGGAGGTGGGACTGAGGGCACTGGGTGTGTCAAGGATATGGACACTGTAGACTGTTCACCAATAAAGCACACATACACAATAAGCAATGTCCACTCATGTGAATTCTGATTTCACAACAGGTGTATTGAATAAATACAACATATTAAGTGCACAAACCCTCTACCCCACACACTCTCTCCCTCCTCCCCCTCCCCCCTCAACTTCCCCACACACCCTCTCCTCCTCCCCCTCCCCCCTCAACTTCCCCACACTCCCCCTCACCCCTCCCTCTCCCCTCTCAACTTCCCCACACACCCTCTCCCTCCTCCCCCTCCCTCTCAACTTCCCCACACACCCTCTCCCCTCTCCCCTTCCCCCCTCAACTTCCCCACACATGGTGTGCACATGCATGCACCATTAGTCTTCAGGAGTTCCGAATGGCAGGCTGCACCTACACCCCTTTTGCACTGGCAGCATCGGTGGACCCCTGTCTGACCTGCGCAAATTCCACCCAGACCTATGCAGGGGGCTGGTCTGTCTGGAGCTGGCATTTGAGGAGGTGCCTAGTTTTTCAACCACCTGTGTGGGACGCAGGGCCTCCAATGCTGCCACCATTTGGGTGAGGACCTACCTCACAGATGCCAATTCACCACATATGTCTTTGGAAGTGGACTCAATGGCAGATCTGAGGGATGCTGTGCATTCCCTGATTTCCTCCCTTGCCTTGCCACATTCGGTGATGTGCTGGGTCACCAGCCCTGTCAGCTCTTCCTGGCGCTGTTGTATTGCCCTGATCCCCTCCTGCCTGTCCCGGATACTGGTGGATGTCGAAGGTGCATGCGGAATGGTTGGGGCCTCATGCATGCTCCGCGTGGGGCTGAAGCTCCCTGGCCATGACTCCACCACAGACAGCTCATGGCTGCTGGCATACTGATTGCTGGGTGGGGGGAGTTGGGGTGACTTGTGGGGGCCTGTAGCAGTAGGTGTTCCGGGTGTCAGAGTGTGTTGTTCATCATCTGACACAGCTGCTGTGGCAGCTGTCTCCCTGACAGTAATGCTTGCAGTGGATACAATGCCTTCAGCCACTGGCTCCTGTGTGGATGTAGCTGGTGTGGGTGTTGTGGTGGTGTCCCTAATTCACATTTGTGCTGTAGGTTCCTGGGTTGTGTTGGGCTTGCGCAGTAGTCCAGGTTGCCCTCTTCCCCTGGATGTTGAGGGAAGTTTGCTCTCTCCATGCCCCTGGACTTCTTGGCTGGTGCCGCAGCATTCTTCCTCGGGTCCTGATCTTCACTCTCAGATTGTGTGCCTGTGGGGGACCAAGAGAGGGAGAGCATTAGCGATGGGTCTACATGCATCAGGCATGCATTGGGGTAGATGCATTTCTATGGAATGGCAGGGAATTGGCGTTAGGGTAGTGACATACGGGTTGCTTGCCTTTTGGGTGGGTCATGCAGGGAGGCGCCTGGGATGAAACATATTTGGGGTGTATCATGCATGTGAACAAGATGGTGCTGTGCACTGCCTGTAGGCAGTCTTGCGAACATGTGTCTGGTGGACCCTGCTTTGCATTGTTGCACGGTCAGTTCAGGGGGACATCATCGTGTTATTATTTACAGTGGTGCATTTGGGACACCTACCTGCATCAGCCGATGATGGGGCTCCACGCTCCATATCCCCCACTCCTTCGATTGCCTGCATCCCGATGGTGCTCGCACAGGTCTCCTCCCAGCAAGTCATCTTTATGGGGGAGGCAGCACCACCACCTGTTGCCATCCCTGGCTACGGTTAGCAGAGATGATATTACGGACGCGTAAGCGCAGGTCATCTGAGCGCTTCCGGACATCTTTCACTCTGCGCGGGGTGGTGCCAACGGCACTCACTTTCCGCGCCACCTCTGCCCATATCTCTTTTTTCCGCATCAGTGCAGGTCGCCACATGTCATTGGAGAAGACAACATCCCCATTTTCTGCCAAGGTATCTGCCAGCATGTTGAGCTCTTCTTCTGATAAGCGCTCCTTGCGCAAGCGTGCATCATGTTTTTTTAGTGCCTTGGGCATTGTAATATGCTGCAAGTACATGTTGGAACAGGTGTGGTGGTGATATGGGTCCTGGTTACAGAGGATGGCAATGGATTGTGTTTTTAAAGCTGGCCGCCGTGCTCTTTCCCATTCCTGTGCGGTGATGGTACTTCCGGTTCCGCTTATTTGAGGTGACCGCTGATAGCAGTAACCGCTAATGCCGGAGGCATGGATGGCGGTGGAGATATCTGCACTTCGCACAATGCCGGTAAGGGCGATTTTCTGGCCTTTAACGGCAGGGCGGTAAGGTCGTTACCGGCAAGGCTCAAAGCTTGTGCCCGCGTACTCGTAATCGCCCTCTAATAGTGGGCTTAGAGCAACACGGACACGGTATTTGCTCCATGCCGGTAAGGGAAGTTACTTACCTCCAAACTAGTAATGACCCCCATTGTGTTTTCTTGGAATGCATGTGACAATGCTTTTACTGTCTTGTGAAAAGTGTTTATAAACTAATATACAATACAAAGAAAACACCTGTTGTCAAAAACTTTTTCCTTCAAATGAGTACAATTAAATGATTGTCTGTTGTCCCCGAACCCAGTGGATTAATAAACATCCAGTCTGGACCATATTAATTTGTTTCCAAAAATCCATTACAATTCTCAGTCAGTGCATGATGTAATTGTCCATTGTTACAGGGAGCCAGATGGGTGGCACGAAGAGGGCAACACATTGGTAGGATTTAGTAAAAGAATAGAGTCTATTCTGATCACAACAGCACCAAAGGATTTGTAAAACATTGTTTTAGACATAAACTATGAAGAAAGTTTCTTAAAACAGTTCCATCAATGGGGACCGCCCACCAGTGCATGAGTGTTAATTTAATAAAACAGGTATTTTTCTTGGACATGGATTTTCACAGACGTTTGTTGATCGGGTATGATGATGGGCCTTCCCAGATGATACACTTCATTTTTGGACACGTCAACAGAGCTTGTCTGGCAGGTAAACAAAGTGTGAGCCTATAGTAGAATTACCCAGTCTCCTATAGTTTTGGGGTGCATTTTCTCAGTAGAACACCTCCTTGTAAAAGACACCTCCTCACTGAACCCCACTAGCATGAGCTGCTTGTCTCTCAGTGAGATTGCAACATCTTGTACTAACTTCTGTCCTCTAATTTCTGCCCTGGTCCAACTTGATCCACTGGAATCTCTGTTCTCTCTCTTTTTGAAATGGGTGCCTGTTCTCCTCCCACCGCATCAGGTATGGTACTAGTATGTCCTCCCTCTAGTTACTTCTTTTCCACCACCAATGTTAAGAGCTTCAATCTCGTCCCTACTCTCCGGTGGTTGGTCTCCAGGAGGTACTTCTATTCTCCTATAAACACTCCACAACTTTCTCTCTTCTTCGGATCGTCTGCCTATTTCATTCTGCTTCCTGATGGTAACTTTCTTTCTTGCAGTATCCTCTCAACTCTCTATTTTTATATCTATCTGCTAGCTTTCTCCTCCTGCTCTCCTATGAGTACTCTTACCTTTCACCATTCTCCAGGAAACACCTTCCTCCAACTTCTACTGGAACACCCCCAACCCGCCAGCATGACCTGGCTGTGTTTCTATTGTGCAATCTCTCTACCCCCCCTGTAGAGTTGGAGCCAAGTACCCCCACACAAAGCTCCTACCCCATGCTGCCTATATGTTGGGAGCCAGAGTGTGAGACATGTGCAGTACCAGTGAAAATACTGATACCGAAAAGGATCTTGAAAGTAAGATTCCCATTGAGCAAGCCATACAAGCATTCATGAAAATATGATGGCCATTTGAATGAAGTCCAGGAAGAAGTGTGAAAACTGCTGCAAAAGAAAAGCCTGGTGACGTCATAGAGAGCAGAACTGACATACTCAGAAGAAGAGGCTGAAGAATATAGACATTCTATGGAAACAAAGGAGGAGGTGTTAAAGATGAGCAACATTTCAGGCTTGAGATGAAGATGCTCATGCTACAGAAATAATGAAGAAAATATCAAGTCATTTTACAAGTGTACAGATGCAGTAACACAAGTAGACAGAGTATTCTTAAAGGCTAGCTCTGTAGTGAATAGATTGCGGCTATGCGCCAACGTATACGCGAAGGAATTTATGGACTGTGGATGATTCCACAAACGTATTTTAGCCTAGCTAGATCCAGTGAAAAGAAAGGCTTTCAGTGTGTCGCAGTTGGAAAAGTAATCAGCATTCAGAGGTGAATCAAGAGAGGCTTGGTTGGCCCAGCACCAGGAAGTCAAGGCCACCGTGCACCTGAATGTTCATTCAGTAGTCACAGAATGTTTGAAAAGAACAAACTCCTGTCTTGGATGAGGAGTGAGAACATTGAAGACATCAGAGGTTTATCATTTAATAGTATTTTAAAATACAGACTCTGAAACATGGTTTGCAGTCACATGGATGGATGAAAATAGATACTGAGTTGAGCTGTATCGAAACTAAGAGACAGAGGGCCTCATTAGGAGTGGGCGGCCGCGGAATGAATGGTGCCGGTAAGGGACCGGCACTGTTCATTCCGGGCCACCATATTACGAGGTCTGCAGCGGGTCCCGCTCAGGATGCCTGGCCAGACCAGACGTGCTGAGCGGGACCCGCTAGCAGACCAAGATGCTAACAATTAACAGGCCCGTTGTTAGCATCCTCCCCATTCCCATTGAGCCCTATGGGGGCTCTAATGGGAATGGGGATGTACCAGGTCTGGGTCCCAAGAATGGGAATTACTAGGCCCGCCAAAACAGCATGGCTACCTCCAAACTCGTAATGAGGCCCAGAGTGTGCCTATACCCCTTCTTATTCTCAGATACAGAGAACATTTCCAAGGCAAAGTTCAAGCCTTAATTGACTGGCAGACTGCAAGAGTGATGATTGACGACAGGCTAATTGGTGGAACGCTATGGTTATGACCAGCCCACCAGCACCTGGATGTTAGCCTGCATGCTGCTTGCGTTGGTTGAATAATAAAGAGAGTTACACGGGTGCCAACCAGTTATAAAGGGCCACATAGTAGAGAGAGCTATAGTTTGTATAACTGATGCGACGTCGTGTATTTGATGACATTCATAGTGACCTGCCTGCACTAGAGGAGGGCTTAGTTGCCCCACCTGATGATAGAGACCCAATCACCTTCCCAACAAGCATGGAACGTATACCTAGAGGTTCTCTGTAATCCTCTTGCATCCCCAAGCAGGTTTTTGTAGTTTGCAGCATAGATTTACGTCAATGATAATGAGTTTTTAGTATATTAGCTATGTTTTGTATGAAATGCTTTGAGTGAGAGGATCGAGCAAGTTTGTTTATATTAAAACAGACACACTTTGCCAACTTCCTGAGTCAGTTTGATTATTGATGTTTGAGTATATTCAGCATCCCTATCTATCTCAAAGTATTGTAACCTTGTCTTAAAATGCATGTGTAGGTACAGAAGTTCACCCCTTTGTCCCCATCTATATCCTACCACCTGATGGTTATCTGTTCTGTTGTTACCACTAAAAGGAGCTCCATTACACATCTGTAATGGTGTACAACTCTGCAAAGCGCTGTGTTATGTATCTGTATTGGTGGACACCTCTGTAAAACGCTCCATTGCTTCTCAAAGCTAGGTTGGTTTGTGGTTGGGTAGTCATGCGGCTTGAAATGGGGCTGGCAAGAAGTTATATGAAAGCTTCCATCCAACTTGGATTCCAAAAGGGTGCAGGGTAGGCTTGGACTTCCGGCATCAGTGTGGGTCCTTCATCTTTCTTCACATCCAAATCGGATATTAGGAATTCCTTAGATAAAATGGGGTTGTGGTTTGTACATTTATATGTCTTTCTTTTCAGGCATTTTGTAAATGTGTGATGCCCACAATTATTATTATTATTATTTTTTTATAACGCGCCTAATA
Organism: Ambystoma mexicanum; assembly: GCF_040938575.1. Classification (NCBI taxonomy): domain Eukaryota; kingdom Metazoa; phylum Chordata; class Amphibia; order Caudata; family Ambystomatidae; genus Ambystoma; species Ambystoma mexicanum. The sequence goes on along the minus strand of NC_090939.1, from coordinate 427,569,686 downwards.
CTGTACCTGAGATCGGTTTCTAAGCGTGAATCTAGGATTCAAACCTCTGTTGCTCTCCATGGTCTTGCTTCCAATAGCAGAGCGTTGCCTCTTTGCTATCCTCCGTTCACTTTGGGAATGCTGGGGGAACAGGTTTTGCCCATATCTTTGTTCGCACACTCTGTGCAAATTACTTCAGCATTGCAGAACACAACTTTGTTATGTATTTATTTATTTAATATGATATAATTTACAGGTAAACTTTACAAATAATAAATCATACATCATAAATCAGACATCATAATCATACAAAACACTACATTTCCATAAATACTTAGTAAAACAAATCTAAATAAAAATATATATTAAATCCTAGGTTATCTAAGAAGCAGCCTAAGAACAACTTGAGCCATATTGTCAGCTGGTCACAATCAATCAATCAGGTAAATTCATCGACCAAATAATCTTTTAGTCAGACCCAAAAATAAATCAATGGCATTAATGGTTAAATAGCTCTCATTCCCAACATATCCATAATTATGGTCCGCAGTAGTTATATAAACAATACAGGGAAATATGTTGGTCAGTACTACAAAGCTAGGGTACTTTGTCCTTTCTGTTATCTTTTTCGATATTACCACACAAAACAGAAATCGGAATAAGCTTTGTTTGAGCTAGTTAGTTGGCAGCCCATCAAAGTGTGGCCCTAACACTCTCCTTAAACAGAAGAACACCCTTTCCCTTCATGGTGCTCACTGGCCCTAGAAAGCGCTGTGGCACCGCCTACCCCAAAAGAGATAGAAAGAGGGAAACTCGCCCTACTCCTACAATGAATGGGATACCTTTGGGGCAGAGTACTAGCACTTAAATAGCTTTTTCAAAGACACCAATGTTGGTAACACTGGTTAAAAAGTAGCAGTTGGGTTTTCAAACACCCCAAAACTACATGCTTTGGTCAAACAGACAGTTCGCGTGGCACTGGACGTCACACAATTGTACAATTTAATTGCCCTCCGTGAAGTGTGTCTGATTTTCTCAAAGCCAATAGTAATAAAACAATTATGAATATAAAAAGCACTCTTGAATTGTTGTTATACCCCTTCAAAACTCCTTCTCTCTCCAGAGTCTACACAAGGGTTGATTTTTGAGAGTATACATTTTCACATAAAAACAATTATAATCCGCTTCATTAGTGAGCGTTCCCAATTGATCAAGTCCACTATGTGTCTCCCTTAATCGGGGGACATCAGATAGTCTAGTCGACCGGTTTCAATGATTGTTTCTTTTGTACATCATCTTCTTCAGGACCAATTACTTCTTTTTTGAAGACCAAATCTGTGCACCCATCAGAAAGTTGATTGTTCGTTGTGTGTTCAATGTGAATGCACACCTAACGTTACAGTTATGGCAGTTCTACTTGCTGGATCGGTACTTCCGCCTCAATGCTGTTCCTGGCTATGAATAGTTGTTCTATCTATTAATAGAAGTAGACCGCCGCGAGGACAGTACAGCATTTCACGCGAGCCGCTGAATCATCGAGCGAACCTCCAACGCCGCGAGGACAGCACAGCATTTCACGCGAGCCGCTGAATCGTCGAGCGAACCTCCTCAGATGAAATAAAATCATCACGAGATATGAACTGCGTGAGGAACACGATCCGATCTATCAACTAAAAACTGCTTTTCAAGCCTGACAACTATTCATATCCAGGAACAGCATTTAGGGAGAAGGATAAGACCCTGAATGTATAATTGGGGCACTCCCCCAAATAGCATAACCGCTTTGATTGATAGTAAATTGATAAATCAGAGCGGTAATTTGGGCAGCCCTGTCCATACGTGACTGCATGTAAGAAAGGTACTCCCCTCTGGGTTCAATCTCAACCCCAAGATATTTATATTGGGACGTGTGGAATATCTCTAGCTCTCGTACCAAAAGTTGAGGGCGTGCTATTTTCTTGCCAGAGAAGACAATCAGCTGAGTTTTCTCTCGATTGATGACCAGTCCATTCGTTTCCGCATATGCCTATAGTGCTTCTGCTGATCTTAAAAGACCACTAAAAGTGTGGTCCAAGATGACTAAGTCATCTGCATAAACTGTACAAGGCAATGTGTTGTGCCGATTTTCAGAGGACAGTTGTGCACTTCTGGAATGGCTACAAGCACATCGTATACAAAGAGGTCATACAGAAGTGGGGCAGTTACACAGCCCTGCTTGACTCCCCTATTTTGTTTTATGGGATTTGTCATGGTACCTTGGGTGTCAAGCTTAAGAGAGACTGTTGTATTATGGTGCAGGAGCCTCAGATAGTAAAGCAATCTATTTGGACATCCCAGTTGTTTAAACTTTAACCATAGTTTTTCTCTATATAGCAGATCAAATGTTGCTTTGAAATCTATGAAGAGGTCATATAGTGGGGCATTACCAGTTTTTCTTGATCTCGATCGTAGGGTATCCATGATTAGAAGATTTTGTGCTGTGCAATAACCTTGTCTGAAACCACTTTGGAATCTATTGAGCAGACCTGCCTTATCAACCCAGTCTTGTAGCTCATGCAGAAGGAACATTGCAAAGAGTTTACCCATGCAAACTAACATAGACAACAATCTACAGTTGCTTGGCTCCATCTTGCCTGCGTTTTACAGACCAGGATGCGAATCGCAGTGTGCCACGAACAGGGGATTGTTCCTTCCGCCAGTACCTTATTAAATAGCACTTTTAATAGGCTTTCCCAAAATTACAGGTTGCTTTTAAGTACAATATCTGCTACTCTATTGAGACCTGGTGCTCGTGAGAATTTTACATTTTTAATTTTGGAGACTAGCATGTCCAATGTCACATTAAAGGGAGGACAAGGAGGTTGAATGTACATCTCCCCTTGGTCAACATGTCCCTTAGTGATTTGTTATTTCAATGTTTCCACAGGATTCACAAGTGTGAGTTACAGTCTGAAAAGATGTTCCCGGTATTCGTGCTGAAAGATCAAATTAATTTACTTGCTAATTAGTGACTTTGTAATGTTGCAACATTGAACCCATGATGGCAGAGGCTTCCTTTCCTATGTTAGAGGATTGGGTCTGAGTAGGTATTTTGATTGATACACGAGAGAACCAGGACTTGTTAGGGTTCTTGAATGGTGCTGGAAATGTATTCACCTTATGCGATGGAGGAGTCTCTGATGGTTAGGGCCATCCCTCTGTCTCCTTGGTTATCTCTGGCAAGAAGAATAAAGTTGGTGTGGGTGTGTGGATCCCTGTTATCAATCCCTTTGTGGGCCTGCATACTTGCTTAAGCAGTTGTGGTATGAATGTCCCGGAGACTAGGTGCCTGTTGGTTCTGCCTATGGGTAGGAGTGGTGGGGGTAGGTGTGACAAATTGGATTCTGGCCTGCAGACGTACAAGGGTGCCAAAATGCCCACTCAGCCCTGACACGGCTAGCCAACACAATCATAAAGGTAGAACAGGCCCAGTTAAGGACACAGTTAAGAGATATATATCATTTGCCTTTTGTGGTAACATGGGCAAATGATGTGTTTTGTCCTTGTTCCCATTCTCCCTAGTACTATGGAAGCTGGTCCACAACTGCAGGAGCCCTACAATGCAGTGAGATCCTGGGTACCATTGTAGTTGGCAGAGAGGCAGGTCTTGTCCCAGCAGCAGGTCATCCTCAGTGGTCCCTGGGGATGATAAGGTGACAGGGTCTGCCTCTGCCTTTACCTCATTGGCAGAGGACTTTGGAGATATCAGTACGCCCAACAGAGGTCCAATGAAATCTTTTTGAAAGGTTGAAGTACAAAAGGTGATTCAAAGAAGTGTTGTGAGACCCCTTCTTTTTTGAAGGTAAACATCCACAGGTGTTTGGATCAAAGGTAGCCTGCTTTATGGGTCAATCCCTGTGCTTAGAATACATTAACTTTGCACTTCTGGCATCACACCGAAAGTTCTTTGTGCTATAGAAAGTGGAGGGGACAGGAAGCAGAGAGAGAGGAAGATAAACAAGGGCAGGGATCTTCCTTCATCTCCCTGTCTACACTACCCCCCTTCACAATAGGATTACAGATCCTTTGAAATGCATCATTCCTGCGGCGTGCCTGTTTTATGGAAAGGGCATTACCTAACCTTAAAAAAAGGAACAAAGAGAGGCAATCCACCACGGCTCCAGTCCTGCCAGGAGTGGCAAGGTCCAACTTGCCTGGGGATAAAAGACATAATCCTTCCACAGCTGAGCAAGGGGTCACAGGGCTGACACATATGTGCTATCAAATGGATGTGGCTGTACTGATTATGAGACTAGCATCACCTGTATTATAACTCAGGTATGGCTTATATTTTAGGAATTTTCTGCAATAGAAAATAGGCTCATCATGATAGGGTTTTGGATCAGAGCTGTATATATTAAGGGGCCAATTCATAGAATTCGGCGCACAAGTGGCGCACGCGGTTGGCGCACAGTGTGCGCGTGCGGTAGGCTGCGCCAGCCGCGTGCACCGAAACACATTCAGGCGCACAGCGTATTCATGGATTCCACGGCCGTGGCGCAGAGTGGCGCAGCGACCCTGCAGCAGCGTCAGTTACGCCCCCAAGAACGCCCCTTGCGCAGGGAAAAGCCATCAAAATCCCCAATCCAGCGCAAAGGGCAGCAGCAAACGCAGTGCGGGGAGCGTGTATTTCAGGGGTGTGCGGGTGTCCCCACACGCGATAGGCCTGGGTACGTGTATTACAGGGGTGCGCGAGAAAATCTACACGCGATTGGCCTGGGTACGTGGATTTCAGGGGTGCGCAAGAAATTCTACACGCGATTAGCCTGGGTACGTGTATTACAGGGGTGCGCGAGAAATTCTACACGCGATTGGCCTGGGTACGTGGATTTCAGGGGTGCGCGAGAAATTCTACACGCGATTGGGCTGGGTACGTGGATTTCAGGGGTGCGCGAGAAATTCTACACGCGATTGGCCTGGGTACGTGGATTTCAGGGGTGCGCGAGAAATTCTACACGCGATTGGCCTGGGTACGTGGATTTCAGGGGTGCGCGAGAAATTCTACACGCGATTGGCCTGGGTACGTGGATTTCAGGGGTTCGCGAGAAATTCTACACGCGATTGGCCTGGGTACGTGGATTTCAGGGGTGCGTGAGAAAATCTACACGCGATTGGCCTGGGTACGTGGATTTCAGGGGTGCGCGAGAAATTCTACACGCGATTGGCCTGGGTACGTGGATTTCAGGGGTGCGCGAGAAATTCTACACGCGATTGTGCTGGGTACGTGGATTTCAGGGGTGCGCGAGAAATTCTACACGCGATTGGCCTGGGTGCGTGGATTTCAGGGGTGCGCGAGAAAATCTACACGCGATTGGGCTGGGTACGTGGATTTCAGGGGTGTGCGAGAAATTCTACACGCGATTGGCCTGGGTACGTGGATTTCAGGGGTGCGCGAGAAATCCTACACGCGATTGGGCCTGTGCGAGTGGGGCAGTGTATTACGTAGGTGTGCGGGAAGTTGAAGAGGTGAATTGCCAGTGTGGGTCCTCCCAGGTCTCCCCTCTACCCCCTCCACGACCTCTGCAGGCAGCCCACACCACAGGGGACTACCCTGCACCCCTGGTCATGTCCCGCAGGCAGCCCATCCACCATGGGCATGCCCCCCAGCCAAGCCACATGTCCCCTTGCACCCCCACCCCCCAGCAGGCCCCCACTCATGTCCCCCTGCACCCCCACCCCCCAGCAGTGCAGGGGCAGCCTCCACCAGGCCCCCACCCATGTCTCCCAGCACACCCACCCCCTAGCATCCAGGGGCACCCTCCACCTGGCACCCACACATGTCTCCCACCACCCCCACCCCCCAGCCACCAGGGGCAGCCTCCACCAGGCCCCCACCCATGTCCAGGAACAGAGACTTCCATGCTGTTATGTGTGCAATCTGCACAGGGCTCCCCATGTCACATTCAAACACATGCAACAACCATGCGGTTCACACATTACAGGTCGCACATGCATTACCATGATGTCCCTGCACACATACATGCGTACATGGCCTATGTCACACATACAGGCAGGTATCAGACAACCAGCACACTGCAACATGCCCTGTCTCACACAGCAATGCTTGGCCACTTACCGCTCAACTCCAGACGGGTCTCCCTCTCAAGGACCTGGGCGTGGAGCGCTGGGTGTATGCGTTCCAGGACCCTCAACTGGATGGAACTCATGCGGCCCCGGCCCCCCTCCACAAGGCGCCGGGCCTTCATGAGGGTCCTTGACCTCAAGTCCTCCCAGCGCTTCTTGACCTTCTGGATGTTGCGGGTTGCCACCCCCTCCGCGTCCTCTCCCGTCCTTCCCTCTTGGCGCGGGACGATCCGAAGAGGGCATCATACTGCCCCAGGACTTGCTCCACCAGGACACCAACTTCGGTGGCAGTGAAGCTGGTGCCCCTCTGCCCCTCTGCCCCTCTGGCCGGGGGTTGCAACTCGTGTCAGATGTGGATGTGCTCCACATGGCAACCCCAGGGGCAGGAGTGGCTGACCAACTGGGTCCTGGGGCTGGGCTGTGGAGCGATGTCATTTGAGTCGGGACTCTTCTGTACCAGCAGGGGTGGACACAGCAACTGGACCCCTGCAGATGGCTGATGTGCAGGCACCAAATGGCAGGGCACGGTGGCAGCAGGCAGGCAGGCAGGCAGCAGCAGATGGCATGTGGGAGGCTGCTTGGGGCACTGGGGGCCAGTGAAGTGTCCTTCTGGGCAGGAGCGCGGTCTTCCGTGCGTTTTCGCGTGGCCAGCTTCATACGGAGTGATTAGGCACGTGAAAAATCTGCACGCTGCGTGTAATGCGCGTAAGCGCGCGTGAAAAACTGCACGTCCGCGTGTAATAGGAGGAAAGGGCCCATGCATAAGCGTGCGCGCGTGAAAAACTGCACGTCCGCGTGTAATGCGCGTAATCAAACGTGAAAAAGTGCACGTCCGCATGTGACTTGACGCGCGCGTGCGTTTTCCCTCAGCACGGGTTAAAGGTGAGCGGGCCCAGCAGTTCGCTGTACGTGCCTTTCGTGGAGACCGACGTGTGTTGCTGCTTCCAGTTGTTTCGCGCGCCATCTACTTCACAGCTCTCAAGGACGTATCTCTTCTTTTGGCGGGGGTATTGGCTACGCGTGTTTTTCTGCATCGCGCTAGTCAGACGGTGAGTCGCAAACGCTCCTTTTCCCACTGCGGGTGCCCCTGTGTATCGCACCCATTTTCGATGTCATCGTAGCCTGCGTGTCCCACGCGTACGCGTTATACGTGTTACTGGGTGCCACCGCGTACTGCGGGAGGTTTAATCCACGCACGTAGGCTGCAGGGTTGCGTGCACGGTTTTACTGCAGTTTTGGGGTGCCTGAGCGTTGCGTGACCCGTCAACACATCACCGGGGTCACATACAGCCTTGCAGGTGCAGGGGGGCTGTTAACATCTTGCTTCCCACCCCCTTCACCCCAATTGCCCAGGTCAATTGTGCTGTACACCTCCCATTGGCACCACTCCATCTGTGCCAGCACTATAACATCTGTGCCATGGTAGGGAGGCTACCAAAGGTGAGGGGCGCCTCAGCTGGGCGTCCTCCTCGTGGCGGGCGTGGTCGGGGACGTGGCCGTGGTGACCAGGGAGTAGGGGGACTCCAGGGTGTCCAGGGCAGCCACAGAGGGGGAAGAGGCAGGGGTGCGCCACTTGAGCACAATGTTGTGCCATGTGTCGGTGCAGCCATGCCACCACCCCCTGTGGTTCAGGGGGATGCAGCTCCTGCATCTGGCACTGGCACCCGTATGACCCGGCAGTCCGTTCCATCGACTGCCACGGGCCCAAGGGTAGCGGTAGCTGCAGGTGCAGTTGTGGACACCGCCACCCAGGCTCAGGGTCTGCCAGCGCAGGCTGCGTTGGCACTTGAAGAGCCCTTGGTAGATCTCCAACAGGCCAGGGGGGAAACCATTGGGGCAGGCCGGGCTGCTCAGACCAAGACACGTGTCCCTGGGGCAGTCATGTCATCTGCTGCCACGAACAGCCGGGTGTTGCCAAGTGCAGGGGCAGATGCACCCAACAGCACCCCGGTTGTGAGTCTGCCAACCAGGACCTTTGCGGTCAATGACCCTGCCACAGCTGATGTTGCTGCGCAGGGTCCATTAGTGGGCACCCAGCTGCCACTGACACAAGTCAGGCCTTTGGTCATCCCTCCACCTGCCACTCCCTCGGCTCAATCCACCCAACCCACTGGCCATACTGGTCAGGGCGGCATTAGCCAGCCAGGGTCTGCGCCACAGTCCAAGAGGAGGAAGGTTGCATCTGCAGCACAGGCTGGGACCCCACACACAGCCACGACCTCCTGCACGTCGAGGAAGAAGCCTTTCTGTAAGCAGGAACTGGACTTCCTCGTGGACTACGTGCGGGGACACAGCCGTGACATGCTAGTGGGTGCCAATAGTCAGACTACGGCTGCCCAACGTGACACCCACTGGAAGCATGTGGCGGAACATGTCAGTTCATTCGGCCATGAGGTGCGCACGGCGCAGGAGTGCAAAAAGCGCTGGAATGACATCAAGCGCAGCACTAAGGCCAAGCGTGCCTCAAATTACAACTTGACTCTGGTGACTGGCGGTGGGCCTGCACCAGAGGAGGAAGAACTCACTCCGCATGAGGCTCTCGTTGCGGAGTTCATACCACCAGAATTGGTCGAAGGTGTGGGAGAGATGCTGGACTTTGATGCCCAGTCCAGTGAGTGTTGATGCGTAGTTGTTGAGGACGTGTGTGTTTCACATGTGGGATGTGTTGTGCATGATTGCTGCTACATGTGACCTGTACATGGTTCTGATGTGTAAGTAATGCAATGCCACCGTCATGCATGTCTCCTCTGCCTGCATGCGGGACTCCATGTGGCCATGCTCCCTTGCCCCTCCTCCCCGCCACTCTGCACCCCAGTTCCACCTTTGCACTGGTCTGCTACATTCTTGCCAATGTGTAGTTTCATGTTCATGTGTCCTGTGTAGATGCTAACTTCCAGCTTAGAAACTGCCAGACATATGCCGTGTGGTACAGCCTTAGTACTCGATGCAGGGCATCCCACTTGTACTGTGCATGGGTCAGATGTCCCGCAGGGACATGAGTGCCCATTCATGCTCCATGTGCATTGCACACATGCCCCTATGTGTCCTTGACTGGATGATCACTGTAATATGAGTCCTTGGTTACATGCATTGCCTGCCATATTATCGGCCTCCCCATGTCAACTGTGGCTCAGTCCTGCGTTGCACACATGTTTAGGCTCTGACAATCTGTGTGGCTCACAGGCCTCAGCCTGTTCAATGGCCAATGACTCTGTCCAACTCCTGTCGTGTCTTCTACACACGTGGCCGGCCTCCGGATCTTCCATCATGTGTCCTGCCCACTGTCCCAGCATCATTTGCAGTGTTGTAATTGAAATCACATTAAGCTGTTGATGCCAGTCAACACTGCTTGTCAATACACAGGTGTATGGTCAGCCTTTTGATACCATGCTAGGCATCCCTGCTTTGGTACTGGGGTGGAGGGGTGCTTGCCTTCTAGACATGGTACACATTGAATACACAATGCACGTGATGTCTGATTTTGACATTGCACTGCCTTCACATTTCCTGGCACACACCATGGAGTGCTTGTACATGTAGGTAGTGAGTGGCGTACACATTTTCTGCACTGCATAGACCCACTTCCATGCAAACTGCCACCTTTCAACAGGTCTGATCACAGAAGCTATTCTAAGTAGACCCAGCATGCATGCAAGGTCATATGTTGTGTGTCACATGTCTGCCAGATGCCTTTGCTGTCGGTGTGTGTGTGTGTGTTGTGTGCTTCTGACATGTGTACTGACCCTTTCCTCTCTATTTTTCAGGTGATGACGCAATGGATGCAGAGGATGGTGTTGTCATGCCAGACACAGGGTTGGTAAGACCACATCAACCCGGCACTAGTGGGGGTCGTGGGGTGGTAGGCCACGAAAACCCCCAAGTGCTGCAGTCCATCCTGTCTCTGGCTGTCTATGAGTCCAGCCTTGATGACGACTCTGACGTCCATGTTGAGTTGGATGACCATCAAGTCCATGTGTCAGGGGTGAGTGATTCTGATGTGGACACTCCTCTGTCTGCGACCCCTGCACTGAGGGATCAGACAGTCTTGGTTCCTCCGCCCGTGGTGGATCGGGACGCAGGGTCACCCTCCACACCAGTCACTGATGTGCCTGGGACATCACGTCGACGGGGGCATGTAGTCGTGCAGCCGCAGGCGGTGCCAACACAGCGAGGACCCCCGGTCCTTGGGTCCCGCAGGGGTCAAGCCCGGCAACGCGGTCGCCGCGCGCAACCGCTGTATACTGAGTGGGAGCAAGACATGACTGCCAATTCAGAACGGCAGGGGGCAGCAATGGAGAACATCGCTGACAGCATGGAGCGTGTGGCCCGATCTGTGCTCCCCCCTGCTAGGCAGGTGCTACTCCAGCAGCAGGCGGCACGGTCCACGGCCCGCTCACTCAGGCTGGGCATGGCGGCCTCAGACAGGGCACGCCAGGCTGAAATGTCGTCTCTGCGTCAAGCAATTGCTGCTCACGCAGAGGCGCACATGGATGCCCTGAGGGAGGAGTATGCCTCCCTCAGATCCACTCTGGGTGTCCTTATGATGTCCCAGAGGCAGCAGGCAGAGGAGAGGTTTGCACAGCTTGAGCGCACCATCTCGGCTGAGCTACAGGCTTGCCGGGAGGTGCAGCGGTTGTCCAGCCAGGCCTTGCAGGAGGAACTCCGTGTTACACGTGCTACCTTGCAAGAGGAAGCACGTGTATCACGTGAGGTCCTGCATGCAGACCTATGTAACATCGCCACACAGAACCAGGCTCACCTGTCCGGCAGACTTGCTGCCGACGAGGGGCAAGCTGCGGCTAGGCGTGGCCAGGCTACTGTGCCACGTCCTCCTTTCCAGGATGAGCCAGACTCGGACGACCATCTATCTCCCACATAGGTCGTGCTGTGAAGGCGTTGAGCCCATGGAGGTATTTTTTTTTGGCTCAGCATCATCGCATGTGGATGTTGAGCAGCACCCTGTACCTCCCCCCTCCTGGGTGCCTCCCCTCCCACCCGGGTCGTATGTGGCCATTTTTGATTTTTCTTTTAGTTTAGTTAGTTAAGTTTCTGTTTGATAGTTAGTTTAAATAGGTAATGTAGGTTTTCCTTAGTTAGTGTAATTAGTTAATAGTTGAGTTAGTTTAAAATTTGTAGTCTATTGTGCTTACATGTGACAGTGCGGTGCCTTGTGGTTTTTGAAGGCATCCACTGTCTGTTCCAGCTGGGCCCTTCATGGTTGTCTTGTGTATGTGTTTGCTGCTTGGGTTCCTTGACTCACATATGCCACTCCTGCCTCCCTTATCCATGGGCTCGCAAGGATGGTTCGGTGTAACAGAATTTTACACAAGGGCTTTGGACTGTCATATCTGTGGCATGTCTGGTGCTTTTTGACTTGTGTTGACACCCCTAGTGGGGATGATTTAGGTGTAATTGTCCACTGTTCAGCTTTTGCTAGATGGGGCGTGTCATGATTAATGTGGACATTGATTGCTATGCATTGTGTATTATGTTTCATATCTTTCCTGTACACGTGCTTGTTGCAAATCATGCTGTAGATAGTGTTCCACACTTTGGAGGTGAAAGACGGACTGATGGTGTGATTTGTGATGTGACTCTCTGACATGGTCAAGTAATGAGATGCCTGATGAGACACACACAGATCACTTTGATGCATTAATCATGTGTTTCATGCACTTTCTGCAGGGGGATGAGGCATCAGAGCACCTTTGCCAGCAGACATGGCCCATTGGACGACCTAATTCCTGACCCGTTTGTTGGTGCCCACATGCACATGTGTGCACAAGCAGAGCCACAGTGATTGCAGACCCACATCCTAGAACTGCTGACATGTTCCAAGCAACTCCAGGCAAGGTGAGCATCACAGGGGGGCCACGAGACAGCAAAGCTTGCACCAGGCGAGTTGCACGTGCAGGCTTAGTCACAGCACTGAGGGTGAGCTTAGACAAATATTGGTGTTGAAGCACAGAATGCAGCTCAGATGTGTTTGTGGACTGATGGCTGTTGATAGTAGGGTTGTCTGGGACACATGCGGGGGCAGTGGCACATACCCTGCGGTACACCAAGGTTCATTGAGGCACTTGTATCAACCATGTAGCCTTCCAAGACATGGAAAGGGGCAGCTCACAGGGACATACAGCAAGGGACATACTCGGGTGCAGTGCATGTCTATTCCACGTACTTCATGATAAATGCACTGGCAACTTTGTTTTGGTCATGGTGGTACGCAACTTGATCTGTAGTCATGGCTTGCCATATGGGTCTGTCTGCTTACCCAGGGAACATTGCATGTTGTGTGAATTGTGACACATTGGTGTTCCATTTGCCACGCACCCACCAGCGGCTGACTTACTGCATTGACTGTGAATGACCCGTCACAGGGTTGATGTTATATATGGGTACGAAGCATGGAGCACAGATTTTCTGTTTGTAGAGGTGTATGTTGTTATGGGGCATGTTTTGTGTTGTGTTTTTGTGTAATTGGCATGTACTGGTTGCTGACTGTGTCTCTCTTTGCAGCATTGCAGTGCTCCTGTAACCGGACCTGAGAGTGCGCAGGCAGGAGGCCAGCACTCAAAACCAGAGCTAAGTGTCTTGTTGTATTTTCTTACAAACTGCCCTGCATAGGCTTGCTGGGGAGTGTACTGATGCATGGATGTATGTGTGGTCCTATTTGGTATGTTTTTTACCCTAATCACCCTTGATCCTATGCAATTTCGAAACCTGTACCCTCTACCCGGTGTTCCTGCTTCCCATGCCTATCCAAGCAATGTTCCCTGACCCTCTTTCCCCACTGGGGTTGCGGATGCCTGTGTAAGCCCCGAACTTGCAGGCGCCAAAACCCTAGAGGGGGTGGTTGGTTCGTACCACTCCTGAGCCTGGACTACAGAAGGCCATGACAATGATGTCCAAGTTTGTTTGCATTGTGCATGTGTTCATGCAGGTTGTACATTTTCGTGCATTCCCTGGTTTCATGTGTCATTCCTGCTCCCCTCACCTGCCACGCATTCCAGTCATCCAGTGTGTCTACACCTGTCCAGACTGCATATCCCTGAACCTCTTTCCCCACCAGGATCTCAGGGGCCTGTGTGAGTTTGACCTTGCAGGCACCCGGGACATGGTGTGGGTGGTTGTTTCATGAGACTCCAGCGCCTGTACAGGGGATCTGTGACAGTACACATCCATTCATGGTGCATCATCCTATGTCATGTACCACACATGTCTCACATCCAGTCGTGACATTGTTTTGCTGTGCTACCTTGGTTGTTGCATCATTGTGGTAGTACTTGGCCTTTGAGACGTACTGCTATGTCAAGTCATCTACTGGAGGGTGTTTGGGTTCCTTTTCATGCCTTGGATTATGTGATTTTGGAAATGAGTGTGGATTCTGAGGGTTCAGGCATCTCTTTACACACAAGGTGGGAGATGGACACGAAGGGTAAAGGTGATCCTGTGGCCAGGTGGGAATGAGGGTTGGAGGCTCCATGACCCAGGTGCAGTTGTTCAGTGGGTCATGGTCATTTGCGAGGGGGGGGGGTTGTTGTTGATAGTTGCGTTGCCCTGCAGTGTGATGGGAACTCTGACATTGTAATGTTGTTGTCCTATGTACATGTTGTGTTCTGCTGATCAATGCCTGTTCATGTGTTGTGTTTTCCTTTCAGGTGCGAGGGGATAGTAGTGGTTTGACATGCTGGGGTGTACACATGGTGGATGTTCACATGTGATGTGTAGGGAACACTGATGGTCACTTGAGTGCACATGCATATGTGGAGTGCATGTCCTTGCAGAACCACACACTTGCACTCGGATGCACTCCATGTACTCCCACCCTTGCATATCCACGTGTACACTGTTTGCCTTCTGGTGGCCACTGTGTCCCGCCAGCACATGTTCTGTGACCGATTATGGTTCGAGTACATGCCTAATTTGATGTTTGATGTAGTCTGTCACTTAGATGTGATGCTCAGGGTGTGCATCACACGCAATGGCTGTTCACTGTGCTGTGCGCTGAGCAGTGTGATGCAGGAGTAGGACATTGCACACATGAGCTGCAGTGTTCATTTTGCAATGCATCATGTGCATATAGCCAGGCATTCATTGTGATGTTACGTCTACGACAGTTGTAATGCATTAGGAATCGACTTATTTTTGGTGGGACATTTTGTTGGTCTGTCATTTCATCGGATTCCGGGTCAGGCATCATTGTCCGATGCCACTGTACATTTAGGACATGGAAATGTGTACCTTATCGTTACTGGGTCGGTGTATGGGTATTGCTTGCCATGTCATGTTGATGTTTGGGAGGGTTTGACTGTCATGACAGTGATGGCCATGGCCTGTTTTGCAGGTGTGTGTGATGCACACCTTGCATGTCCAGGTCATCCGCTTCTCAGAGCAACTAGCTGGGGGTAGGTTTCTCTCCGCAGCAGGGCCCTCCCCCTCAAACCGACTTCCTGACTTGACCTTGAGGGGAACCATCTCCAGTTCAGGAAGCACCTCAAGACCTTCCTCTTTGCTTCTGCTTACTCTCTGCCTCTCCCTTGCAGAATTCTTCACTGGAACTGCACAGGAGCTGCAACTGGGCCACTCTCACCAACCTCGGTCCCTGGCCCAGCCACTGTCCACTTGCACTGCCACCCTGGCAACCCCTGCACTGCAGTACTGTCTCTCTATCCCTACAGCCCTCCCTTCCCAGCACTCGTCTGCACTTACCTTAGCAGTTGCCACCAGGCGACCTATGTATAATTGTTTGGCCTACTTCCCCTGTACTGGACTCCCCCCCCCCCCTTGCACTTTTCCCTTCCCCCTACCCCTGCACTTGCACAATCACAATGACACCTGGCCTAGTAGTGCCATTCTCTGTGTTCCCTTGTTCCCCCCCCCTGCCTCATTGTGCCTTGTAATACTTGTGTATGGCTCATGTCATGTCACATGTCATATGTGTGCATTTTGGTTGCACAGGATAGCTTGTGTTTAAGTAGCTAGGGATGCAGACAATGTGGCACTTCCATGGCAACTATCTCAGGGTGGTAGGGTTGTGACAGTTGACTGTCACTTTGTCATCATCGATTGTCACCTGGTATGTGCCAGGCCTGTGTGCACTCCGCAGGGGTGGGAGTTTAGGTGAAAAATGTGGCCACAAGCTGGGTCCGGGCTACCTCGCCACGTGCCCTGTCCCCTCCCATGGGCAGCGCCTGTGCCTGTGGTTGGGGATGTGGGGGCACCACCATGTCCACCGGGACGCCCTGCCGTGTTGCAACATTGTGCAGGACACATGCTGCCACAATGATCCTGCACACAACTGCTGGTGCATAGAGTAGTTGCCCACCAGAGCGGTCAAGGGAGCGGAAACGTGACTTGAGCACTCCGAATGTGCGCTCCACTATGCCCCTGGTTGCAATATGGGCAGCGTTGTATCTTACCTGGGGTGGTGTGGTGGGGTTCCGGATTGGCGTCATCATGTGGTTGCTCAGAGGGTAGGCACTGTCCCCTGGGGAGGTGATAATTGTTCAGATTAATGGGGTTGGTATATTTGTCTGTGTGTGACTTGCATGCATGTGCAAGGGCATTTGTACTCACCTAGGAGCCATGTGTCACCATGCTGCCCAGCTTCCAGGGCCCGGCTCAGGGCGGACATTCTGTATATGAAACTGTCATGGGTGGAGCCAGGGTAGTTTGCATACACAGAGGTGATGATTCCCTTTGCATCGCATACCACCTGTACATTGATGGAATGCCAGTGCTTGCGGTTTCGGTAGATGTGCTCAGTGGCCCTAGGTGGACGTAGGGCCACATGGGTGCAATCTATGGCACCGAGCACTTTGGGGAAGTGTGCCACCCTGAAAAAATCCAGGACAACGGCCTGCCTTTCTGCGGGTGTTCTGGGCATGTATATGTGCCTGCGGACTGAGGGGCGCGCTGTCATGATTGCCAGTACCTGGTGTAGGCAGCGTGACTGCGTGGCCTGTGAGACCCCCCCCACTATGGCAGTGGTCCGCTGAAACGACCCAGTGGCCAAGAAATGCAAGACATTGAGCAGCTTCTCCAAGGGGCTCAATGCTTGGGAGCAAAGGGTGGGGGATGTGAGGTCATCTTCCCACTCCCTGACCAGGTCTAGGATGATATGGGGTGGAAACCTATACCTGCCGTAGACCTGGTCGTCAGGCATCCCAAAAAGGCCTGTCCGTGGTGCAAAAATGCGTGCCCTGGCTATTCTCCTCCTCCTGCGGTGTCCCACAATCACTGCAGCAACAAATGGGGCATTCATCGTCGCTGTATATACGCGTTTGTTGTTTGCGCGCACTTTTATGCTGGGCGCGGGCGCGGGACGCCTCCGTGTGGGCGGACTCGTTGGTTTCCCGTATTCTGGTGTCATCGCGTGTGATCGGAGGGCAGCGAGCGTACATGCGATTGGCCTGGGTACGTGTGTTTCGGGGTGCGCGGGAAGTTCCACACGCGATTGGCCTGGGTACGTGTGTTTCGGGGTGCGCGGGTAGTTCCACACGCGATTGGCCTGGGTACGTGTGTTTCGGGGTGCGCGGGAAGTTCCACACGCGATTGGCCTGGGTACGTGTGTTTCGGGGTGCGCGGGTAGTTCCACACGCGATTGGCCTGGGTACGTGTGTTTCGGGGTGCGCGGGAAGTTCCACACGCGATTGGCCGGGGTACGTGTGTTTCGGGGTGCGCGGGTAGTTCCACACGCGATTGGCCTGGGTACGTGTGTTTCGGGGTGCGCGGGAAGTTCCACACGCGATTGGCCGGGGTACGTGTGTTTCGGGGTCCCGTGAACTTTCACACGCGATTGGTTGGGATCCACGTGTGTACTGTCATCACGTGCAATGAGGGATACTCCCTCGCACGTCACGTCACAGACGCGCTCACGCGCTGAGGGCCTTTGGTCCAATGAAAATGCGTATGCGTGCAGACGCGCTTACGCGCTAAGGGCCTTTCCTCGAATTACACGCTGACGTGCAGAATTTTCACGTGCCTAATCACTCCGTATCAAGCTGGCCACGCGTAAGCACACGGAAGACCACGCTCCTGCCCAGAAGGCCGAACTACTGCCCCCCAGAGCCCCGAGCACGCTCCCACCTGCCATCTGCTGCTGCCTGACTGCCTGCTGCCCACGTGCCCTGCCATTTGCTGCCTGCACATCAGCCAGGGGTGCTGTTGGTGTGACCACCCCTGCTGGAACCAAAGACTCCCGACTGGGATTCCATCGCTCCACAGCCCAGCCCCAGGACCCAGTTGCCCACCCACTCCTGCCTCTGGGGTTGTCATGTCGGGGCCAACTCCATCTGTGACCACTGACAACCCCCGGCCAGAGAGGCAGAGGGGCACCAGCTTCAGTGCCACCGAAGTTGGTGTCCTGGTGGAGCAAGTCCTGGGCCAGTATGATGCCCTCTTCGGAAGTTGCCGCGCCGACAAGGAAGGACGGACTCGGATCTGGACTGACATCGTGACTGCCATCAACGCGGAGGGGGTGGCAGTCCGCGACTTCCAACATGTCAAGAAGCGCTGGGAGGACTTCAGGTCCAGGACCCTGACCAAGGCCCGGCGCCTCTTGAAGGCAGCGGATGCCAAGGGGCGCCGGGGCCACTTGTCGGAAGAACAGATGAGGGTCCTGGAACACATATCCCCAGCGCTCCACGTCCAGGTCCTTGAGAGGCAGACCCGTCTGGAGTCGAGCGGTGAGTGTACATGCATCCTGATTGTGAGCAGTGCGTGTGGTGATTGTTCAGTAGTGTGCAGGTTGCACATCTGTTTGTATGGGGTCGAGTATGGGTGCGGGTGTACAGGGCCGTGGGGCTGACACATGCGAGGGCTGTAATGTGTGAGACATGGATGGTGCCTGTGTGTGTGGGCTTGCATGCCAAATGCAGTTGTGTGGGCACACAAGTCTGTATGAATGTGTATGTGAGTAGACATGTCCGTGATGTCACGCATGTATGTTGTTTTCAGCTGATTGTATCAGCGCTGTGTACATGTGCATGTGTGTGTATTTGACAAGGGTGCAACAGTGATGCAACATGGATGCATGTGACAGCGGTATGTGGAAGCCTGATTGGCAGATGTGACATGGATGCCCGTCTGAACACTGCGACACTTAGCAGAGGTGTACACATGCATGCAAGTGTGGTGGTGTGTGTACATGTGTGGTGCACTTCCTGTGTTGCATGTGATGTCTGGCTCACCTTTGCCTGCTGATGCTGTTGTATGTGTATGGATGGTGTTGGCAGTTGCAACATGGCTGTGGTATGGCTCGTGTGTGCAAGTTGTAATGACATGTGTGTTGAGGATTGTGATGACATGTCAGAGGTTTGCCAATGCCACTCATGTACAACTGTCATGTGTGTATGTGTACATTGTACAGTGCCCTGATGCCTGTGTTTTGTTTCTCCCTGTCTGCAGCGTCAACTGATGAAGAGGGCGGAGAAGGTGCTGTGGAGCACAGCGGCGGGGATCCCACCGCCAGCCGGAGACGCAAGGCCCGGCTCCCCTCCCAGGTTGTCATCTCGTCGGGGAGTGAGGAGTCCGGTGCCGCGTCCCAGGCCGCAGCTGCCGGGGGGAGGTCCAAGAGGCGGAGGTTGCAGTTGGACTCCTCGGCAGCAGAAGGGGCAGCTGGGACCCCACAGGGCCCAACGGGGGAAGATGGCACAGAGTCATCCAGGTTGGTGGGGGGTTTGGTGGAGGAGGAGGCCGTGCAAGCACCGGAGACGGGGTCTGGGGGTGGGGATCCCACTGGTGCTAGTGGTGCAGTGCAGGACCAGGGACAGGAGGCAGCACAGGCCGCCGCGGAGGTGCCTGTGTGCAATCCTGTCCCTGATCCTGTCCCTGCATCATCTTGCACCAGCAGGGATGCCCATGTCCAGACCAGTTTTCAGGCAGGGGATGAGCTGACGTCAACTGGCCTTCCCCTGCCTGCGGACGTGGCTATCCAGGCCCGGGTTGAGCCTGTCCTGGCTGGAGTGGTGTTGCGTCAACGGGCCATGCGAGGCGACCTGCAGTCTTTTCATGAAGCGACTGCAGGTCATCTCGAATGGCTCGTTGACCACATCAGCCTGCTGGGACAGGTCACCCAGGCCGGATTCCTCCGTCTGATGGGGCTTGCCACGACCCCCTCCTCAGCTGGACCCCCTACGCGCCAGTCGTCCTCTGTGCCATCTTCCCACCCATCGGTCACCTGGGTGCCCTGTGGAGCTGCCTCTGACGGTGCGGCCAGGCTGGTGGAGGAGGCATCCCTGCCACAGTCGGGAGTCAGACGTCCAGCAGGGGTGGCCACGTCAACGACTGCACCCCAGCCGGCGGAGGATGTGCAGGCAGCAGGAGGCAGTGCAGGGGCAGAGGCACAGCAGCAGCAGCTCCATGGTGGGAGCCATGAAGGCTCGGGGCCTTCGACATCGGAGGGGCAGGCATCGGCCGGAGGGCAGGAGGACCCAGGACAAAAAGTGTCTTCCATGTGGCAGCGGTTGGGCCACGCCATAGATGCGGAGCGGCAGCGGGCGGAAGAGGCACGGCTCTCAATGGTCAGGGCGGAGAACTCCATGCAGAGGGCCCTGAGGCGGGTCGAGTGCCTCGAGGCAATCCGCAGGGCTTTGGAGGTGGACACGTCGACGGCCCTGTGGACCCTCGGGGCCATGGAGGAGGACCGCCTCCGGGACATAGAGGAGGAGTTCGATGATGCCCTGGCCCGGCACATCCAGAAGTGAGCCGTGGAACTAGCCCGCTGCCCTTGTACATAGTTATGTAGGTAGTGTTAAGTTTCATTTTTGTTTTTATTTCATTTGGACCTTTTGGACATTGGCCACATTTTTGTATATAGTTTTTTTTATTGGTTAGTGTAGTTAGTTAGGTTTCCTTTATTTTGTTGGGATGATGGACCCTGGCTTCTTGCTTTGTACATAGTTGTGGACTTGTACATACTTTATTTTTTAAAATTATCCATGGATCAATGGCTTATGTTTTTTTTTCACATTGGATTTTGTTTGGTGGACATTGACTTTGTAGTACATTACTTTGGATTTCTATATTCTTTGATTTTTTCTTTTTTTTGGACGGACATGCTTCTTTTCATTTTTTCCATTCACATTTCAGTTTCTTCATTTTTGTTTCTATTCATCTTTCCTTTAATACATTATTTATTTGTTGCACTTCAATGTGTGGTGTCTCATTGTTTTCATGCATTTCATGTTATGTGTTTTGAGATTCACTGACACCCATTGGGTGTATGTGAGGGACATGTGTTTGTTTTGGAACTTGCAATTGGTGTTCTGTGATGTAATTGCAGAATATGAGTGGGTGGATGCAATACTCGGGTGGGTGTTTTGCATTTGGGGGCTGACCATAGAGACCAGGGATCTGGACTGTGATGACATGTTGGGTGGGGAACATGAGTTGGACATGGGTGGGGGCCTGCTGGCAGGTGCCCCACAGTGCTGGGGGGTGGGAGACATGAGTGGGGGCCTGGTGGAGGGTGCACCTGGATGCTGGGGGGGTGGGGGTGTTGGGAGACATGAGTGGGGCCTGGTGGAGGGTGCCCTGCACTGCTGGGGAGTGGGGGGGATGGGAGACATGTGTGGGGGCCTGGTGGAGGGTGCCCCTGGATGCTGGGGGTGGGGGTGCTGGGAGACATGTGTGGGGGCCTGGTGGAGGGTGCCCCTGGATGCTGGGGGGGTGGGGGTGTTGGGAGACATGAGTGGGGCCTGGTGGAGGGTGCCCTGCACTGCTGGGGAGTGGGGGGGATGGGAGACATGTGTGGGGGCCTGGTGGAGGGTGCCCCTGGATGCTGGGGGTGGGGGTGCTGGGAGACATGTGTGGGGGCCTGGTGGAGGGTGCCCCTGGATGCTGGGGGTGGGGGTGCTGGGAGACATGTGTGGGGGCCTGGTGGAGGGTGCCCCTGGATGCTGGGGGGTGGGGGTGGTGGGAGACATGAGTGGGGGCCTGGTGGAGGGTGCCCTGCACTGCTGGGGAGTGGGGGGGATGGGAGACATGGGTGGGGGCCTGGTGGAGGGTGCCCCTGGATGCTGGGGGGTGGGGGTGGTGGGAGACATGTGTGGGGGCCTGGTGGAGGGTGCCCCTGGATGCTGGGGGGGTGGGGGTGGTGGGAGACATGAGTGGGGCCTGGTGGAGGGTGCCCTGCACTGCTGGGGAGTGGGGGGGATGGGAGACATGTGTGGGGGCCTGGTGGAGGGTGCCCCTGGATGCTGGGGGTGGGGGTGCTGGGAGACATGTGTGGGGGCCTGGTGGAGGGTGCCCCTGGATGCTGGGGGGGTGGGGGTGTTGGGAGACATGAGTGGGGCCTGGTGGAGGGTGCCCTGCACTGCTGGGGAGTGGGGGGGATGGGAGACATGTGTGGGGGCCTGGTGGAGGGTGCCCCTGGATGCTGGGGGTGGGGGTGCTGGGAGACATGTGTGGGGTCCTGGTGGAGGGTGCCCCTGGATGCTGGGGGTGGGGGTGCTGGGAGACATGTGTGGGGGCCTGGTGGAGGGTGCCCCTGGATGCTGGGGGGGTGGGGGTGTTGGGAGACATGAGTGGGGCCTGGTGGAGGGTGCCCTGCACTGCTGGGGAGTGGGGGGGATGGGAGACATGTGTGGGGGCCTGGTGGAGGGTGCCCCTGGATGCTGGGGGTGGGGGTGCTGGGAGACATGTGTGGGGGCCTGGTGGAGGGTGCCCCTGGATGCTGGGGGTGCTGGGAGACATGTGTGGGGGCCTGGTGGAGGGTGCCCCTGGATGCTGGGGGGTGGGGGTGGTGGGAGACATGAGTGGGGGCCTGGTGGAGGGTGCCCTGCACTGCTGGGGAGTGGGGGGGATGGGAGACATGGGTGGGGGCCTGGTGGAGGGTGCCCCTGGATGCTGGGGGGTGGGGGTGGTGGGAGACATGTGTGGGGGCCTGGTGGAGGGTGCCCCTGGATGCTGGGGGGGTGGGGGTGGTGGGAGACATGAGTGGGGGCCTGGTGGAGGGTGCCCTGCACTGCTGGGGAGTGGGGGGGATGGGAGACATGAGTGGGGGCCTGGTGGAGGGTGCCCCTGGATGCTGGGGGGTGGGGGTGCTGGGAGACATGTGTGGGGGCCTGGTGGAGGGTGCCCCTGGATGCTGGGGGGGTGGGGGTGGTGGGAGACATGGGTGGGGGCCTGCTGGCAGGTGCCCTACAGTGCTGGGGGGTGGGAGACATGAGTGGGGGCCTGGTGGAGGGTGCCCCTGGATGCTAGGGGGTGGGGGTGCAGGGGGACATGAGTGGGGGCCTGGTGGAGGGTGCCCCTGGATGCTAGGGGGTGGGGGTGCTGGGAGACATGTGTGGGGGCCTGGTGGAGGGTGCCCCTGGATGCTGGGGGGGTGGGGGTGGTGGGAGACATGAGTGGGGGCCTGGTGGAGGGTGCCCCTGGTGGCTGGGGGGTGGGGGTGGTGGGAGACATGAGTGGGGGCCTGGTGGAGGGTGCCCCTGGATGCTAGGGGGTGGGGGTGCTGGGAGACATGTGTGGGGGCCTGGTGGAGGGTGCCCCTGGATGCTGGGGGGGTGGGGGTGGTGGGAGACATGGGTGGGGGCCTGCTGGCAGGTGCCCCACAGTGCTGGGGGGTGGGAGACATGAGTGGGGGCCTGGTGGAGGGTGCCCCTGGATGCTAGGGGGTGGGGGTGCAGGGGGACATGAGTGGGGGCCTGTTTGAGGCTGCCCCTGCACTGCTGGGGGGTGGGGGTGCAGGGGGACATGCGTTGGTGGGCAGTAGTGCTAGTTGATATGTGGGTTGGCTGGTGGGCATGGCCATGGTGGATGGGGTGCCTGCAGGACATGTGCTGGGTAGGCCCCTCTGGTGTGAGCCACCTGCAGGGGCCGTGGAGGGTGTAGAGGGTACACCTGGGAGGACCCACACGTGCAATTCACGTGTGCTGCTCCCCGCGCACCCCCGAAATACACGTACCCCGCTCAATCGCGTGTGGAACTTCCCGCGCACCCCTGAAATCCACGTACCCGGCCAAATCGCGTGTGGAACTTCCCGCGCACCCCCGAAATACACGTACCCCGCTCAATCGCGTGTGGAACTTCCCGCGCACCCCTGATATCCACGTACCCGGCCAAATCGCGTGTGGAACTTCCCGCGCACCCCCGGAATACACGTACCCCGCTCAATCGCGTGTGGAACTTCCCGCGCACCCCTGAAATCCACTACCCGGCCAAATCGCGTGTGGAACTTCCCGCGCACCCCTGATATCCACGTACCAGGCCGAATCGCGTGTGGAACTTCCCGCGCACCCCCGAAATACACGTACCCCGCTCAATCGCGTGTGGAACTTCCCGCGCACCCCTGATATCCACGTACCCGGCCAAATCGCGTGTGGAACTTCCCGCGCACCCCTGATATCCACGTACCAGGCCGAATCGCGTGTGGAACTTCCCGCGCACCCCCGAATTACACGTACCCCGCTCAATCGCGTGTGGAACTTCCCGCGCACCCCTGATATCCACGTACCAGGCCGAATCGCGTGTGGAACTTCCCGCGCACCCCCGAAATACACGTACCCCGCTCAATCGCGTGTGGAACTTCCCGCGCACCCCTGATATCCACGTACCAGGCCGAATCGCGTGTGGAACTTCCCGCGCACCCCCGAAATACACGTACCCCGCTCAATCGCGTGTGGAACTTCCCGCGCACCCCTGATATCCACGTACCCGGCCAAATCGCGTGTGGAACTTCCCGCGCACCCCCGGAATACACGTACCCCGCTCATTCGCGTGTGGAACTTCCCGCGCACCCCTGATATCCACGTACCAGGCCGAATCGCGTGTGGAACTTCCCGCGCACCCCCGAAATACACGTACCCCGCTCAATCGCGTGTGGAACTTCCCGCGCACCCCTGATATCCACGTACCCGGCCAAATCGCGTGTGGAACTTCCCGCGCACCCCCGGAATACACGTACCCCGCTCATTCGCGTGTGTAACTTCCCGCGCACCCCCGGAATGCACGTACCCCGCTCAATCGCGTGTGTCACTTCCCGCGCACCCCCGGAATACACGTAGCCCGCTCATTCGCGTGTGTAACTTCCCGCGCACCCCCGGAATACAAGTACCCCGCTCAATCACGTATTTTACTTCCCGCGGCGCCACTTTTTTGATGCGCTGGGACTCTACCGCCTGCCTTCGTGTGGCGGACGTGTTTCAGCTTGTGCGCGGCTTTGGCTGTGCGTGGGTTTGCCCTATTCCATTCCATGGATACGTGTGGTTCGTGTGCGTGTGGGCGTTACCTCTGCTTCCGTGCAGTGCATCCCCAGTTACGCCCTTATTTTCGCGTGTTGTTCCCCATTCCGCGCGTTACGCCCCATGTCCCGCCCACTTTCTGCTGTGTGCGCTGAGGTTGTGCGCTTTCACTGTGCGCGTCGCGCACCGTCGCGCACGCCTTTCGCGATGTTGCAGTGACTTGTGCGCCATGCACGGGTTTGGCGCACATCGCGCGGTGAACACGCGCAGGGACTTCCATGAATCGCACGTGTGCGCCTGTTTTTTTCCGCTTGCGCCTGCTTGCGCCTACTTGCGCGTAGATTTTCGGCGCACGTTTGTTCCATGAATCGGCCCCTAAATGTATTCCCTGTGCTGCATATACATGGCTGTCACTGCAGTTGTCAAATGGCACCTGTGACCTCTGCACCTGCTCAGAGCTACTGGTAAAGCAGGTTCTGCAGAGTGGGCTACTCATGCAGCAGAGGACAATTACATGTCATGCTTTTGCCATGGAGCTTATGAAAGGGGGATCCTATAAGCAAATTACCTTTTCAGAGATTAAATGAAACACACCATATTGTTAAATTAATGCAAATAAATAAAGCCAGGGATACTACATATGGCAATTGTCACTGTAGCCATGTCCGTGTTGTGTCTGTCATCTTGGCGTCTCTGCTTATGTATGGGGGCTACCAGGGGGAAAACACTCCTGTTGCTGCCCATGCCTAAGAACAGAGACTCATTGAGGGAGGTCTGGAAACGCCATTGGGCCCTGCACTCAGCTTACTGACCACCCCAATTTAGTTTCCCATTGTTAGGCAGGGAACTCTGTCATTCCACATAATATACGTTTCATTTACAGCCCACACAGTGTGGTGAATGATTCTAGATTGTAGGAACTTTCAAACAATCCTATGAGCAGACTCAGATTTATTGAACGTAATCTCCTTGCAGTTTCTGAAATAGAAATCAGGGACATCTTTTCCGTGCTGTTTAAATTTAAACACTCACTTCTCTTGTCCCAGAGCCAACTGTCCATTAATTACTTCAGTCTATCCATCTATGCCATCCTGGGTACAAGGGTGATTTTTGGGCACTCAATTTCAAAAATGCCTGAAATATACTTCTACTGTTCTTGGATACTTTTGTCTTCTTGAATACTACATCTCAATGTGTTCTCATCTATTTGTGTCTGTCACCTTTGCTTAGGTTCCAAATGGTTGTTCCAGGGCCCTGTCTTCTGATTCTGATTCATGAAGCAGAAAGATGCTGACATGATATGATATGATATGGCATTGTGATGGTGAATAAGTGGCAGCCACCTGAGATACTGTGAAAAGGGAGGGTATGGAACAGAACACCAGGGAGTAGTGTAAGCCAACGGATCAAATAATGCTACCCTTGAGTGAAGCAAGTGAAATAAAACACATACAGACTACATATCCCAGAATGCCCCACCAAATACGGCATCAGTATAAAAGCCTGAATAGGGGAAAGGAATGTAAGCAAGGAAGACGGGAAAACACGCTTCCATATTCAGGCAGACCCCCACAGTCAGTGACTAAAACCAAGGCTAACACCTCGAGGGCTGAGCGGGGAGGAGGATGGGAATTAGCATAAGGTGTGGGGAAACCATTGCTGGGAACACCCGGCAATAATCACTGGGAGGAGGGGCACCTGGGTAAAAAGCATTACCACATCACTCAGTGGGGGTATTTTCTTGCAGGAGTGGAAGGAGGCTGACGGAGCTACCCCGGAGTGGAGCGAGACCAGTTCTGAGTACCAGTGGGCGTACTAGGGCGGAGAGAAAGAACCGCCGCAGAACGCCCAACGAGACTGGCGGTCCAAGTCGGCTGCGCGTCGGAGGAAGGGCCTGAATGGAAACGAGCTTTAAGCAGCGTGAGGACGGAAAAGTGAAGGTGTCTGTTCTTTTTATGTGCCTTCGATTTCTGGGACCAGGCGGACCAGTGGGCTGAGTCTCGGAAAGCCTACAACCGCAAGCCTGGTGAAAGCACTGCAGGAAGTGGGGGATATTTACTTAAAAGAAACGGCCTGACGAAGACCACGCTCAAGCCAATACGAACTGTAAAGCGGCATTTACTTGAAGAGAGGAAGTCCCGTAATTTTGGTTTTGCTTACAATAACGTGCAGACTGGTGTCCCAAATAAAAAAAACATTGTTGAACACTTTATTGTCTCTGGCTCACTACTTAACATGCATTTATAATGCGCCTATACACAAGTGTTTCAAGGCGCGACGAGGCAAGGGAGGGAAACAAAGGGAGGACAGACAGCAAACCTACTAGGTCAGGTGTCATTCAGATTGTGCAAGTGCGTGGGAAGGGGGAAGAGACACTGCAGTACATGGGAATAGATAAAACAATAAGTAAAGTAACGGCCATCATGTGGCAAGTGCATGGGTAAGTGCAGACATCAGGTGTCAAGGGCTGTAGGGGTATTGTAGGGATACAGAAACAGTCCCCAAGTGCGGGGGTTGCCAGGTGGGCAGTGCAGGTGTGTGACGCTGGCGGGGGAGGGACCTGGGTCAGAGATCAGAGATTGTCCAGGTAGCCGGTGCAGTTCTAGTAACACCCAGGAGGTCAGCAGAGGAGAGGAGGAGAAAAAGAATAAGCAAAGAGAAAGGTTTTGAGGTACTTCCGGAACCAGAGATGGCTCTCCTCAAGTTTTAAGGGTTTCAGAGAGGCTATTCCAGAGGGAGGCCCCAGCCGAAGAAAGAGATCTACCACCAACATCCCATTCCACCCCTTTTGTAGCTATATTTAACTTGCATTTTATTTTTTTGACCAAGCTAACAATAGCACTTCACTTCTGTGAACCCTCTCATGCTGAATAACATCCTGTAGCATCAATGGTCTGCAGTGCCATACCTTGGTGCATAATGTAGTTCCCTGACATAGTAGCCTTACTGGCCTGTCCCGGTTATTTGGTATTATGCACCTCTGGCTGTAAAAGAGATGAGCATGGTGCATTAATTTAACAATGTGCTTGTATTTTACTTGGTATATGCACTTTTCTGAATTTCTGTGCTAGCAGGAAATCCTGAGGCTACTCACCATCTGACATAACCTTTTGATTGGGGTTTGGATCTGTCATCAAATACTCATGACTATTCAAGAAAATCCTCCTCCTTGTTGTCAGGTGCATTCACATTTATCCTATTATATGCTTCTTCTAATGCAGCTGTACACATTTTGACTGTATATAGCTTATCACCATCCCTTGGCGATAGGTTCTTATCTGTTTTAAAACATCTGCCCACCCCAGAACAGAGAGGCTACTGCTGTGCAAGAGGTAATTCAGCATTCGTAAATTGAGATACAACAATGCAATCCCCATCTGACTGTCTGAGCTCATGCTGGCACAGGTCCGTCTTTTAGATGTATTGCTAATTTAATTCATTGTGTTATGCATTTCTGAATACTCAGTATCACGATTTCAAATCTGCTTCAATA
Source organism: Ambystoma mexicanum (assembly GCF_040938575.1). Lineage (NCBI taxonomy): Eukaryota > Metazoa > Chordata > Amphibia > Caudata > Ambystomatidae > Ambystoma > Ambystoma mexicanum. Next base: position 427,541,900 of record NC_090939.1, on the reverse strand, counting down.
GTTAGTGCCTGTCTCTGTTATGGTTCTTCTCTGGCTGTTCATTGTGTTCTTGAACTGGACTGAATTGGGACTATGTGCGGATTCTCTATCTATTATGTCTCTTTGCATTTTCCTTCTTGCCTTCTTGTATGGTGTTGATGATTTGACTGAGTGCTATGTGAGATTTCACTTCTTCATTTAGATATTTAAATTTCCAGAGTCAACCTGCACTTGCCCTTTTTCTTTGGAGCCTGACCCAAAGCTTGCCAAAGGAATTATACCAGATGGGTGCCCATTGTACCATGTTCACCTTGCTCAGGAGTGCCAGTAAGGTGCCAGTAAGGTGTCACTTGCTCTCCCCCTCTACAGCATCCCTCCTAGATCATTCTTTAGTGCAGTGGTGACTGCTGGCTCTTTCGCTGGTTTTCAAATGACCATCTCACATGTTGTACAACACATTTTAAATAGGGCTTCAAGGTTTTGAAATGGTTCTTGCTTTCTGCATTCATTTTGGATACCCAGGTCTCTAATGATTTCTAGTAAACATCTCTGTTGCAGAGATGCGTGTGTTTGTGGGGTTGGTCATGGATAGTTATGTCACTACTGCCCATTTGATACCTGAGGCCCACTTCCATATATTGGGTCTGGGTTATTGTCAGGAGCAAGGGTGATTGGGATGGTTTCTGATCTGCTTCTAGTGAAGAGTTCTCGATAACATTAATGCTGCGGTCGATTAGGTAAAAAGATAATAGGGACTGTTGTTAGAGTTTCAAAGGACTGTAGCATTAATTTGAAATGCAATATATAATGCCTCAGTGTTTTTTGTAATCATTTTTTCACTGGGTGAATTATCTTTCTGACTGTGGGATACAATGATGTTTACTTTTCGTGCTTCTAAAGGCAGGTCCTTATCAGAATTGCATTCAGCTACTTAAGAGCTAGAGGAAGGATCTTCCTTTTCCATTCTAATAATTTCCTTTCATATCTATTTTACAAATAACCTCCAATACTCTTGTGGTATAAAAATACGCCAGATGGGCTTCAAATCTCAGTGATCTATGGTGAGTTGACAAACATTTTTTAGCAAAGCCTATATAAAAACATTCTTTTGTGTGCCCTTTCAATATTTAAATCAGTGTGAAATATGAGGAACACTCACACCAGCATCTGCAAAAATTCACGGAGTGGTTCACACAGCACAGAAAATAGCCTAAAATAGCCTAAAACATGGACCCTAATATTTGACAACTTTGACCTTTTGACCTTGTCCTGCTCCAGTCACATGGATGATCAGTCATCTAGGAGTAGATGACTTCTCAACCTACAGTCAAATCACACTCAATGAGAGGGGTGGGGCGTCCACCAACCCAGATCCTTTCTCATTAGTAACGAGTTTGCTGGCATCCTGGCCATTGGCATAATAACTGAAAATACCCTTGTCCTGGTCAAGATAGTAGTCCTTTTCTGTATACTGGAACTCAGTGTTAACAACTCAAACACTCTTTTAGCAATCTTTAATGTCATCTGTATACTGGAACTCAGTGTTAAAAACTCAAACATTCTTTTAGCAATCTTTAATGTCATCTGTATACTGGAACTCAGTGTTAACAACTCAAACACTCTTTTAGCAATCTTTAATGTCATCTGTATACTGGAACTCAGTGTTAAACACTCTTTTAGCAATCTTTAATGTCATCTGTATACTGGAACTCAGTGTTAACAACTCAAACACTCTTTTAGCAATCTTTAATGCCATCTGTATACTGGAACTCAGTGTTAAAAACTCAAACACCCTTTTAGCAATCTTTGATGTCATCTGTATACTGGAACTCAGTGTTAAAAACTCAAACACCCTTTTAGCAATCTTTGATGTCATCTGTATACTGGAACTCAGTGTTAAAAACTCAAACACTCTTTTAGCAATCTTTAATGTCATATGTATACTGGAACTCAGTGTTAAAAACTCAAACACTCTTTTAGCAATCTTTAATGTCATCTGCGTACTGGAACTCAGTGTTAAAAACTCAAACACTCTTTTAGCAATCTTTAATGTCATCTGCGTACTGGAACTCAGTGTTAACAACTCAAACACTCTTTTAGCAATCTTTAATGTCATCTGCGTACTGGAACTCAGTGTTAAAAACTCAAACACTCTTTTAGCAATCTTTAATGTCATCTGTGTACTGGAACTCAGTGTTAAAAACTCAAACACTCTTTTAGCAATCTTTAATGTCATCTGTGTACTGGAACTCAGTGTTAAAAACTCAAACACTCTTTTAGCAATCTTTAATGTCATCTGTGTACTGGAACTCAGTGTTAAAAACTCAAACACTCTTTTAGCAATCTTTAATGTCATCTGTATACTGGAACTCAGTGTTAAAAACTCAAACACTCTTTTAGCAATCTTTAATGTCATCTGTATACTGGAACTCAGTGTTAAAAACTCAAACACTCTTTTAGCAATCTTTAATGTCATCTGTATACTGGAACTCAGTGTTAAAAACTCAAACACTCTTTTAGCAATCTTTAATGTCATCTGTATACTGGAACTCAGTGTTAAAAACTCAAACACTCTTTTAGCAATCTTTAATGTCATCTGTATACTGGAACTCAGTGTTAAAAACTCAAACACTCTTTTAGCAATTTTTAATGTCATCTGTATACTGGAACTCAGTGTTAAAAACTCAAACACTCTTTTAGCAATCTTTAATGTCATCTGTATACTGGAACTCAGTGTTAAAAACTCAAACACTCTTTCAGCAATCTTTAATGTCATCTGTATACTGGAACTCAGTGTTAAAAACTCAAACACTCTTTCAGCAATCTTTAATGTCAGTCATCCTCTCTGTTGAGAATAAGCATAAAGATTACACATTGCTGATAGCTGGTGACTTGAACTCTCAATGTATTCCAAGCAATTCAATCAGTTCAAAATTTAAAATAACTCAAGTCAACAACAAAGGAAAACTTTGGTCCCTATTCATGAATGACTGGGCACTCACAATTGCAAATGCGAATATTGAGGGTGATATCCCTCCGAAATATACCTGGGAGCAGGGAACCAAGCGTCCTATCATTGATTACATGGTTCTCTCCAATATATGTTTTTTCCAACTGTAACTCTTTTCAGATCCTTCATCAGTCAGCCTGTAATCATCACATGCTAGTAGCAAAATGTGCCTTTCCACAGAATAGCGCAAAACATACGTACACATCGGAAATTTCCGTTAATCAAGGCAGAAATCAGAGCAGCAGGTTTAAAAAAAATAGCATTGTTCTGAATCACAAAATTAAACAGTTTGGGAATCTTCAATTGACGCAGCAATACGAGAACTTTGTTCTCCAAAGTCCTACATGAACTTTCTGTATGGCCTAGATCTGCCAAGACCAGGACAATCAAATGTCTTTTTCAAATGTTACCATGCATATGATGACAAGACCGCACAAAACAAAAGTGCTTTAAGAAAAGCCATTCACTCCCTTAAAGATTATAGCCATAGCCAGATGGACTATGTAGTCAAACTCAAATCCCTTACAAACAAACATAGAAACTGGTTGAGGAGCCAAGGAGAGATCCGCCTGCAGAATGACAGCGAGTTAATGCATGAGTCTCTCCTTCAAAAAGATTCCAGTAATTTCTAGACCATAGTGAAAAATCTGTACAGTGTCATTTCTTCACTAGTCTTCACTAATTTGTATAAGAAACCATCTGATGAATCATTTGAAATTGATGCAGATGTCCATTGTCAGCTTTCCATAACAAGGAGGTCATCAAAGATCTGATAAAGAAAGCTTCCTCGTCTCGGGCAGCTGGTCCCAATGGATTGTCCAGTCAAATTATGAAACATGACATAGGTCTTTGGGCATCCATTCTAGAAAGATTATTTGGAGAAATTCTCAAATGCAGAAACATCTCAGATTCATGGTAACAAGCAGTTGTCATTCCCATCTGTAACAAGGGAGATCGGGCAGATCCTAAGAACTACCGCCCGATCACCTTATGAATGTTGATAGCACGATCTTCTCAAGTCTCATACTAAAAGACTTGGAGGTGTCAGTTGATAGCAAGCAAATTATATCTAACCACCAAATTATATCTAACACACCAACTGGGTTTCCGCAAGGGCCTAGGGACTTCCATAAATGGGCTGCAAATGAGCATTGATTGCCAGAAATCTTGGACAAGGGAGGACCTATCTTGTATGCCGCCTGGGTGGATTTATCTCAGGCGTTCAATATTATAAACCGATAGCCCTTGTGGAACAACCTTAAAGCATGTGAAATTCAACATCAAAATTCCAAGTGAGAACGAATTTAGCAGGGCATTTAACCCATGAAATAACTATAGAGAGGGGAGACTGTCAGGGTTGTATAATAGCCTCCCTTCTCTTTAATTTATATTTAGCTGATCTAGGAGAGGCTATTGGTCTGCTTGCACTAAACAGTCTGAGAATTAGGGGTGAAAGTCTGAACTGGATTTCATACACAGACGACCTAGTACTCCTAGAGTAGGCTCCTATTGGTCGTCAACAAATGTTAAAAGCCCCAGAAAGCCATCCAAGTCACAAATAGTCAAATTTAAAAGGCCTGGTAAAAGTTCCCTGAGTTTCACATGGAAATTGAACAAGCAAATAGTACTGATTGCCAATGAGATCACATGCTTGGGCTTCAAAGTGAGGGCCTTACCCTCTCTAGCTTAATTTGAGCTTTACCTAGACACCAACGCAGACCATCTAATATGCCAAATGAAGAAACTGCTGTCTTCTTTTTGTCGGTTTTCCCTCCTTCCACTGGTAAAGTTTTATAAATCGAAGGTAATTCCTTTCTTACTTTATGGTGTTGAAGTCAATCCCATGTCCACTATCTAAACCGGGCACGACTTAAAGGCCGCATTCTGAAAAAAAACATTTGGCTAACCTTTGAGCCTCCCAGTTTACTGCTTAAGACATGAGTTAGACGTTTCTTCCATGCAAATCCAAGTAGACTGGAAGATTCTCTTGTTGTTCAGATCCATACTGCTTACCAATCACAACTATTAAACATGTCTGCAGCGAGATGCAGACCCGTGTTGTCATGTGTCGCACGTCACTGCAGTGAAGCACCAGAAATTAACGCACGATCCTGCTTGTGTATATCCACAGTATATATCTACTCTGAAACTACGATTCCTTTCTTTAACACACCTCCAGCATACGTGACAACAGTATACTCAGCATCCCATTGTTTTCTAAAACAGTTTGGTTATTAGTTTTAATGTAACGTAGATAAATACGTCTTTTCGATTTTCGTGTGCCACAGTTTACTTTCAAGCGAAGCAGCAGAAATACTCCCATAAGACAGAAATGCAAAGCATTTACACCAGAAACTCTCAACTAAAACGCTGTCTTCAGAGGAACTTACCGAAGCATTTGCTTTAATGTTGGCTGCTCACAATAACTTCACGTGTCGGAGAGAGAAGCCTGAGAGAAAGATAAATGTTTCGTTTCTACTCAAGGCATATTTTCCAGTTCTCGTTTGCAGGCCCTATTTAATCACCGAGGCCCTGTGCAGTGCAACATTCTGGAACGAGGGAAGTTACTTGCGCCTGGAGAGAGATGCGAGAACATTGTTCCCGCCCTATGTGTCTCCCGTTTTGAACTACATACTAACGTAAGTAAGTCAGAGCTATACAGATATTTACATGTGAAACCATAAATTAGATAGGTATACATAGATAAAACACGACTTTACTTGTGTCCTCATCCCTTTCATGACCTTTATGCAGTTTGGGGAGCCGAACTCAGGATTTATAGACTGCCTTGTACTCTTTATTAAGATTTTGAGAGATTGTTTCTATCCTCATGATATACACTGTTTACAAAGTAATAACTAACAGAATAAGAGGCCCATAGAGTTTCTATCCTTATGATATACACGGTTTACAAAATAATAACTGACAGAGTAAGAGGCCCATAGAGTTTCTATCCTCATGATATACACTGTTTATAAGTAATAACTAACAGAATAAGAGGCCCATAGATGGAGTTACTCCCGTAATGGGTAGTACCAATGGTGAGAGAGAGGGAACAGCATTCACTTTTGTCTATATGTGCTTTATGATCAATGTTCACATGGAATAGGCTATACATTCACTTGGATACCCTCTAGACAATGCCTGTTCTCTTGTCTGGAGCTCAGCTAGGATAGACATATTCATATGATACAGACCATAGAGGCAGAGGTGTAGACAGAATTGTCTAGCAAGTGGGGCCTGAAGCTAATGTAGTTGGGCCCACTGCAGCGACACTAACATCTGTAAATGCCCACATAGCGCTGCTGAGTGGACATTTACTGATTGTGGGAGGGCCTTGCCCACTCAGGCCCTACTCTGTCTATACCTCTGCATAGAGGTATGTTTGCTACCTCTCCAACTTCGGTGAGTTCATTATGGTGATGTATGCCCACAAAATTAAGTTGTGATGTGAAAGCCAGAGTCATAGATATAAAGGATATCAATTAATTTATAGACAGACTAATGATATGTCACTTCTGACTTAGGTATCCTATGTATGAATAGACAGCACTTGCAGAAGACGTCCAGATGTATTTATGGATGGAAGTTATACATGAACACGAGGAATTTAAAGGCCCCGAAGAAGGCATCTCAAAAAGAATACATTCTGAAACGTTGTTGTCACGTAGACCAACAATGCACCTAATTCTTTAGCGGACTAAGAAGCAAACAGGGGCTATGGATGATTACCTTTTATAGAATTGTGAAAATTGATATTGTTTTTAAAAAGAAATCTTTATATGTATGCATTTCTTTATCTGTATCTGTTCTGAATAGAAGCAGAAGCACTTTAGAGGAGGTTCCTTTTGGGATCACATTTGCACATTCTTCTATGTTTCGTCAACGTAAATGTATTGCATATAATTGGTTGATAGAGGAACTGGTTTTTAATGGTGTTTTGTATTTCTTGTCCCGTGACTAAATAAAACATGTTGCTAATTGTATACATCACCCTGAAATTATTGTATTGTTTAGGAGGAGCAGAAACATGTGTTGAAAGAGTTGTGCATGTTCAAGAAACTTACAAACAAATTAGAGACAAGCAGGGATATTTAACTGGACCTCTCCAAACAATCCCTTCTCAACTTACAAATTTGGTACACTCAAACTGTTTGGATGGTCATTTTGTCTTTCGTACTTCCACTATTTCACTGTTAGATAGAATGTTTATAATACATATCTATCCTCAGGAAATCACCAAATACTTTCAGCATTTTTCTAAAAATATGCTTTTTATTAATCTTAAAAACATATTTTTTCTAAAACAATCATTTTCACTTAATTTGATTGATCAATTTCTGAATCTGTATAATTAGTTTTTGATCTCCACTTCTCATCAATAGTACACAAACCATATAGTTCTTTTGATCTTATGACATCGAAAAAACATTAAGATTCATCAATTGTGTAGGTTTCGGTTTCTCTATTTACTCATCCTCTTTTCTATCAAACTATACATCCCTAGAAGAACATCATTTGCACAAGCAATGTGGGCAAAAGGACTTTGGATTTCCTGATGAGCATATACTAAAAATACTTTTCTGCATCTGGGACACACACATTAGCTGCTAACTCCTAAACTGATGCATGGGGATCAAACAAGCAGGTATTCAAATGTCACAAAAAGGTGCAGTTAGTCACAGCTCGGAAGAACAAGCCCTTCGTCATCGGCTCCCTTCCGAAGGCCATTCTCCCAGTCACTCATGGACACTGCTTGCGATGTGTAGTTTCCCTTTTCCATTGCTCCCTTTGCTTTCTCTGTTTTTCTTCCCTAGCACTTATTTTAAACCCCCTAATGATATCACGAGATGCCTGCCCTGTCTCTGCATCCATCTATACCTTCGTCCAATCTTCACCCACTACATTTAATGACGGACACTAACCCAACACGTGGCGTGCATAGAATAGTTTGCTTTATTGATCTTTACTCCAGTAGAATGACCAGATACTGACAACTAAACAAAATAACTTTCTGTAACATGCCCCTTTTCCCTACAATTCAAACCATAACGAAGTCTGTTGAGCCTCGAGAAGCCATCCCTGCACACAGACCTTCTGTCAAAACAACATCTGTTAGTATGTTACTGTTAACATTTCAGAAGTTCAAATGTAAGGCAACACATCTATCTGAAACACTGTGTACTTCTTTGCGTATAGTCATTTTTAGCCAGGTTCACAAATACCTTGGTGTGAAATAATTTCTTTCACAGCACTCTTGTTTACATCACCTCACAACATGGGCATCCCTGGTGTCTGCTAACTTTGCTGTGCCATTCTGCGCCTGACCAAAATGCTGGCTGATATGTGTGGGCTGTACTTCAAACAAGGCACAAGAGTATAGTTCCAGACAGTTATGTGAATAATATAACATTCAATGTGTACCATAGTGTGCCCACTTGTTTCTTTTAACATAAACACCATCTGCATATTAATTTTGTTAAAGCAAATTACCTCTCATTCTGGTACCTTTAGTTAATCTAATAGCTCAGTAGGATTTGCAAAAAACATGCTTGTTAGAATGCATGGCCTCATTCCCATTCTATGCATGTGTACTTTTACCATTTGTACTGTAGCAGTCACATCGAGAAGTTACGCGATTGCCATCTTGTTTGTTTGTTTGTTTGTTTGTTTGTTTAAATATTTATAATGCACGCCAGACCCGAGGGTATCAGGGCGCAGAAGTCATAAAGAGGGTTGTTCAGCTTCGGTTACATTACTGTAAAGTAACATACATTATATACACATTAAGGCAGGATACATCAAGAAAAGAATTATATACAGTATGTACAGACAGGGCAAGTGGTGTTATCTGAATGTAGTAAAGTGTCAGATGTCATTTTCCTTAATCCAATGGATAAGGTTGGATCTAAAGTGAAGATAGGGTAGGTCTTCTCTTAGTGTAGGTGGGAGCGAGTTCCAGTATTGGGCATCTTTGACCGGGAAACTGCTTCCACCAGTCTTTATGCGCTTAAATCTAGGCACTAGTAGGAGGTTGGCGTTGGCTGTCCTCAAAGGGCGGTTGGAGGATTTTCTTGAGTATCTAGCAATGAGGTATTGTGGGTGGCATGGTGTAGGCATTTATGTGTCAGGGATGCTGTTTTGAGAAGAATTTTGTCTTTTGTAGAGAGCCAGTTGCTGGATCTTCTGAAGTCAGATATGCAGGCTTTCTTGGGGGTAATTAGGGCTGATCTCAGGGTGTTATTTTGTAGAATCTGGATCTTGTTGGTAATGTATGTGTTACTTCCCACATATAAAGCATTGCAATAATCCAGTTTGGATAAGACAAGGGCTCTTGCTAAGGTAATGCAGATATTAGATAAAAGGAAGGGCTTGGCTTCTCTGATTAGCTTGCAGGTATAAGCCATAGCTGAGGCAGTGGAGTTGACTTGTTTTTTAAAGTTTAGAGTAGAGTCTAGATAGAATCCAATGGTTTTGACTTCCTTGGCTACTGTGATGTTATTATTGTCTCTTTTGAAATTTGAGCAGAGATGGCCTAGTTTGTGGAGGTTGGCAGGGGTGCCGAGAATGAGGAGTTCCGTTTTGTCACCATTCATGCATAGACCATGAGAGGCCATCCATGCCTGGATGATGAGATACACTCTACTCACAAAGGCCAAATTCCTGTTGTAATCTCCAGTCAACGGGATGAGGATCTGTGTATCATCCACATAGTTAGTGTAGGTGATACCCAGGCCATCTAGATCATCAAAAAGGGGCTTTGTAAAAATGTTGTACAGAGTAGGCAAGACACAGGAGCCCTGGGGCACACCACAGGTGATGGGTATGGGGTGAGAGGCTGTTAAGGGTGAGAAAACCTGCATTGTTCTATTGTCAAGGAAGGATTGAATCCATCCTATGGCTTCTCGTGAGAAGTGAGCGGCAGAGTCAAATGGTTGCAGAGAATCTTATGGTCGACCAAGTCAAACGCCGCTGAAAGATCAAGTAGCAGTAATAGTGCTGTCTTACCATTGTCTCTCAGGGCATCTATTTGTGCTTTGAGGTCTATGAGCACAGTTTCCATTCTGTGTTGTGGTCTAAAACCTGACTGATGTACTCCTAGGAGATGGTTGTATTCCAGATATTGTTGGATTTGGACGTACGCCACCTTATCTAAGATTTTAAGCAGGAACGGAACTGTGGTGATGGGGCGATAGTTTGTAGGTATAGACGGGTTAAGTGTTTTTTTTTTTAGAAGTGGGAGGACCCACGACTTTTTCAGGTTGTTGGAAATGGTGTCATTGGAGAAGGAGGCATTTGTACGTTTGGCAATGAATGGGGAGAGGTCACATGCAACATCTTTTATAATTTGTACTGGGAAAGGGTCGCTGTGGCAATTGGACGGTCTGAGGGTAAGGATGACTTTTTCAACTTCTAGGATGGATATTTTCTTGAAGTGAAAGTGGGGTGTAGGTAGGGTAGGAGGAATGGGAGGCAGGGTGGTCAGGGGCATGTTGGGTGTCCTGACCCACGTTTAAGCTATCATGCTACAACATTTGGTGCTGTGGGCTTAGAAAATTCAAGATGGCAGAAAACCCACATGTGCGCCGAAATCCAGGAAAGCTGCGCAGTTTGTGCGCCCACCGAAATGGTTGCCTCACTTGCCACCCACCAGTGCGAGAATGAAAGGCTGGGTTGCCATGAGGGAAATGGGTTGCCAAAGGAAAAACCGTAGCGCCGGTTAGCTTCAAAGCGCTTTAAAACCACCATTGGACTACCCGCACAGTAGTATGAAACCATTGGGAATGGCAATGCTGATTGCCAAATGCAACTTAGAATTGTGGGGAATTCATTTGTTCAATCCCAAAAATGGGTGCAGTACCAGTACTCACCACTATCCAAAAGCCGGCGTTTTAAAACCACCCTGTGTTTCTCTGAAGGCAAGCCAAAGTGTCTATTTTAAACATTGCAACATGTGCAAAATATTCACTGAACACCAGCAGACATTTGGCAGAATGAGGTTTTGTGTGCTTACAAAATCTGGGAAATGAAGAGCCCAAAACAATGCTTATAACAAAACTGCTATGGAGTCAGCAGTTTAAGTTGCACTGGATTTAAAGACACTAAAATCGAAAATGTTTAGATTAAATGAGTGACCTATGTTTGGTGTCACATGCCTTTGTAACTGTTGAAATGTCATAGTTTAAACTTAGAATCAGCATTCTAGCTGCATGTGTAAAATTGCAAGTTAATTTAAAAAGCAACAAAAAAACATGACAGTTAGCTGAAAGTCTGGCTTAAGGAACTGAATTCTGCCTGGCAACTACCCCCATCAGGAGTGAAACTTGAGTCACAACTGTGTTCCCAGGCCCATCTGCCTTTTTGCTGGCCACACTAAGGATATGCCATCTATCTGATAATTGAATTACCTGTGCTCTGCAGGAAAGTGAACAAAGCCCTGTCCTGGCTCAGGCAAAGGTTTTATTGGCAGGAGTCGTAAATGGTCGTAAAAAGTGGCTTCCTCCTGAGGAAAGGGGAGGAGCACTGCCTGTGAGAGCAAGCTGGCTTGGCAGAACTGGAAAAACCAGAAATTCAACCTTGTGCTGAGGGTAAACCACACCCCTTTGGAGCCAGAACATAACTTTAAAAAGATGAATAACTCATAGAGCGGACATGTGAAAATTTTATAAATGATACCATAATTCTTGTGATTTTTCTGCCCACAGTTTAAGAGGTTTTTAGAACCGGTGGTATGTTCAGGGGAGTGTCAGCGGAAAAGTGGATATTACTCTAAATGTATGCATGTTAAAAATCTGAAACTTCATCAGTTAATGTCCATACTCCCTGCGCACATGTATGTAAAGTTGGGTCAATGTCAGAAATTGCAAATTCAGTTAAAAAGTGAAATATGTGCCATTTCTGAATGCAAGCTCCCAGGAAGAGCAGAGTTTGAACAGGGTATACCTCCTGTAATGCATGGTGGGTGCATATGATTTTAAAACAATATGTACCTCTGCAAATATGTATTTGTTTCAAATCTAGATTTGTGTGTAAGTTGACAGGAGGAGTGGACTTTCTGCAGGCTGTAAAATGACATCACTCTGACCCAACCTAGCTCCCCCAATCAAATGATAAATGGAAGTTTGACCAATTAGAAGCTGAGAGAGAGGTAGGGTCAGTGATGCTAGAACACACCCACATTCTAAACACATAAAAGCAGACAGACAGGACAGATAGGGACCTTCAATTCCATCTGCAGCGGGACGCTCTGCCGGAAAAATCCATACTTACCTCCATCAATCTTCAAAGAGCCAACACTTAGACTCCAAGATAAACAGAGACTTCAGAACCTTAACCAAAAAGGCCACTGCCAGCAAGAGTATTTGTCAGCAGGCCTCAAAATATTTTTGCAACTGAACTCTTCAGACAGCCGGGCGAGCGTCTGAATTTTGCCAAGAACTTTTGCAAGAACCCGGTGACAGAAATATCCAAAGAGAAGGCAGGACCCGACCCAGAGAACCGGTGCCTAGCAGAGACCAGGCCATTGTATCCAGAGTGCTGACCCCGATGCTGTGAGCAGTTCCAGAGGCCAGGCGCTGTGAGCAGAACCCGGGAAGACCTGACCAGACTGAAGTCCGTGACCAAGTCGCTTTCCGGTTCAAAATCTCTTGTGAGTACTCAGCAAAACTCAGAACACATTTCTTAGTTAAAATCATATAATTCAATCTATTTAACCTAAGTAGAACTGCCTCCTAGCTGTCACCTGTCATTTTAGCTGCAAAATCTGCCACTTGTCATTTTGAGCTTTTAAAATTTGCAAAACCAAAACGACCTCTATTAAATCGGTCATAACTCTGTAACCGTTTGGGTTAGAGACTTGCAGTAACTTTCCTTAGAAAGCTTAGAATCGTGGCTTTCCTACGAACCTAGAACCGCATTACTACCCCCTATAGTTTTACCGCAATCGCGGAACACGCATTCGCGAATTTTACCGCGATTTGCAAATTTCTTCACATGTAAAAACTGCTGCTGCTTGCCTTCCATTTGCCAGAAATTCGTTTAACCTGCTAACTATCCCTGCATCATTGCTAGTGTGAGCCGGGACTAATATTAACTAGATACCACTCACCCTGAACCTCTGAAAGGGAATTAAAAGTATTTTAGCATATTTTTCAATTCATTGCCAGCACATATCAAAGCAATTTGGGCCTGTGTTTTCAAACTTATGTAGTCTAAGTTTGCTGGATTGAACTGAATTACAGTTGATTGCATTTCTGAGAACTGTGTGCTTCCTTCCATTTCCTTGCCTTGCATCAAGGGGGGAAGGGGATTGCTAGAGAAAAGTGATTACATTGTTTTGCTGAAATCATATCAAGTTGTTTTCTATACTGCATTTCATTCATTCAACCTTGCATTTCCTTGAACCTTATAAAGCATTCTCTACCACATTATACTTCTGTACCTATTTACCAGTGTGCTACCTTATCCATTTCATGTCAACTCCTTATTGATTACAGAGAAGCGTGTTAGTGCCAGATTCTCCGTTGTTAATCTTTATCATATCAGATTAAGTGTGCTAGTCAATTAGTAATTTATTATAAAGTGTGATATATATATATATATATTTTAATTTATCAAATAAAACTTTTAACTTGCAAAACAGAACTACTTCTTGGCTCAGTGGGGTCAGGGGGATTCCAAGAGAGGGGTGTTATATAGGGGTAGTCATCCAGAATGCATGAACTGGACCTAAAGATATATCAATAAGGGTTTTCATTCAGTATTCTAGACTAGGCGTTAACTTAGCTGTAGTGCTGAATTGAATCCTCTTACAAATTGGGGGCTCGAGCCGAGACGTTGGGTTAGATTTACCATTTGTGCAGCTTAATACAGTGTGCGAACTGACGGGATACATACATCCGGTCGGATCACCACGCTGCATTACGCTGTGAAGCATTCCTCAAAAGGGACACTCCAAGAAAAGTTCTGTTCTGCAAAAATAAAATACAAACTTCTGTAAGTCAGGACAGAGACCAATCTCTAGAATGACGACCTTAGTAGACATGAAAATAGCCAGAGAGCACCTCTTGCATAAGCTATTTGTGAGAGGTGAATGGACCGAACAGGGCCAGGATGTGTGGTTGCAGGCCATCACACAACAGGTCACTGAAACAGGGTCAGATATATATAGAGATCAGGGTCCCTTACATGTGGCCCTGAGTGAACTATATATGGCTCCTAAAGCCAAAGAGGAACACAATAAGATTGCCAGGATAGCAGCATACCTGTACCTATATATGGGAGACATGCAGGATAGATGTGCTGAAAGCCAAAATCTGGCAAATAGGCAACAGATGGCATTACAGAAGGCCCAATCTGATCTGGACTCTTCTGAGCAGAGGCTGCAGAGGAGCCAGGAGGCAGAAAATGATAGTAGGCAATATATCATTAAAATAAAAGAGGATATGGGCATCCTACAACAGGAAAAGACAGACCAGGATACCCGATTTCTGGCCCTGCAGAAGGAGCACCAAGACAGTTTGGACTTCTTACTGCAGAACCAGAAAAAGCTGGAGCAACAGATCAATTTCAACAGGGCATGCACAGAGCAGGTAGCCACCCTGCAAATCCAACTAGACAGAGAGAAAGAGGAGAGCAATAAACTGATTCTGAAAGACCTGGATACCCAGGCAGAGTTTGATGAGGAGCGCCAAAAAGCTGGTGCCCTTCAACGGCAAAGGGACGACCTGGCGGCACAAATGCAGGCTCTTAGTCAGGAAGAGACGCCATAGGCCAGGAAGTCTGCCACTTAAAAAAGGAAATTGAAGAAAATCACCTGGCCCTCCAGGGGCTGGGTGATCTCCAAAAAGAAAACCAGAACTTGGTAGAGCACACCAGAAGGGTGGAAGATGCTCTAGCAAGAAAGGAGCAGGCCAATAGGGACATTGCCCAGGAGGTAAACCTCCTGCAGCAAAGACTGGCCCAGTTCTCCAGGACCAACCAGGAAGCACAGAGGGAGAATGAGGCCCTCTGTCAACACAATGATAGGCTCCAGCAACAGGTAGCGATGCAGGAGAAACTGATAGAGTCGAGTAAGGCCTTAACAGAGGAACTGAAGGCACAAATGCAGGCTCTTGCATTGCAACAGGGAGCAGGGGCGGATAGAGATGAGGTTCGCTGGCAAATGGAAACTCCGGAGCATAACCTCAGGAGCCCTAGTACCAGAGGCCCTCATACCTCTCAGTCCCTGGACTCTGCCACCCCCATGTCCCCTGGTGCACATGAGCACAGGGCCACAGGGATGGCAGATTACTATCCAGCTAAAAGTATGGGGCTCATAGGCCAGAACCACTCAGGAATGGAGGGGTGGGCATCCGGGTATGGGCACCCAAGTACAGCACAGTTCAGTGGGGAACCCCAGGAGAGTAGGCCCATTAAGGGCATCCTGAAAACCTCTGCCCAGTTAGGTCAGTGGAGGGGGTACCCATCAAATCCTGGCAGCAAGGAGGAATCTGAAGACTCCTCTGAACTGCGCAGGACACAGGAGACCAGGTCCCCACATTCTGCCAGCCATTCCCAGGCTCGCAGAATCCGGGAAAACCTGGAAGATCAGACGGGAACCTCTGGGAGCAGTGCCTCTGAGTCCGAGGATGAATGGACAAGGGTTACCCGAACCAAAAAGGCCAATAAGGCAAAAAGGGCCTTGCTTAAGGACCCCTTAAATCAGATTAAGGCGATCAGGAGCGTCATCACGCCTTACCATAAGAACGCTAAGTATTCTGTTTGGGAGCACTTAGAGTTGTTTGAACAAATGATGGAGACTTTCCATTTGAAGGACAGCCAAAGCTGTATTCAATATGTAAAGTGGACATTCTCCCCGGAATACTCCGGTTTCTTTGCGGGGCTGGAGGACCAAAATCATTTAAGATGGTCCACCTATAAGGCGGCCATCCTGAAACATTTTTCTGTTCCCAGAAATCCTCAAGAGGCTCGCAAGGCAGCCTACAATTTGCAATGTGGGGAGGATCAGGCCCCACAAGAATTTGTGCAGGAGTTAAAGCGGGCTTTTGCACAGACCACAAGAAGGGTGCGCACGGATAGCAGGGAATTTATTAATACGTTTTTCCATGCCTTGCCCAAATATATCATGACCCAGCTCGTGAGGGATTTTCGCGAGAAAAGATCTTTAGACTGGGTCATTGAACAGGCTACCCGGATCTATGAGGTGCAGAAACCGATAGATAGCAAAAGTAATGCCCAGAAAAACCCCAAAGCCAACAGCACCCCTGCTGCTGCCAAGGTGGCAGAGGTAAAGGTCACCCCCGTTTTGGATTTGGAGATGGGGGGGCCTAAAAACCTACCTGCACCTAATAATGCTAGGCCCAGGAGGTCCTCGGGTCAGTCACAGACAGGGAGCCAAGGAGGCAGCCCCACAAATGGGGTCCCTCGCTCTCCTGATTATGTAAGTCCCCGTTACAAGGGAAATCGACCCATCCTGGGTTATGTGTGGACTCCTCCAGCCCAAGGGGGGGATCCAGCCAAGCACCTAACCCAGGGAACTTCCCTCCAAACTTCCCACAGGAGGGCAGAAATTTACCAAACCCTGGGCAGAACTTTTTCCCCAGATATCCACCCGACTTTCAGCCCCAAAACCATCCATCCTTCTTTCCCCAATTCCCTGAGCCCAGACCACTGAATCCGGGAGAGGGGAGGCCAAGGGTGGAGGGGTACCCAAATCTTCCCAACCCGGGGTATTACCAGAGGAGGGACAGCTACCCTTCCCGGGATCAGCCCAGGGGAGAAAACAGGGCCCCGTAACAGCCTGAGCGGGTTTCCCAGTTAGAGCGCCAGGTTCAAAACATGGCGCGGGATCTGGGTCACATACTGAGGGCTCAGCAGAACCCTCAGATGGGTGTGCCGGTGCAGAACGCACCCAACTCTGGACCTGGTGCTCCAGAACAATGACGGGGGCAGCACCCCGATAACTCACCGGTTCCCAGGGAGGAGGCACAAAGGGAAGGGGGGTGTAAAGCCTTGGAGGAAGCTTCCTTCCTCACTTGTAAACAGCCCCTGGAAACCCAGGAACCGGAAACAAAATCTCTTGCCCCTGAAAGTCTGCCCCCTAAGGAGCAGAGGGGGGGTAGGAGAAACAAAAGACCCAAACAGACTCAGTTTGAGGAGGAAGTACAGATCTTCCAATTTGAGGGAGAGGGATCCTCAGAGGATTCTGGGAAAAGGATCTTCTCCTTCAGAGAGGGGGGAACTCCTCCCAAAGAAAAATGGGTCCCTAGGGATGCAAATCCAGACTGGGGAGATGTGGAGACTGAGCTACCGCCGCCCACCATCTCATCCCAGAACCAACAGCAAGAAAATCCCCTGGTTCAAACCCATCCTGGTGACTGCCTCCAAAACAGGGGGGGGCGGCCCAGAACCGGAGCCAGGGGAACCCACAATGGCTCTGATCTCCAGTTGCCAACTTTTTCTTTCAGATTCCCAAGGCTCTCCACAGAATTCTGCCCAAAATTCTTCTCTCGCGATGTCCAAAACCAGAAAATTAGCCCACCAGTTGTCCAAAAATGTACATTATCTGTGCCCCCTTGAGGAGAAGGAGGGAAGATATTATGCCCCGGTACAAGTACAGGGGCAGGGTACAATCTCGGCACTGGTGGACACTGGATCTCAAGCTACCCTTCTGTCCAGAAGGGCCTTTGACGAACTGAATGCAGGAAGGGGAGAGAATTACCGAATTCCTCTCACCTCTCTTCCTGGACAACTCCAGAACTTCGACGGGAAGGAAATTCCCGTTGAGGGGACGGCAGATTTGGACATAAAAATTGGGCGACATAAGTTGAAACACCCGGTCATAGTAGTGACCCCAGAGGGCACCCCTTGTTTACTAGGGAATGACCTCCTGAGAAGGTTGTCACCCCTAATAGATTGCGTAAACAAGGTCCTCTGGACCCAGACTAGCCGACCAATAAAATTAAAACAGAGTGTCAACCATGTTAGTTTAAACGGCACCTGCCACATGGTTGAACAAAAATCTGACCAAGTAGAATTTCACTTCCAGAACAACCAAATTCCAGACGTGACAGTAATAGCAGTAGGACAACAGACTGGTGATGGGGGGGTCCTCTCTATTTCTGAAAATCAACCTTCCTTCCAGTTTAAGGTGGTATTCCACACTGGAAGGAAACACTCTGAAATTCTATACTAATCCACAATCAGAAACTACCACTTCTATAGTCCAGGAAGATGTGAAATCAGCTCAGAGCCTGGCTGATATTCAGCAAATTGGAGAGCAGTTGTTCATCCCTGTTCAGTTAAATGATGGGAAGGACTCTGTTCTCGCTCGAGCGTGTGTGAACAACGGTAAGAGCTTCATCAGCGAAGCCATGTTTCGCCAACTCCCAAAAGATCCAGCCATTCCCACCTTCAAACTGATAGACAAATGGGAAATGGACCTGGAAGCACCTAATTCCAAACATCTCCTGCCAAGCAGGTGTATGCTCAAAATCTCCATTGGCAACAAGAGCATAGTCCACAATTGTTGGGTCGTGCGAGACGTCCCTGACGCCTTTTACTTAGGCAGTGACATTCTCAATCGCTTTGCCATTAGTTTGGACCTAATAAACTTCAAAGCTTGGTCCCGATTAGCGGATAATCCCATGGGCTTTGATGATCCAGAAAAAGCATTTAGGTCAGCTCAATTACTACCTTATGCAGTTGAAATTCAGGTTAAAGAGGAAGTCACCATCCCAGAAAGGACCCGACAATTCTCCCTGGAAGTGAAAGTTAAAAGGGGACAAGAGTTGAAAAACCCTGATGCTTACATACATCTAAATGCTTCTCTCCAACAGCAAGGGTTGGGGGTAAACCCAACACCATTAGTCAACATAGAACATGACACCATTCCAATAGAGGTGGATAACAGCGACTTAAAGAGTATTACTCTAGCCGCAGGCACCATTATTGGAATGGCGGTTGATGACCGACATTTTTCCATCGACTTAGTAAATGAACTGTTAGGACCAATCCCCAAGGACTGTTTTGACAGTGACAGTGATGACAATACAACACCAGACAGGATCTTTACCTGGCATGGGGGGAACTTCCTGGTGTACACTTCCTGCCCCTATGGTAAGGAAGATGTGACTTGTGACTTCAGGAGGGATGAGGTGATTTTCCACGTCCATGAGGGCTGCCTTTCCCACCTGAAGCCTCCAGTCCAAATCAGCACTCTGACCAGGGACTTCTCCACCCAGCTGGAGGAGGCCGCTGAAATAGCCAAACCAGAAGTCTTTCCAGGCTTCAGGCAGATGGTGGAAGAGAGAGTCAACCTAGCTGATGCCTGTGTGACTCTGGAACAAAAGCAAAAGTTGAAACAAGTTTTCTTGGATTTCCAAGATCTCTTTGCGGTAGACTCCTATGACTGTGGTCGCACTGACATCCACACAACAACAATCCCCACGGACCCTGGCATGACTCCTGTGTTTGTGAAGCAATATCGCTTGCCTCTCGCATCAATGGAGTCCCTTACTGAAATAATTAAGAACCTTGAGTCCCGGGGAATAATCCGTCCAGTCCACAGCACCTTCAATAATCCGGTGCTGGGAATATTGAAGCCAAACGGCCAGTGGAGACTCTGCGCTGACCTCAGGGAGCTCAACAAACGGGTCCATACTTCCCGATGGCCTTTGCCCTACATTGACCAAGGTCTGGCCCAGATTCGGGGGTCACAGGTATTCACTGCAATAGACCTGACCAATGGATACTGGACCGTGCCTATCAGTAGGGAGGACCAATACAAGCTGGCTTTTACCTTTGGGGGCCAGCAGTACACATGGACCCGGACTCCCTTCGGATACCTCAACTCCGGCAATGAATTCAACATTTTTCTACACAAGGCCATGCCCGACTTGGGTGGAAGGGGTAACCTGGCTTATGTAGATGATGTCCTCATCAAAAGCTCATCTGTGGAGGAACACATAGCGGAGATCCGTTATGTTCTGACACAGTTGAGGGCCGCCGGAGCAAAACTTTCCTTTCAGAAAGCACAGTGGTGTAGAACCCGTGTTAATTTCTTGGGGCATGAGATTACTCCTCAGGGCCTCTGTCCCCAGGAAAAGAAAGTGGAAGCACTTCAGAAACTGAAAGACCCCACAACTCTGCGGGAACTAAGGAGCCTCCTTGGACTGACTAATTACAGCAGAAAGTTCATTTAGGGCTACGCAGAGATCACCAGACCCCTGATTCATCTCCTGAAGGGGGGGGTCAAGTGGGAATGGGGTCCAGAACAATCCGAGGCAGTAAGACAACTCAAAAGAAGCCTCTCACAAGCGCCTTGCCTAGCTTATCCTGTCAGAAACAAGGAGTTCTTCCTGGAGACGGGGTTCTCTAATACGTGCTTGACGGCAGTATTATACCAAAAGCATGACAGGGTCAATAAAGTAATCTCCTATGCGAGCAAAACTTTATCCTCTGTGGAGGAAAAATTCAACGATTGTGAGAAGGCACTCCTGGCAACGGTGTGGGCATTGAAGAATTACCGCCCGTTTATCCAGGGGGAACACATCATAGTGGAGACTCCACACCAGCCTCTGCAATATCTCCAAAGTGACAGAATCCGGGCCGGAAATGTGAGTAATTCCCGAATTACTTCCTGGATTCTGTCAATGCAAGGCTTTCCTGTGGAGGTCCGATATGGCCAAAACAAGAAGAGTCCCCTCGCGCAAGGTCTGGCTGACTTGCATGATTGTGCCAGAGAAAACTGTCTCGAGGACGAAAGTCTAAAAATAAAGGACAACATGGAGGCATACCTTAATTCCCCCCACAAAGTCTTTGAAGAGGACAAGTGTGAGGGAATGCCCACTGTCTATGTGGATGGATGCTCTTACCATGTTGACAACGACGGGGAGAAAGAACTGGTGGCCGGCGTAGGGAATGCATGGGTGAATGAGTCCCCAGAACCCTCCGCTGGATACAAAATTGGTCCCCGAAGTAGTCAGGTGGCAGAATTGATGGCTGTGCATCAGGCCATCCTCGCTGCTGTCCAGCATCAACTCCACGAACTGGTCATAATCACAGATTCGGATTATGTACGGAACGGGTTCGTGGAGCACCTGGTTAATTGGAAAACCAGAGGCATGTTATGTGCTAACAACAAACCCTTGAAACATGGGAAGTTGATCCAAAACATTGATGATCTGGTCACCTCGAATGAGATGACCATCTATTGGAAAAAGATCAAGGGTCATTCCAAAGTAGAGGGACCAGACAAAACTGGAAACGACTTAGCTGATCAGCTGGCCAAAACCGGGGCCATCCAAGGGGATCTAATTGAGATTGAGTCCCTATTGGGGGAAATCCAGGTCACTGCTATCACTAGGTCCCAGACAAATGCTCACAACGACCTTTCAATTGCACAATGGAGCAAGGAGACCCCTGATGCTGATTTGATTACCGCTCAGAAGGGGGATCCAATAATTGGTAAATTTTACCAGCACCTTGAGGACCCTGAGAACTTTCCCCTGACGGATACCGATTACACTGGGAAAGAGGACCTAAGAGTGTTGATGAAATGTCCAAAAATGTTCAGAATCCAAGACGGTTTGCTGGTAAGGAAATCCAAAGCTGGCCACGATCAGTGGGTGGTTCCTACCTCATTCCGAAGCCTGATGTTAAGTCACGCCCATGATGCGGCCACTGCCGGTCATAGGGGGTTTCACACAACATTGGAAATCTTAAGAGAGGTTGCATACTGGCCACACATGGGGCAGGACCTCGACCAATACTTGAAGGGGTGTCTTGTGTGTGCACAATTTCAGCCATCATCCCTCACGCACCGGGCGCCTTTACAAAAGAGGGGAATGACACTGCCATGGTCAGATTTACAAATCGACTTTGTAGGCCCTGTGATTCGCTCGGCTAGGGGGAATAAGTACATGTTGACCGTCACATGCTTGTTTACCAAGTGGGTGGAATGTCTCCCAGCCCCAAACTGCAAGGCAGAAACGGCAGCTGCCTTGATGATTAACCACATCTTTTCCCGTTTTGGTCTACCTCAAAGGATTGAGTCAGACAGAGGTAGCCACTTCACCAGTGAAGTAATGACAAAGATGTGGGAGATACTGGGGGTCAAGAGAAAGCTGCATATTGCTTATAGACCAGCTTCTTCTGGGGCAGTGGAGAGATATAACCGAACCATTGTGAGCATCTTAAAAAAGTTTGTGGCAGATTCTGGGCCAAGTTGGGATATCCGATTACCTCTGGTCCTAATGGCCATCAGATCTACCCCTTCATCTGCAACCAAAATGTCACCATTTGAGTTGATGACTGGGCGCAAGATGGTGCTTCCTCAGCATTTGCTCTACAGGACCCAAGAGCAGACACTGATAAATGCCTCCACTACTCATGAGTATGTGGAGAATTTAAGGAAACACCTCCAACATGCTTTTGCTTATGCTCAGCGGAATCTAGAAAGATCAGCTGATAGCATGAAGACCGCCCGATCACCTTATGAATGTTGATAGCATGATCTTCTCAAGTCTCATACTAAAAGACTTGGAGGTGTCAGTTGACAGCAAGCAAATTATATCTAACCACCAAATTATATCTAACACACCAACTGGGTTTCCGCAAGGGCCTAGGGACTTCCATAAATGGGCTGCAAATGAACATTGATTGCCAGAAATCTTGGACAAGGGAGGACCTATCTTGTATGCCGCCTGGATTGATTTATCTCAGGCGTTCAATATTATAAACCGATAGCCCTTGTGGAACAACCTTAAAGCATGTGAAATTCAACATCAAAATTCCAAGTGAGAACGAATTTAGCAGGGCATTTAACCCGTGAAATAACTATAGAGAGGGGAGACTGTCAGGGTTGTATAATAGCCTCCCTTCTCTTTAATTTATATTTAGCTGATCTAGGAGAGGCTATTGGTCTGCTTGCACTAAACAGTCTGAGAATTAGGGGTGAAAGTCTGAACTGGATTTCATACACAGAAGACCTAGTACTCCTAGAGTAGGCTCCTATTGGTCGTCAACAAATGTTAAAAGCCCCAGAAACCCATCCAAGTCACAAATAGTCAAATTTAAAAGGCCTGGTAAAAATTCCCTGAGTTTCACATGGAAATTGAACAAGCAAATAGTACTGATTGCCAATGAGATCACATGCTTGGGCTTCAAAATGAGGGCCTTAACCTCTCTAGCTTAATTTGAGCTTTACCTAGACACCAACGCAGACCATCTAATATGCCAAATGAAGAAACTGCTGTCTTCTTTTTGTCGGTTTTCCCTCCTTCCACTGGTAAAGTTTTATAAATCGAAGGTAATTCCTTTCTTACTTTATGGTGTTGAAGTCAATCCCATGTCCACTATCTAAACCGGGCACGACTTAAAGGCCGCATTCTGAAAAAAACCATTTGGCTAACCTTTGAGCCTCCCAGTTTACTGCTTAAGACATGAGTTAGACGTTTCTTCCATGCAAATCCAAGTAGACTGGAAGATTCTCTTGTTGTTCAGATCCATACTGCTTGCCAACCACAACTATTAAACATGTCTGCAGCGAGATGCAGACCCGTGTTGTCATGTGTCGCACGTCACTGCAGTGAAGCACCAGAAATTAACGCACGATCCTGCTTGTGTATATCCACAGTATATATCTACTCTGAAACTACGATTCCTTTCTTTAACACACCTCCAGCATACGTGACAACAGTATACTCAGCATCCCATTGTTTTCTAAAACAGTTTGGTTATTAGTTTTAATGTAACGTAGATAAATACGTCTTTTCGATTTTCGTGTGCCACAGTTTACTTTCAAGCGAAGCAGCAGAAATACACCCATAAGACAGAAATGCAAAGCATTTACACCAGAAACTCTCAACTAAAACGCTGTCTTCAGAGGAACTTACCGAAGCATTTGCTTTAATGTTGGCTGCTCACAATAACTTCACGTGTCGGAGAGAGAAGCCTGAGAGAAAGATAAATGTTTCGTTTCTACTCAAGGCATATTTTCCAGTTCTCGTTTGCAGGCCCTATTTAATCACCGAGGCCCTGTGCAGTGCAACATTCTGGAACGAGGGAAGTTACTTGCGCCTGGAGAGAGATGCGAGAACATTGTTCCCGCCCTATGTGTCTCCCGTTTTGAACTACATACTAACGTAAGTAAGTCAGAGCTATACAGATATTTACATGTGAAACCATAAATTAGATAGGTATACATAGATAAAACACGACTTTACTTGCGTCCTCATCCCTTTCATGACCTTTATGCAGTTTGGGGAGCCGAACTCAGGATTTATAGACTGCCTTGTACTCTTTATTAAGATTTTGAGAGATTGTTTCTATCCTTATGATATACACTTTTTTCAAAGTAATAACTAACAGAATAAGAGGCCCATAGAGTTTCTATCCTTATGATATACACGGTTTACAAAATAATAACTGACAGAGTAAGAGGCCCATAGAGTTTCTATCCTCATGATATACACTGTTTATAAGTAATAACTAACAGAATAAGAGGCCCATAGATGGAGTTACTCCCGTAATGGGTAGTACCAATGGTGAGAGAGAGGGAAAAGCATTCACTTTTGTCTATATGTGCTTTATGATCAATGTTCACATGGAATAGGCTATACATTCACTTGGATACCCTCTAGACAATGCCTGTTCTCTTGTCTGGAGCTCAGCTAGGATAGACATATTCATATGATACAGACCATAGAGGCAGAGGTGTAGACAGAATTGTCTAGCAAGTGGGGCCTGAAGCTAATGTAGTTGGGCCCACCGCAGCGACACTAACATCTGTAAATGCCCACATAGCGCTGCTGAGTGGACATTTACTGATTGTGGGAGGGCCTTGCCCACTCAGGCCCTACTCTGTCTATACCTCTGCATAGAGGTATGTTTGCTACCTCTCCAACTTCGGTGAGTTCATTATGGTGATGTATGCCTACAAAATTAAGTTGTGATGTGAAAGCCAGAGTCATAGATATAAAGGATATCAATTAATTTATAGACAGGCTAATGATATGTCACTTCTGACTTAGGTATCCTATGTATGAATAGACAGCACTTGTAGAAGACGTCCAGATGTATTTATGGATGGAAGTTATACATGAACACGAGGAATTTAAAGGCCCCGAAGAAGGCATCTCAAAAAGAATACATTCTGAAACGTGGTTGTCACGTAGACCAACAATGCCCCTAATTCTTTAGCGGACTAAGAAGCAAACA
The DNA here is from genome assembly GCF_040938575.1 of Ambystoma mexicanum. Taxonomy (NCBI): domain Eukaryota; kingdom Metazoa; phylum Chordata; class Amphibia; order Caudata; family Ambystomatidae; genus Ambystoma; species Ambystoma mexicanum. Next base: position 427,516,690 of record NC_090939.1, on the reverse strand, counting down.
GGGGCTATGGATGATTACCTTTTATAGAATTGTGAAAATTGATATTGTTTTTAAAAGGAAATCTTTATATGTATGCATTTCTTTATCTGTATCTGTTCTGAATAGAAGCAGAAGCACTTTAGAGGAGGTTCCTTTTGGGATCACATTTGCACATTCTTCTATGTTTACTCAACGTAAATGTATTGCATATAATTGGTTGATAGAGGAACTGGTTTTTAATGGTGTTTTGTATTTCTTGTCCCGTGACTAAATAAAACATGTTGCTGATTGTATACATCACCCTGAAATTATTGTATTGTTTAGGAGGAGCAGAAACATGTGTTGAAAGAGTTGTGCATGTTCAAGAAACTTACAAACAAATTAGAGACAAGCAGGGATATTTAACTGGACCTCTCCAAACAATCCCTTCTCAACTTACAAATTTGGTACACTCAAACTGTTTGGATGGTCATTTTGTCTTTCGTACTTCCACTATTTCACTGTTAGATAGAATGTTTATAATACATATCTATCCTCAGGAAATCACCAAATACTTTCAGCATTTTTCTAAAAATATGCTTTTTATTAATCTTAAAAACATATTTTTTCTAAAACAATCATTTTCACTTAATTTGATTGATCAATTTCTGAATCTGTATAATTAGTTTTTGATCTCCACTTCTCATCAATAGTACACAAACCATATAGTTCTTTTGATCTTATGACATCGAAAAAACATTAAGATTCATCAATTGTGTAGGTTTCGGTTTCTCTATTTACTCATCCTCTTTTCTATCAAACTATACATCCCTAGAAGAACATCATTTGCACAAGCAATGTGGGCAAAAGGACTTTGGATTTCCTGATGAGCATATACTAAAAATACTTTTCTGCATCTGGGACACACACATTAGCTGCTAACTCCTAAACTGATGCATGGGGATCAAACAAGCAGGTATTCAAATGTCACAAAAAGGTGCAGTTAGTCACAGCTCGGAAGAACAAGCCCTTCGTCATCGGCTCCCTTCCGAAGGCCATTCTCCCAGTCACTCATGGACACTGCTTGCGATGCGTAGTTTCCCTTTTCCATTGCTCCCTTTGCTTTCTCTGTTTTTCTTCCCTAGCACTTATTTTAAACCCCCTAATGATATCACGAGATGCCTGCCCTGTCTCTGCATCCATCTATACCTTCGTCCAATCTTCACCCACTACATTTAATGATGGACACTAACCCAACACGTGGCGTGCATAGAATAGTTTGCTTTATTGATCTTTACTCCAGTAGAATGACCAGATACTGACAACTAAACAAAATAACTTTCTGTAACATGCCCCCTTTTCCCTACAATTCAAACCATAACGAAGTCTGTTGAGCCTCGAGAAGCCATCCCTGCACACAGACCTTCTGCCAAAACAACATCTGTTAGTATGTTACTGTTAACATTTCAGAAGTTCAAATGTAAGGCAACACATCTATCTGAAACACTGTGTACTTCTTTGCGTATAGTCATTTTTAGCCAGGTTCACAAATACCTTGGTGTGAAATAATTTCTTTCACAGCACTCTTGTTTACATCACCTCACAACATGGGCATCCCTGGTGTCTGCTAACTTTGCTGTGCCATTCTGCGCCTGACCAAAATGCTGGCTGATATGTGTGGGCTGTACTTCAAACAAGGCACAAGAGTATAGTTCCAGACAGTTATGTGAATAATATAACATTCAATGTGTACCATAGTGTGCCCACTTGTTTCTTTTAACATAAACACCATCTGCATATTAATTTTGTTAAAGCAAATTACCTCTCATTCTGGTACCTTTAGTTAATCTAATAGCTCAGTAGGATTTGCAAAAAACATGCTTGTTAGAATGCATGGCCTCATTCCCATTCTATGCATGTGTACTTTTACCATTTGTACTGTAGCAGTCACATCGAGAAGTTAAGCGATTGCCATCTTGTTTGTTTGTTTGTTTGTTTGTTTGTTTAAATATTTATAATGCACGCCAGACCCGAGGGTATCAGGGCGCAGAAGTCATAAAGAGGGTTGTTCAGCTTCGGTTACATTACTGTAAAGTAACATACATTATATACACATTAAGGCAGGATACATCAAGAAAAGAATTATATACAGTATGTACAGACAGGGCAAGTGGTGTTATCTGAATGTAGTAAAGTGTCAGATGTCATTTTCCTTAATCCAATGGATAAGGTTGGATCTAAAGTGAAGATAGGGTAGGTCTTCTCTTAGTGTAGGTGGGAGCGAGTTCCAGTATTGGGCATCTTTGACCGGGAAACTGCTTCCACCAGTCTTTATGCGCTTAAATCTAGGCACTAGTAGGAGGTTGGCGTTGGCTGTCCTCAAAGGGCGGTTGGAGGATTTTCTTGAGTATCTAGCAATGAGGTATTGTGGGGCGGCATGGTGTAGGCATTTATGTGTCAGGGATGCTGTTTTGAGAAGAATTTTGTCTTTTGTAGAGAGCCAGTTGCTGGATCTTCTGAAGTCAGATATGCAGGCTTTCTTGGGGGTAATTAGGGCTGATCTCAGGGTGTTATTTTGTAGAATCTGGATCTTGTTGGTAATGTATGTGTTACTTCCCACATATAAAGCATTGCAATAATCCAGTTTGGATAAGACAAGGGCTCTTGCTAAGGTAATGCAGATATTAGATAAAAGGAAGGGCTTGGCTTCTCTGATTAGCTTGCAGGTATAAGCCATAGCTGAGGCAGTGGAGTTGACTTGTTTTTTAAAGTTTAGAGTAGAGTCTAGATAGAATCCAATGGTTTTGACTTCCTTGGCTACTGTGATGTTATTATTGTCTCTTTTGAAATTTGAGCAGAGATGGCCTAGTTTGTGGAGGTTGGCAGGGGTGCCGAGAATGAGGAGTTCTGTTTTGTCACCATTCATGCATAGACCATGAGAGGCCATCCATGCCTGGATGATGAGATACACTCTACTCACAAAGGCCAAATTCCTGTTGTAATCTCCAGTCAACGGGATGAGGATCTGTGTATCATCCACATAGTTAGTGTAGGTGATACCCAGGCCATCTAGATCATCAAAAAGGGGCTTTGTAAAAATGTTGTACAGAGTAGGCAAGACACAGGAGCCCTGGGGCACACCACAGGTGATGGGTATGGGGTGAGAGGCTGTTAAGGGTGAGAAAACCTGCATTGTTCTATTGTCAAGGAAGGATTGAATCCATCCTATGGCTTCTCGTGAGAAGTGAGCGGCAGAGTCAAATGGTTGCAGAGAATCTTATGGTCGACCAAGTCAAACGCCGCTGAAAGATCAAGTAGCAGTAATAGTGCTGTCTTACCATTGTCTCTCAGGGCATCTATTTGTGCTTTGAGGTCTATGAGCACAGTTTCCATTCTGTGTTGTGGTCTAAAACCTGACTGATGTACTCCTAGGAGATGGTTGTATTCCAGATATTGTTGGATTTGGACGTACGCCACCTTATCTAAGATTTTAAGCAGGAACGGAACTGTGGTGATGGGGCGATAGTTTGTAGGTATAGACGGGTTAAGTGTTTTTTTTTTTAGAAGTGGGAGGACCCACGACTTTTTCAGGTTGTTGGAAATGGTGTCATTGGAGAAGGAGGCATTTGTACGTTTGGCAATGAATGGGGAGAGGTCACATGCAACATCTTTTATAATTTGTACTGGGAAAGGGTCGCTGTGGCAATTGGACGGTCTGAGGGTAAGGATGACTTTTTCAACTTCTAGGATGGATATTTTCTTGAAGTGAAAGTGGGGTGTAGGTAGGGTAGGAGGAATGGGAGGCAGGGTGGTCAGGGGCATGTTGGGTGTCCTGACCCACGTTTAAGCTATCATGCTACAACATTTGGTGCTGTGGGCTTAGAAAATTCAAGATGGCAGAAAACCCACATGTGCGCCGAAATCCAGGAAAGCTGCGCAGTTTGTGCGCCCACCGAAATGGTTGCCTCACTTGCCACCCACCAGTGCGAGAATGAAAGGCTGGGTTGCCATGAGGGAAATGGGTTGCCAAAGGAAAAACCGTAGCGCCGGTTAGCTTCAAAGCGCTTTAAAACCACCATTGGACTACCCGCACAGTAGTATGAAACCATTGGGAATGGCAATGCTGATTGCCAAATGCAACTTAGAATTGTGGGGAATTCATTTGTTCAATCCCAAAAATGGGTGCAGTACCAGTACTCACCACTATCCAAAAGCCGGCGTTTTAAAACCACCCTGTGTTTCTCTGAAGGCAAGCCAAAGTGTCTATTTTAAACATTGCAACATGTGCAAAATATTCACTGAACACCAGCAGACATTTGGCAGAATGAGGTTTTGTGTGCTTACAAAATCTGGGAAATGAAGAGCCCAAAACAATGCTTATAACAAAACTGCTATGGAGTCAGCAGTTTAAGTTGCACTGGATTTAAAGACACTAAAATCGAAAATGTTTAGATTAAATGAGTGACCTATGTTTGGTGTCACATGCCTTTGTAACTGTTGAAATGTCATAGTTTAAACTTAGAATCAGCATTCTAGCTGCATGTGTAAAATTGCAAGTTAATTTAAAAAGCAACAAAAAAACATGACAGTTAGCTGAAAGTCTGGCTTAAGGAACTGAATTCTGCCTGGCAACTACCCCCATCAGGAGTGAAACTTGAGTCACAACTGTGTTCCCAGGCCCATCTGCCTTTTTGCTGGCCACACTAAGGATATGCCATCTATCTGATAATTGAATTACCTGTGCTCTGCAGGAAAGTGAACAAAGCCCTGTCCTGGCTCAGGCAAAGGTTTTATTGGCAGGAGTCGTAAATGGTCGTAAAAAGTGGCTTCCTCCTGAGGAAAGGGGAGGAGCACTGCCTGTGAGAGCAAGCTGGCTTGGCAGAACTGGAAAAACCAGAAATTCAACCTTGTGCTGAGGGTAAACCACACCCCTTTGGAGCCAGAACATAACTTTAAAAAGATGAATAACTCATAGAGCGGACATGTGAAAATTTTATAAATGATACCATAATTCTTGTGATTTTTCTGCCCACAGTTTAAGAGGTTTTTAGAACCGGTGGTATGTTCAGGGGAGTGTCAGCGGAAAAGTGGATATTACTCTAAATGTATGCATGTTAAAAATCTGAAACTTCATCAGTTAATGTCCATACTCCCTGCGCACATGTATGTAAAGTTGGGTCAATGTCAGAAATTGCAAATTCAGTTAAAAAGTGAAATATGTGCCATTTCTGAATGCAAGCTCCCAGGAAGAGCAGAGTTTGAACAGGGTATACCTCCTGTAATGCATGGTGGGTGCATATGATTTTAAAACAATATGTACCTCTGCAAATATGTATTTGTTTCAAATCTAGATTTGTGTGTAAGTTGACAGGAGGAGTGGACTTTCTGCAGGCTGTAAAATGACATCACTCTGACCCAACCTAGCTCCCCCAATCAAATGATAAATGGAAGTTTGACCAATTAGAAGCTGAGAGAGAGGTAGGGTCAGTGATGCTAGAACACACCCACATTCTAAACACATAAAAGCAGACAGACAGGACAGATAGGGACCTTCAATTCCATCTGCAGCGGGACGCTCTGCCGGAAAAATCCATACTTACCTCCATCAATCTTCAAAGAGCCAACACTTAGACTCCAAGATAAACAGAGACTTCAGAACCTTAACCAAAAAGGCCACTGCCAGCAAGAGTATTTGTCAGCAGGCCTCAAAATATTTTTGCAACTGAACTCTTCAGACAGCCGGGCGAGCGTCTGAATTTTGCCAAGAACTTTTGCAAGAACCCGGTGACAGAAATATCCAAAGAGAAGGCAGGACCCGACCCAGAGAACCGGTGCCTAGCAGAGACCAGGCCATTGTATCCAGAGTGCTGACCCCGATGCTGTGAGCAGTTCCAGAGGCCAGGCGCTGTGAGCAGAACCCGGGAAGACCTGACCAGACTGAAGTCCGTGACCAAGTCGCTTTCCGGTTCAAAATCTCTTGTGAGTACTCAGCAAAACTCAGAACACATTTCTTAGTTAAAATCATATAATTCAATCTATTTAACCTAAGTAGAACTGCCTCCTAGCTGTCACCTGTCATTTTAGCTGCAAAATCTGCCACTTGTCATTTTGAGCTTTTAAAATTTGCAAAACCAAAACGACCTCTATTAAATCGGTCATAACTCTGTAACCGTTTGGGTTAGAGACTTGCAGTAACTTTCCTTAGAAAGCTTAGAATCGTGGCTTTCCTACGAACCTAGAACCGCATTACTACCCCCTATAGTTTTACCGCAATCGCGGAACACGCATTCGCGAATTTTACCGCGATTTGCAAATTTCTTCACATGTAAAAACTGCTGCTGCTTGCCTTCCATTTGCCAGAAATTCGTTTAACCTGCTAACTATCCCTGCATCATTGCTAGTGTGAGCCGGGACTAATATTAACTAGATACCACTCACCCTGAACCTCTGAAAGGGAATTAAAAGTATTTTAGCATATTTTTCAATTCATTGCCAGCACATATCAAAGCAATTTGGGCCTGTATTTTCAAACTTATGTAGTCTAAGTTTGCTGGATTGAACTGAATTACAGTTGATTGCATTTCTGAGAACTGTGTGCTTCCTTCCATTTCCTTGCCTTGCATCAAGGGGGGAAGGGGATTGCCAGAGAAAAGTGATTACATTGTTTTGCTGAAATCATATCAAGTTGTTTTCTATACTGCATTTCATTCATTCAACCTTGCATTTCCTTGAACCTTATAAAGCATTCTCTACCACATTATACTTCTGTACCTATTTACCAGTGTGCTACCTTATCCATTTCATGTCAACTCCTTATTGATTACAGAGAAGCGTGTTAGTGCCAGATTCTCCGTTGTTAATCTTTATCATATCAGATTAAGTGTGCTAGTCAATTAGTAATTTATTATAAAGTGTGATATATATATATATATATTTTAATTTATCAAATAAAACTTTTAACTTGCAAAACAGAACTACTTCTTGGCTCAGTGGGGTCAGGGGGATTCCAAGAGAGGGGTGTTATATAGGGGTAGTCATCCAGAATGCATGAACTGGACCTAAAGATATATCAATAAGGGTTTTCATTCAGTATTCTAGACTAGGCGTTAACTTAGCTGTAGTGCTGAATTGAATCCTCTTACAAATTGGGGGCTCGAGCCGAGACGTTGGGTTAGATTTACCATTTGTGCAGCTTAATACAGTGTGCGAACTGACGGGATACATACATCCGGTCGGATCACCACGCTGCATTACGCTGTGAAGCATTCCTCAAAAGGGACACTCCAAGAAAAGTTCTGTTCTGCAAAAATAAAATACAAACTTCTGTAAGTCAGGACAGAGACCAATCTCTAGAATGACGACCTTAGTAGACATGAAAATAGCCAGAGAGCACCTCTTGCATAAGCTATTTGTGAGAGGTGAATGGACCGAACAGGGCCAGGATGTGTGGTTGCAGGCCATCACACAACAGGTCACTGAAACAGGGTCAGATATATATAGAGATCAGGGTCCCTTACATGTGGCCCTGAGTGAACTATATATGGCTCCTAAAGCCAAAGAGGAACACAATAAGATTGCCAGGATAGCAGCATACCTGTACCTATATGTGGGAGACATGCAGGATAGATGTGCTGAAAGCCAAAATCTGGCAAATAGGCAACAGATGGCATTACAGAAGGCCCAATCTGATCTGGACTCTTCTGAGCAGAGGCTGCAGAGGAGCCAGGAGGCAGAAAATGATAGTAGGCAATATATCATTAAAATAAAAGAGGATATGGGCATCCTACAACAGGAAAAGACAGACCAGGATACCCGATTTCTGGCCCTGCAGAAGGAGCACCAAGACAGTTTGGACTTCTTACTGCAGAACCAGAAAAAGCTGGAGCAACAGATCAATTTCAACAGGGCATGCACAGAGCAGGTAGCCACCCTGCAAATCCAACTAGACAGAGAGAAAGAGGAGAGCAATAAACTGATTCTGAAAGACCTGGATACCCAGGCAGAGTTTGATGAGGAGCGCCAAAAAGCTGGTGCCCTTCAACGGCAAAGGGACGACCTGGCGGCACAAATGCAGGCTCTTAGTCAGGAAAGAGACGCCATAGGCCAGGAAGTCTGCCACTTAAAAAAGGAAATTGAAGAAAATCACCTGGCCCTCCAGGGGCTGGGTGATCTCCAAAAAGAAAACCAGAACTTGGTAGAGCACACCAGAAGGGTGGAAGATGCTCTAGCAAGAAAGGAGCAGGCCAATAGGGACATTGCCCAGGAGGTAAACCTCCTGCAGCAAAGACTGGCCCAGTTCTCCAGGACCAACCAGGAAGCACAGAGGGAGAATGAGGCCCTCTGTCAACACAATGATAGGCTCCAGCAACAGGTAGCGATGCAGGAGAAACTGATAGAGTCGAGTAAGGCCTTAACAGAGGAACTGAAGGCACAAATGCAGGCTCTTGCATTGCAACAGGGAGCAGGGGCGGATAGAGATGAGGTTCGCTGGGAAATGGAAACTCCGGAGCATAACCTCAGGAGCCCTAGTACCAGAGGCCCTCATACCTCTCAGTCCCTGGACTCTGCCACCCCCATGTCCCCTGGTGCACATGAGCACAGGGCCACAGGGATGGCAGATTACTATCCAGCTAAAAGTATGGGGCTCATAGGCCAGAACCACTCAGGAATGGAGGGGTGGGCATCCGGGTATGGGCACCCAAGTACAGCACAGTTCAGTGGGGAACCCCAGGAGAGTAGGCCCATTAAGGGCATCCTGAAAACCTCTGCCCAGTTAGGTCAGTGGAGGGGGTACCCATCAAATCCTGGCAGCAAGGAGGAATCTGAAGACTCCTCTGAACTGCGCAGGACACAGGAGACCAGGTCCCCACATTCTGCCAGCCATTCCCAGGCTCGCAGAATCCGGGAAAACCTGGAAGATCAGACGGGAACCTCTGGGAGCAGTGCCTCTGAGTCCGAGGATGAATGGACAAGGGTTACCCGAACCAAAAAGGCCAATAAGGCAAAAAGGGCCTTGCTTAAGGACCCCTTAAATCAGATTAAGGCGATCAGGAGCGTCATCACGCCTTACCATAAGAACGCTAAGTATTCTGTTTGGGAGCACTTAGAGTTGTTTGAACAAATGATGGAGACTTTCCATTTGAAGGACAGCCAAAGCTGTATTCAATATGTAAAGTGGACATTCTCCCCGGAATACTCCGGTTTCTTTGCGGGGCTGGAGGACCAAAATCATTTAAGATGGTCCACCTATAAGGCGGCCATCCTGAAACATTTTTCTGTTCCCAGAAATCCTCAAGAGGCTCGCAAGGCAGCCTACAATTTGCAATGTGGGGAGGATCAGGCCCCACAAGAATTTGTGCAGGAGTTAAAGCGGGCTTTTGCACAGACCACAAGAAGGGTGCGCACGGATAGCAGGGAATTTATTAATACGTTTTTCCATGCCTTGCCCAAATATATCATGACCCAGCTCGTGAGGGATTTTCGCGAGAAAAGATCTTTAGACTGGGTCATTGAACAGGCTACCCGGATCTATGAGGTGCAGAAACCGATAGATAGCAAAAGTAATGCCCAGAAAAACCCCAAAGCCAACAGCACCCCTGCTGCTGCCAAGGTGGCAGAGGTAAAGGTCACCCCCGTTTTGGATTTGGAGATGGGGGGGCCTAAAAACCTACCTGCACCTAATAATGCTAGGCCCAGGAGGTCCTCGGGTCAGTCACAGACAGGGAGCCAAGGAGGCAGCCCCACAAATGGGGTCCCTCGCTCTCCTGATTATGTAAGTCCCCGTTACAAGGGAAATCGACCCATCCTGGGTTATGTGTGGACTCCTCCAGCCCAAGGGGGGGATCCAGCCAAGCACCTAACCCAGGGAACTTCCCTCCAAACTTCCCACAGGAGGGCAGAAATTTACCAAACCCTGGGCAGAACTTTTTCCCCAGATATCCACCCGACTTTCAGCCCCAAAACCATCCATCCTTCTTTCCCCAATTCCCTGAGCCCAGACCACTGAATCCGGGAGAGGGGAGGCCAAGGGTGGAGGGGTACCCAAATCTTCCCAACCCGGGGTATTACCAGAGGAGGGACAGCTACCCTTCCCGGGATCAGCCCAGGGGAGAAAACAGGGCCCCCTAACAGCCTGAGCGGGTTTCCCAGTTAGAGCGCCAGGTTCAAAACATGGCGCGGGATCTGGGTCACATACTGAGGGCTCAGCAGAACCCTCAGATGGGTGTGCCGGTGCAGAACGCACCCAACTCTGGACCTGGTGCTCCAGAACAATGACGGGGGCAGCACCCCGATAACTCACCGGTTCCCAGGGAGGAGGCACAAAGGGAAGGGGGGTGTAAAGCCTTGGAGGAAGCTTCCTTCCTCACTTGTAAACAGCCCCTGGAAACCCAGGAACCGGAAACAAAATCTCTTGCCCCTGAAAGTCTGCCCCCTAAGGAGCAGAGGGGGGGTAGGAGAAACAAAAGACCCAAACAGACTCAGTTTGAGGAGGAAGTACAGATCTTCCAATTTGAGGGAGAGGGATCCTCAGAGGATTCTGGGAAAAGGATCTTCTCCTTCAGAGAGGGGGGAACTCCTCCCAAAGAAAAATGGGTCCCTAGGGATGCAAATCCAGACTGGGGAGATGTGGAGACTGAGCTACCGCCGCCCACCATCTCATCCCAGAACCAACAGCAAGAAAATCCCCTGGTTCAAACCCATCCTGGTGACTGCCTCCAAAACAGGGGGGGGCGGCCCAGAACCGGAGCCAGGGGAACCCACAATGGCTCTGATCTCCAGTTGCCAACTTTTTCTTTCAGATTCCCAAGGCTCTCCACAGAATTCTGCCCAAAATTCTTCTCTCGCGATGTCCAAAACCAGAAAATTAGCCCACCAGTTGTCCAAAAATGTACATTATCTGTGCCCCCTTGAGGAGAAGGAGGGAAGATATTATGCCCCGGTACAAGTACAGGGGCAGGGTACAATCTCGGCACTGGTGGACACTGGATCTCAAGCTACCCTTCTGTCCAGAAGGGCCTTTGACGAACTGAATGCAGGAAGGGGAGAGAATTACCGAATTCCTCTCACCTCTCTTCCTGGACAACTCCAGAACTTCGACGGGAAGGAAATTCCCGTTGAGGGGACGGCAGATTTGGACATAAAAATTGGGCGACATAAGTTGAAACACCCGGTCATAGTAGTGACCCCAGAGGGCACCCCTTGTTTACTAGGGAATGACCTCCTGAGAAGGTTGTCACCCCTAATAGATTGCGTAAACAAGGTCCTCTGGACCCAGACTAGCCGACCAATAAAATTAAAACAGAGTGTCAACCATGTTAGTTTAAACGGCACCTGCCACATGGTTGAACAAAAATCTGACCAAGTAGAATTTCACTTCCAGAACAACCAAATTCCAGACGTGACAGTAATAGCAGTAGGACAACAGACTGGTGATGGGGGGGTCCTCTCTATTTCTGAAAATCAACCTTCCTTCCAGTTTAAGGTGGTATTCCACACTGGAAGGAAACACTCTGAAATTCTATACTAATCCACAATCAGAAACTACCACTTCTATAGTCCAGGAAGATGTGAAATCAGCTCAGAGCCTGGCTGATATTCAGCAAATTGGAGAGCAGTTGTTCATCCCTGTTCAGTTAAATGATGGGAAGGACTCTGTTCTCGCTCGAGCATGTGTGAACAACGGTAAGAGCTTCATCAGCGAAGCCATGTTTCGCCAACTCCCAAAAGATCCAGCCATTCCCACCTTCAAACTGATAGACAAATGGGAAATGGACCTGGAAGCACCTAATTCCAAACATCTCCTGCCAAGCAGGTGTATGCTCAAAATCTCCATTGGCAACAAGAGCATAGTCCACAATTGTTGGGTCGTGCGAGACGTCCCTGCCGCCTTTTACTTAGGCAGTGACATTCTCAATCGCTTTGCCATTAGTTTGGACCTAATAAACTTCAAAGCTTGGTCCCGATTAGCGGATAATCCCATGGGCTTTGATGATCCAGAAAAAGCATTTAGGTCAGCTCAATTACTACCTTATGCAGTTGAAATTCAGGTTAAAGAGGAAGTCACCATCCCAGAAAGGACCCGACAATTCTCCCTGGAAGTGAAAGTTAAAAGGGGACAAGAGTTGAAAAACCCTGATGCTTACATACATCTAAATGCTTCTCTCCAACAGCAAGGGTTGGGGGTAAACCCAACACCATTAGTCAACATAGAACATGACACCATTCCAATAGAGGTGGATAACAGCGACTTAAAGAGTATTACTCTAGCCGCAGGCACCATTATTGGAATGGCGGTTGATGACCGACATTTTTCCATCGACTTAGTAAATGAACTGTTAGGACCAATCCCCAAGGACTGTTTTGACAGTGACAGTGATGACAATACAACACCAGACAGGATCTTTACCTGGCATGGGGGGAACTTCCTGGTGTACACTTCCTGCCCCTATGGTAAGGAAGATGTGACTTGTGACTTCAGGAGGGATGAGGTGATTTTCCACGTCCATGAGGGCTGCCTTTCCCACCTGAAGCCTCCAGTCCAAATCAGCACTCTGACCAGGGACTTCTCCACCCAGCTGGAGGAGGCCGCTGAAATAGCCAAACCAGAAGTCTTTCCAGGCTTCAGGCAGATGGTGGAAGAGAGAGTCAACCTAGCTGATGCCTGTGTGACTCTGGAACAAAAGCAAAAGTTGAAACAAGTTTTCTTGGATTTCCAAGATCTCTTTGCGGTAGACTCCTATGACTGTGGTCGCACTGACATCCACACAACAACAATCCCCACGGACCCTGGCATGAATCCTGTGTTTGTGAAGCAATATCGCTTGCCTCTCGCATCAATGGAGTCCCTTACTGAAATAATTAAGAACCTTGAGTCCCGGGGAATAATCCGTCCAGTCCACAGCACCTTCAATAATCCGGTGCTGGGAATATTGAAGCCAAACGGCCAGTGGAGACTCTGCGCTGACCTCAGGGAGTTCAACAAACGGGTCCATACTTCCCGATGGCCTCTGCCCTACATTGACCAAGGTCTGGCCCAGATTCGGGGGTCACAGGTATTCACTGCAATAGACCTGACCAATGGATACTGGACCGTGCCTGTCAGTAGGGAGGACCAATACAAGCTGGCTTTTACCTTTGGGGGCCAGCAGTACACATGGACCCGGACTCCCTTCGGATACCTCAACTCCGGCAATGAATTCAACATTTTTCTACACAAGGCCATGCCCGACTTGGGTGGAAGGGGTAACCTGGCTTATGTAGATGATGTCCTCATCAAAAGCTCATCTGTGGAGGAACACATAGCGGAGATCCGTTATGTTCTGACACAGTTGAGGGCCGCCGGAGCAAAACTTTCCTTTCAGAAAGCACAGTGGTGTAGAACCCGTGTTAATTTCTTGGGGCATGAGATTACTCCTCAGGGCCTCTGTCCCCAGGAAAAGAAAGTGGAAGCACTTCAGAAACTGAAAGACCCCACAACTCTGCGGGAACTAAGGAGCCTCCTTGGACTGACTAATTACAGCAGAAAGTTCATTTAGGGCTACGCAGAGATCACCAGACCCCTGATTCATCTCCTGAAGGGGGGGGTCAAGTGGGAATGGGGTCCAGAACAATCCGAGGCAGTAAGACAACTCAAAAGAAGCCTCTCACAAGCGCCTTGCCTAGCTTATCCTGTCAGAAACAAGGAGTTCTTCCTGGAGACGGGGTTCTCTAATACGTGCTTGACGGCAGTATTATACCAAAAGCATGACAGGGTCAATAAAGTAATCTCCTATGCGAGCAAAACTTTATCCTCTGTGGAGGAAAAATTCAACGATTGTGAGAAGGCACTCCTGGCAACGGTGTGGGCATTGAAGAATTACCGCCCGTTTATCCAGGGGGAACACATCATAGTGGAGACTCCACACCAGCCTCTGCAATATCTCCAAAGTGACAGAATCCGGGCCGGAAATGTGAGTAATTCCCGAATTACTTCCTGGATTCTGTCAATGCAAGGCTTTCCTGTGGAGGTCCGATATGGCCGAAACAAGAAGAGTCCCCTCGCGCAAGGTCTGGCTGACTTGCATGATTGTACCAGAGAAAACTGTCTCGAGGACGAAAGTCTAAAAATAAAGGACAACATGGAGGCATACCTTAATTCCCCCCACAAAGTCTTTGAAGAGGACAAGTGTGAGGGAATGCCCACTGTCTATGTGGATGGATGCTCTTACCATGTTGACAACGACGGGGAGAAAGAACTGGTGGCCGGCGTAGGGAATGCATGGGTGAATGAGTCCCCAGAACCCTCCGCTGGATACAAAATTGGTCCCCGAAGTAGTCAGGTGGCAGAATTGATGGCTGTGCATCAGGCCATCCTCGCTGCTGTCCAGCATCAACTCCACGAACTGGTCATAATCACAGATTCGGATTATGTACGGAACGGGTTCGTGGAGCACCTGGTTAATTGGAAAACCAGAGGCATGTTATGTGCTAACAACAAACCCTTGAAACATGGGAAGTTGATCCAAAACATTGATGATCTGGTCACCTCGAATGAGATGACCATCTATTGGAAAAAGATCAAGGGTCATTCCAAAGTAGAGGGACCAGACAAAACTGGAAACGACTTAGCTGATCAGCTGGCCAAAACCGGGGCCATCCAAGGGGATCTAATTGAGATTGAGTCCCTATTGGGGGAAATCCAGGTCACTGCTATCACTAGGTCCCAGACAAATGCTCACAACGACCTTTCAATTGCACAATGGAGCAAGGAGACCCCTGATGCTGATTTGATTACCGCTCAGAAGGGGGATCCAATAATTGGTAAATTTTACCAGCACCTTGAGGACCCTGAGAACTTTCCCCTGACGGATACCGATTACACTGGGAAAGAGGACCTAAGAGTGTTGATGAAATGTCCAAAAATGTTCAGAATCCAAGACGGTTTGCTGGTAAGGAAATCCAAAGCTGGCCACGATCAGTGGGTGGTTCCTACCTCATTCCGAAGCCTGATGTTAAGTCACGCCCATGATGCGGCCACTGCCGGTCATAGGGGGTTTCACACAACATTGGAAATCTTAAGAGAGGTTGCATACTGGCCACACATGGGGCAGGACCTCGACCAATACTTGAAGGGGTGTCTTGTGTGTGCACAATTTCAGCCATCATCCCTCACGCACCGGGCGCCTTTACAAAAGAGGGGAATGACACTGCCATGGTCAGATTTACAAATCGACTTTGTAGGCCCTGTGATTCGCTCGGCTAGGGGGAATAAGTACATGTTGACCGTCACATGCTTGTTTACCAAGTGGGTGGAATGTCTCCCAGCCCCAAACTGCAAGGCAGAAACGGCAGCTGCCTTGATGATTAACCACATCTTTTCCCGTTTTGGTCTACCTCAAAGGATTGAGTCAGACAGAGGTAGCCACTTCACCAGTGAAGTAATGACAAAGATGTGGGAGATACTGGGGGTCAAGAGAAAGCTGCATATTGCTTATAGACCAGCTTCTTCTGGGGCAGTGGAGAGATATAACCGAACCATTGTGAGCATCTTAAAAAAGTTTGTGGCAGATTCTGGGCCAAGTTGGGATATCCGATTACCTCTGGTCCTAATGGCCATCAGATCTACCCCTTCATCTGCAACCAAAATGTCACCATTTGAGTTGATGACTGGGCGCAAGATGGTGCTTCCTCAGCATTTGCTCTACAGGACCCAAGAGCAGACACTGATAAATGCCTCCACTACTCATGAGTATGTGGAGAATTTAAGGAAACACCTCCAACATGCTTTTGCTTATGCTCAGCGGAATCTAGAAAGATCAGCTGATAGCATGAAGACCGCCCGATCACCTTATGAATGTTGATAGCATGATCTTCTCAAGTCTCATACTAAAAGACTTGGAGGTGTCAGTTGACAGCAAGCAAATTATATCTAACCACCAAATTATATCTAACACACCAACTGGGTTTCCGCAAGGGCCTAGGGACTTCCATAAATGGGCTGCAAATGAACATTGATTGCCAGAAATCTTGGACAAGGGAGGACCTATCTTGTATGCCGCCTGGGTTGATTTATCTCAGGCGTTCAATATTATAAACCGATAGCCCTTGTGGAACAACCTTAAAGCATGTGAAATTCAACATCAAAATTCCAAGTGAGAACGAATTTAGCAGGGCATTTAACCCGTGAAATAACTATAGAGAGGGGAGACTGTCAGGGTTGTATAATAGCCTCCCTTCTCTTTAATTTATATTTAGCTGATCTAGGAGAGGCTATTGGTCTGCTTGCACTAAACAGTCTGAGAATTAGGGGTGAAAGTCTGAACTGGATTTCATACACAGAAGACCTAGTACTCCTAGAGTAGGCTCCTATTGGTCGTCAACAAATGTTAAAAGCCCCAGAAACCCATCCAAGTCACAAATAGTCAAATTTAAAAGGCCTGGTAAAAATTCCCTGAGTTTCACATGGAAATTGAACAAGCAAATAGTACTGATTGCCAATGAGATCACATGCTTGGGCTTCAAAATGAGGGCCTTAACCTCTCTAGCTTAATTTGAGCTTTACCTAGACACCAACGCAGACCATCTAATATGCCAAATGAAGAAACTGCTGTCTTCTTTTTGTCGGTTTTCCCTCCTTCCACTGGTAAAGTTTTATAAATCGAAGGTAATTCCTTTCTTACTTTATGGTGTTGAAGTCAATCCCATGTCCACTATCTAAACCGGGCACGACTTAAAGGCCGCATTCTGAAAAAAACCATTTGGCTAACCTTTGAGCCTCCCAGTTTACTGCTTAAGACATGAGTTAGACGTTTCTTCCATGCAAATCCAAGTAGACTGGAAGATTCTCTTGTTGTTCAGATCCATACTGCTTGCCAACCACAACTATTAAACATGTCTGCAGCGAGATGCAGTCCCGTGTTGTCATGTGTCGCACATCACTGCATGTGAAGCACCAGAAATTAACGCACGATCCTGCTTGTGTATATCCACAGTATATATCTACTCTGAAACTATGATTCCTTTCTTTAACACACCTCCAGCATACGTGACAACAGTATACTCAGCATCCCATTGTTTTCTAAAACAGTTTGGTTATTAGTTTTAATGTAACGTAGATAAATACGTCTTTTCGATTTTCGTGTGCCACAGTTTACTTTCAAGCGAAGCAGCAGAAATACACCCATAAGACAGAAATGCAAAGCATTTACACCAGAAACTCTCAACTAAAACGCTGTCTTCAGAGGAACTTACCGAAGCATTTGCTTTAATGTTGGCTGCTCACAATAACTTCACGTGTCGGAGAGAGAAGCCTGAGAGAAAGATAAATGTTTCGTTTCTACTCAAGGCATATTTTCCAGTTCTCGTTTGCAGGCCCTATTTAATCACCGAGGCCCTGTGCAGTGCAACATTCTGGAACGAGGGAAGTTACTTGCGCCTGGAGAGAGATGCGAGAACATTGTTCCCGCCCTATGTGTCTCCCGTTTTGAACTACATACTAACGTAAGTAAGTCAGAGCTATACAGATATTTACATGTGAAACCATAAATTAGATAGGTATACATAGATAAAACACGACTTTACTTGCGTCCTCATCCCTTTCATGACCTTTATGCAGTTTGGGGAGCCGAACTCAGGATTTATAGACTGCCTTGTACTCTTTATTAAGATTTTGAGAGATTGTTTCTATCCTTATGATATACACTTTTTTCAAAGTAATAACTAACAGAATAAGAGGCCCATAGAGTTTCTATCCTTATGATATACACGGTTTACAAAATAATAACTGACAGAGTAAGAGGCCCATAGAGTTTCTATCCTCATGATATACACTGTTTATAAGTAATAACTAACAGAATAAGAGGCCCATAGATGGAGTTACTCCCGTAATGGGTAGTACCAATGGTGAGAGAGAGGGAAAAGCATTCACTTTTGTCTATATGTGCTTTATGATCAATGTTCACATGGAATAGGCTATACATTCACTTGGATACCCTCTAAACAATGCCTGTTCTCTTGTCTGGAGCTCAGCTAGGATAGACATATTCATATGATACAGACCATAGAGGCAGAGGTGTAGACAGAATTGTCTAGCAAGTGGGGCCTGAAGCTAATGTAGTTGGGCCCACCGCAGCGACACTAACATCTGTAAATGCCCACATAGCGCTGCTGAGTGGACATTTACTGATTGTGGGAGGGCCTTGCCCACTCAGGCCCTACTCTGTCTATACCTCTGCATAGAGGTATGTTTGCTACCTCTCCAACTTCGGTGAGTTCATTATGGTGATATATGCCTACAAAATTAAGTTGTGATGTGAAAGCCAGAGTCATAGATATAAAGGATATCAATTAATTTATAGACAGACTAATGATATGTCACTTCTGACTTAGGTATCCTATGTATGAATAGACAGCACTTGTAGAAGACGTCCAGATGTATTTATGGATGGAAGTTATACATGAACACGAGGAATTTAAAGGCCCCGAAGAAGGCATCTCAAAAAGAATACATTCTGAAACGTTGTTGTCACGTAGACCAACAATGCCCCTAATTCTTTAGCGGACTAAGAAGCAAACAGGGGCTATGGATGATTACCTTTCATAGAATTGTGAAAATTGATATTGTTTTTAAAAAGAAATCTTTATATGTATGCATTTCTTTATCTGTATCTGTTCTGAATAGAAGCAGAAGCACTTTAGAGGAGGTTCCTTTTGGGATCACATTTGCACATTCTTCTATGTTTACTCAACGTAAATGTATTGCATATAATTGGTTGATAGAGGAACTGGTTTTTAATGGTGTTTTGTATTTCTTGTCCCGTGACTAAATAAAACATGTTCCTGATTGTATACATCACCCTGAAATTATTGTATTGTTTAGGAGGAGCAGAAACATGTGTTGAACGAGTTGTGCATGTTCAAGAAACTTACAAACAAATTAGAGACAAGCAGGGATATTTAACTGGACCTCTCCAAACAATCCCTTCTCAACTTACAAATTTGGTACACTCAAACTGTTTGGATGGTCATTTTGTCTTTCGTACTTCCACTATTTCACTGTTAGATAGAATGTTTATAATACATATCTATCCTCAGTAAATCACCAAATACTTTCAGCCTTTTTCTAAAAATATGCTTTTTATTAATCTTAAAAACATATTTTTTCTAAAACAATCATTTTCACTTAATTTGATTGATCAATTTCTGAATCTGTATAATTAGTTTTTGATCTCCACTTCTCATCAATAGTACACAAACCATATAGTTCTTTTGATCTTATGACATCGAAAAAACATTAAGATTCATCAATTGTGTAGGTTTCGGTTTCTCTATTTACTCATCCTCTTTTCTATCAAACTATTCATCCCTAGAAGAACATCATTTGCACAAGCAATGTGGGCAAAAGGACTTTGGATTTCCTGATGAGCATATACTAAAAATACTTTTCTGCATCTGGGACACACACATTAGCTGCTAACTCCTAAACTGATGCATGGGGATCACACAACCAGGTATTCAAATGTCACAAAAAGGTGCAGTTAGTCACAGCTCGGAAGAACAAGCCCTTCGTCATCGGCTCCCTTCCGAAGGCCATTCTCCCAGTCACTCATGGACACTGCTTGCGATGTGTAGTTTCCCTTTTCCATTGCTCCCTTTGCTTTCTCTGTTTTTCTTCCCTAGCACTTATTTTAAACCCCCTAATGATATCACGAGATGCCTGCCCTGTCTCTGCATCCATCTATACCTTCGTCCAATCTTCACCCACTACATTTAATGATGGGCACTAACCCAACACATGGCGTGCATAGAATAGTTTGCTTTATTGATCTTTACTCCAGTAGAATGACCAGATACTGACAACTAAACAAAATAACTTTCTGTAACATGCCCCCTTTTCCCTACAATTCAAACCATAACGAAGTCTGTTGAGCCTCGAGAAGCCATCCCTGCACACAGACCTTCTGTCAAAACAACATCTGTTAGCATGTTACTGTTAACATTTCAGAAGTTCAAATATAAGGCAACACATCTATCTGAAACACTGTGTACTTCTTTGCGTATAGTCATTTTTAGCCAGGTTCACAAATACCTTGGTGTGAAATAATTTCTTTCACAGCACTCTTGTTTACATCACCTCACAACATGGGCATCCCTGGTGTCTGCTAACTTTGCTGTGCCATTCTGCGCCTGACCAAAATGCTGGCTGATATGTGTGGGCTGTACTTCAAACAAGGCACAAGAGTATAGTTCCAGACGGGTATGTGAATAATATAACATTCAATGTGTACCATAGTGTGCCCACTTTTTTCTTTTAACATAAACTCCATCTGCATATTAATTTTGTTAAAGCAAATTACCTCTCATTCTGGTACCTTTAGTTAATCTAATAGCTCAGTAGGATTTGCAAAAAACATGCTTGTTAGAATGCATGGCCTCATTCCCATTCTATGCATGTGTACTTTTACCATTTGTACTGTAGCAGTCACATCGAGAAGTTAAGCGATTGCCATCTTGTTTGTTTGTTTGTTTGTTTAAATATTTATAATGCACGCCAGACCCGAGGGTATCAGGGCGCACAAGGCATAAAGAGGGTTGTTCAGCTTCGGTTACATTACTGTAAAGTAACATACATTATATACACATTAAGGCAGGATACATCAAGAAAAGAATTATATACAGTATGTACAGACAGGGCAAGTGGTGTTATCTGAATGTAGTAAAGTGTCAGATGTCATTTTCCTTAATCCAATGGATAAGGTTGGATCTAAAGCGAAGATAGGGTAGGTCTTCTCTTAGTGTAGGTGGGAGCGAATTCCAGTATTGGGCAGCTTTGACCGGGAAACTGCTTCCACCAGTCTTTATGCGCTTAAATCTAGGCACTAGTAGGAGGTTGGCGTTGGCTGTCCTCAAAGGGCGGTTGGAGGATTTTCTTGAGTATCTAGCAATGAGGTATTGTGGGGCGGCATGGTGTAGGCATTTATGTGTCAGGGATGCTGTTTTGAGAAGAATTTTGTCTTTTGTAGAGAGCCAGTTGCTGGATCTTCTGAAGTCAGATATGCAGGCTTTGTTGGGGGTAATTAGGGCTGATCTCAGGGTGTTATTTTGTAGAATCTGGATCTTGTTGGTAATGTATGTGTTACTTCCCACATATAAAGCATTGCAATAATCCAGTTTGGATAAGACAAGGGCTCTTGCTAAGGTAATGCAGGTATTAGATAAAAGGAAGGGCTTGGCTTCTCTGATTAGCTTGCAGGTGTAAGCCATAGCTGAGGCCATGGAGTTGACTTGTTTTTTAACGTTTAGAGTAGAGTCTAGATAGAATCCAATGGTTTTGACTTCCTTGGCTACTGTGATGTTATTATTGTCTCTTTTGAAATTTGAGTAGAGATGGCCTAGTTTGTGGAGGTTGGCAGGGGTGCCGAGAATGAGGAGTTCCGTTTTGTCACCATTCATGCATAGACCATGAGAGGCCATCCATGCCTGGATGATGAGATACACTCTACTCACAAAGGCCAAATTCCTGTTGTAATCTCCAGTCAACGGGATGAGGATCTGTGTATCATCCACATAGTTAGTGTAGGTGATACCCAGGCCATCTAGATCATCAAAAAGGGGCTTTGTAAAAATGTTGTACAGAGTAGGCAAGAAACAGGAGCCCTGGGGCACACCACAGGTGATGGGTATGGGGTGAGAGGCTGTTAAGGGTGAGAAAACCTGCATTGTTCTATTGTCAAGGAAGGATTGAATCCATCCTATGGCTTCTCGTGAGAAGTGAGCGGCAGAGTCAAATGGTTGCAGAGAATCTTATGGTCGACCAAGTCAAACGCCGCTGAAAGATCAAGTAGCAGTAATAGTGCTGTCTTACCATTGTCTCTCAGGGCATCTATTTGTGCTTTGAGGTCTATGAGCACAGTTTCCATTCTGTGTTGTGGTCTAAAACCTGACTGATGTACTCCTAGGAGATGGTTGTATTCCAGATATTGTTGGATTTGGACGTACGCCACCTTATCTAAGATTTTAAGCAGGAACGGAACTGTGGTGATGGGGCGATAGTTTGTAGGTATAGACGGGTTAAGTGTTTTTTTTTTTAGAAGTGGGAGGACCCATGACTTTTTCAGGTTGTTGGAAATGGTGCCATTGGAGAAGGAGGCATTTCTACGTTTGGCAATGAATGGGGAGAGGTCACATGCAACATCTTTTATAATTTGTACTGGGAAAGGGTCGCTGTGGCAATTGGACGGTCTGAGGGTAAGGATGACTTTTTCAACTTCTAGGATGGATATTTTCTTGAAGTGAAAGTGGGGTGTAGGTAGGGTAGGAGGAATGGGAGGCAGGGTGGTCAGGGGCACGGGTGTAGAGATTTTATTGGGATTAGGGGCAAGGAGGAGAGTTTATTTTTTATTGTTTATTTTAGCTTGGAGGGTCCTTATCTTGTTAGATCAGGTGCTCTGAATACTGGTGCATCAGCTTTTGTCCTTGAGGCAAGTGTCTGGGGCTTGAATGGGCGTTTCTATCTCTTTGAGGATAGTGAACAATTCCTTAGTATTTGAGTTGGCTTGAGTAATACGCAGGTTGTATGACTCTTGTTTGGCAAGGATAATCTCTTTTTTGTAAAGGGAAGCTAGTTTGCTGAGGTTATTTTGTATTGGTGTCAGACAGCTCTAGCCTCCAGATTTGTTTGCTTTTGCGTTTCTCTACTCTGATTGCTTTCAGGTGAGGAGAGAACCAAGTATTCACATGTTTTTTCGGTTTGTTCTTTCTGATTTCAATGGTGCTATGGTGTCTAAAGCAGACAACATTGCTTTGTTGTACTCTTCTACGAAGATGAATGGGTCTGTAGGGGAGGAAGAGAGTTCAAGGTGGGAAGAATCAGGGGGGGTTAGGTTGTCAGTTGTAATGTTTTTTTTGTTTCTAGTGGGAATGGCAGGAGATATGCTATCAGTATGTAGGAGAGCTGTAACCTCTAGGGAGAAGGAGATCAGGTGGTGGTTGGACCAGGGCAGCGGTGTTATGGAGGTGATGAATGTCTGGCAATTGTGCTCTGCTATCCAATCGAGGGTCCTACCTTTAGTATGGGTCTCACCTGTTACCTTTTGGGTGAACCCCAATTCCTCAAGGGAGTCATTAATCTGCGTAGCGTTATGATCTAATGGGTGTTTGAAGCCAAGTTTGAAGGCAAAGTGAGGAGGTTTTAAGGTTGTCAGATAAGATATTAGTAAGATATTCTTCGAAAGAGCCTAGTGGGCCTGGGCGTCTGTAGATGAGGTGAATAGATACACTCTGGGTGTCAGAGATGGTCAGCTTGGCAGTGAGGGATTCGCATGAATCTGCATTTAGTGGAGGTGTGAGTCTCAGTGCTAGGCTAGTTTTAGCAATTATGGCAAGGCCTCTGCCTCGGGAAGTGGTGCGATCTATTCTTAGAAGGGTGTAGTCCTCGGGGATGGCTAACATGATCGCTGGGCCAGATGCCGAGTGCAGCCAGGATTCAGTGATAGCGAGGAAATCAATTTTTCCAGTAAGGAGAAGGTCAGCTATTTCTGTAGCATGGGCCACCATAGACTGGGTGCTTATTAGTGCTCCTTTTATACCGGCCTTTGTGAACTCCATTAGTAGTGCCTGGGTGTTGTGGTGGTGCCTTGGGTGGGTGTTGTGGTCTCGAGTAATTTGGCTATTGAGCTGGAGTGGGTTTGAGTGTTGGTAGCTTTGTGAAAGGGGGTTTTGGTGTGAGGCTGCTGGCCTCTTAGGTTTCTGGTAGTGTTATTAGAGAGAGAATATGAGATTTTGGCTAGAGGTTCATAGATTTTGGGGAGTCTGGCGCAGAGTTTGAGGTTTCCTATCCTTAATAGGTATAGGATTGTCCTCAGTAGGACAGTGTAGGTCAGAGGCATATCCATAGTTTGTGTGTGAAGTCGCTGGCTAATGGTAAATGTGGCATTAAGTTGGTTGAGAGGTGTCAATGCGCGGCTATCGGCGGCTAGGCAGGGTAGTATCGTGGAGGCTGTAACGGATGTGTGAATGGATATGAGCGATCTATCTAGGGTAGAGTGATAGCAATGATTCAATAGTGGCACAAATGTTTGGATGCAGTAATTTCACAATGGTCACAAGGCTAGGATCAGTGTAGATACTATGGGCTAGGTTCAAAATATGCACACATATCTAAAATCAAAATAAGCACAGATGCACAAATATCTGGATTCAAAGTAAGCACATATGCACAAATATCTAGATTCAAAATAGGCACAGAGGACTAGATGAAATACTGTTGCAATGGTCACAGTGGTCACAAGGCTAGGGTCAGCATAAGCATAGGAGCTGGGTTCAAAGTATGCGCCACTATCTAGATTCAAATTAAGCACAGATGCACATATATCTAGAATCAGAATAAGCACAGATGCACAAGTATCTAAATTCAAAGTAAGCACAGGTGCACAAATATCTATATTCAAAATAGGCACAGATGCCTAGATGCAATACTGTTGCAATGTTTACAGTGGTCACAAAGGCCAGGGTCAGCATAAGCACAGGAGCTAGGTTCAAAGTATGCGCGGCTATCTAGATTCAAAATGAGCACAGATGCCTAGATGCAAAACTGTTGCAATGGTCACCGTGGTTGCAAGGCTAGGCTCAGCATAGCTGCAGCAAGGCTGGGTGTGATACATTTACAGTGGCTAGGTTGAACAGGCATATATGGCATACAGTGAGTGCTGTGAACTGATTTCGGGAACAGGCAAATATGTAAAATATGTTTTGAGAGCGTTCAAGAAAGTTAAGTGTCATTAATGATAGATAGTCTAGTAGCGTAGTTGCCGAGGTTGCAAAAGGTAAGATACACGTGCAGCGGTGGAACGAAGGAGGGCAGGTGGCATTTTATACGCGTTAGACTCCGTATGTCTGCATTGCGAATATGTAGGACAAGGCACAAGTCATTTCAAAGTCGTGCCGTTTTGGGCACGGACAAAACTGCATTTTGTAGTGGGAAGCGTTAGTTCAGGGCTTGTAGGACCAAATGAAGCAAGTGGTCTGGGGGGCACTGATTGCAGAAGATATGAAGCCGTACTTACCGGATGGGCGCGAGCGTGTTGGGGCCCATTGCTCATACGGCTCCAGACAGGCTCAGGACAGGAGAGGTGTCTTAGTGCGTGCCTTTGTGTGGGCCGGCTCGAGCCTGACGGCTCTTGATTGGTTGTAGAAAAAGGGTCTGGCAGCCAATAGGGATGGATAGTGCGGCTAGGTGTTGAGGTTCAGAGCATAAATATCAGATGATGTTGCGGGCGGCCATTTTAGAGTAGCTTCAACCTCGTGGCAGCAAATGGGTAATTTCACACAAGAATAAAAATGCTGGCTACTAGTGCTCTGGCCAGAGCAGAGGCCATCGAAGGAATGGGTATTAAATATAATTAGCATCCTGTAAAATTGAACGCTTTTTACCAGTGTCAGTCAGCATTCTCCGGAATACTGCCGGAATGGTCAGGCAGCGTGGTGTTGATCCGGGTGCATGTCTACTGCAATGCTATGCAGGGCACTGCTCCTGCAGTGGTGGGGGGAGCTCCAGCTCCTCCTACGCACAAGGCAATACTGTGTGGCCTCCAGGCTCACGACAGGAAAGGTGCCTTAGTGTGTGCCTTCACTAGGACTGGTAATGTAACCTGAAAGTTACCTGTATATCATAGTTTTGGACCGATTATTTATCTGTGGTCACTACCGTGGTTCTCTGACTCATTTATTGCTAATGTAGCTAATATGGTCAACACACATTTAGCCATAGTGGTAATGTGCGTGCAGCTAATAGGGTTAGCATTCACTAGGCGTTCCGCCATGTACTAGGATGCCCATGAGATCTGCTGGATGGGATCACGTATTATGTTGTTCTCTTCTAGTTCATGGTCTTCTGCAGACTAGCAAACTGCTAAATCCAATCTCAGATTCTATGGGTTTGTGTAGATCTTCTGTGTACCAAATGCTCTCATAATGGAATTGAGCAATGACACCCCCCTTGTTTATCTAGAAGGCAAGGGCGTAGGAGACACATAAAATCTGGGGCGGGGGGCAGGGGACACTTTGTGGACTTGTGGACTTGTAAACTGTGTTCCCGTCCCGAGTCCCACTCAGCTAATCTTGAGTAAATAAATTGGTCTTGTAGTGGTTTGTTGTTAATTGGCCAAAGGAGCAAGCTCTGTTCGCCATTTTTTACCAACATTGCACTTGATAGTAAGTTGCTACGAGTGCAGCATCATCATGATACTTTGTAACAAGAGAGGCGAGCATATATATCAAAAAGCTCCACCAGGCAGCAGCCACAGAACCACATGCGCTACTATACATTACTGCACTTACATTGCCTTTACAATTTCTCTAGCTCATAATCACGACTGAACATTAAACACAATCTGCATGGATGATGCCGATGGTTTAATTTTTATTGTAGCACTAAAAGCCAAAGTGCCGCTAATAATATGCAACATGCCCGGGTCAGGACATTGGTCGCCTGTTAAGCAAGATTGTATGTAGTAACCCTGTGGGAGACTACACCAACCTTGTCCTCTTGGCAATAGGTAACCCAACCTTTGGTATAGGTCTGTACACCACCAGTTGGTAGTGTGACTGACATGTATTCAAATAATACTTGTACTCAAGGTTTCTTGATAAAATAATTATTTATTAATTTAACAGTCAGTTTTAAAATAAGCCTTCTTTATAAGGGAGCAAATACGCAACACTTAAATAAACTTAAAAAATACAGACTCTCAGTTTCAATAAATAAGTAGATACCCTTTTGCGATGGTACACAGACACATCCTACACTCTGAGGTGACTACAATTGTTTAGGACACTGTGGACATTGATATATCATGTATACATTTAAAGCAATACTGAGATTTGTGGCAAAAGGAAAAGGTAAGGGAGGGAAGCAATGGTTAACACGTTTCTCACACAGGTAAGCACTTTTCAATCCCCCAATGCAATATAGGTTAACCCTTTCCCAGCTATACAAGTAAAGAATGTATGACTTTTTCGAGGGACAGTTAAACACAAAGTCAGAGGGTAAGAAGAGTTTTCAGGGAGTAGAGGACAGCCAATGTCAATTGAGCAAATTCTTGGGGAGCTGAGGCACTTCTTGAAGATTAGCACACACGTTTTGCACAATGTTAAAGAGAGGTTGTTGCAAAATATATCACTGTTTGGCCACAAACTGGGAGGCTTGTGAAGGTCAAAGCTGCAAGCAACTCTGCAACAGGCAGCAAATGCAAGTCTCAACTGAAATCTAGCAAGCTGCACACAACAAGAGGTAAGTGCCCCTAGTTATTAGTACCATTAGTCTGAAGAAAAGGTTCCAGCTGGCTTCTGTTCATGTTGTAGTCCCTGCAGATCCTGTTGTTCCTGGGCCTCAGTCGTCGGGA